>NW_027536464.1:2644358-2706519 GCF_008692635.1 Crocuta crocuta
CTAAACCCTTACCCATTCCTCCCTGCCCCCACCTCCCCACCGCCGCCGAGCGAGCTATTGTAATTTTTCCTTTCCCGGGATGAAAAAAGGTATTTCGCATCTTAATATGTTTTACCATCTACCACAAACAGTCAAACCAAGTCAAGGGCAATGGGTGTGCACGTGGGAGGGGCGTCAAAGCCCCCACCCTAAAGGCGTTAGCTTCCAAGCGTGCGAGCGTGTGTGAGCGAGCGAGTGTGTGCAAGGGTAGAGGATAGAAATGTCAGGAGAGACTGGAGGGGGGGGGGAGCAGGGGCTGAGAGGGACAAAGGTGGAATTACCTCTCTCTCCAGGTCCCCAGTCAAAGCAGTATTTTAACAAAAGAGATTTTCAAGTTCAGAAAAAAAAAACCGTATTGCGTGGGGGGTGGGGTGGAGGTGGAGGAGGGAATCGATAATGTAACATGCACCCTCTCAGACTGGAGACTGAGTACCTGGGGGTTTGGACCGGGAGACTGAGTAGCAGCTCGGAGTCAGTATTCGGAAGAAAGGGGAGGGTGAAGAGGGTGGGGGTAGGGGCGAGGAGAAGGAGCGAAACCCGCGAGAGAGGCTCGGCTAGAAAGCAGCCCCTTGTAGCTGGATCCGCCAGGCTCCAATCCCAAGGTGCCCGGACCCTCCCCGCCCTCCTCCCGGGCTACACCCCGGCTCTCAGCCACTTGCTGGGCCACGCGCGCGGGGCCAGCCTGTCCCGTGTCCCCGGCCGTGCGCCGTGCAACTGACTGGCACACCGAGCGCGCTCACCGATCTTGGCTTGCTCGCGGTAGCTCTTTTCGTTGAGGCAAACCCCGCGGCCGTGCAGCAGGGCGTGCAGCGGCTTCTCCTCGTCCTGCCGGGGAAGGCAGCGCAGCCCCTGGGCGCAGCGCTCGGTGTAGACGCCGCACGACTGCCCCTCGGCCAGGGCGCAAGTCATGCAGCAACCGCAGCCCGGCTCTTTGACCAGCTCGCAGCCCAGGGGGCTGGGGGGGCACATGGAGAGGGCTTTCTCGTCGCAGGGCTCGCAGTGCACGAAGGAGCCCAGGCCCTGGGCCGGCCCCGCACAGGAAGCCAGCAGCAGGAGGACCGCGGTGAGCACCATCTTCTCCGTGTCTTCCCCTTTACCTTGGGGCGGGGCACGAGAGCGAGAGTGTAGGGAGAGAGGGACGAAAAGGGCGCCCGGGGAAATTAAAAAAATTTTTTTTTTCCTGGCAGGTAGAGCAGGTGCCCTCCTCCTAGGCAACTGCAAAATGTAGGGAGAGGTGGAGAGCTTAGGTGCCTGCAGTCAAGTCCCAAATGCAAGGATTAAAGGACTCGCAACAGGTTGTGGCGAGAAGAGCCGCGCCAGGTGCACGCGGAGGGAGTGGAGGTGGGAGAAACCAGCCCTCCCCCCCGCGCCGGGCCGGACCTGGTCAGAATTACAGGGAGGAAAAAGCCAAAAATTGTTCACCCCACAGCAACCACCGGAATAATGCGCTCGGAGGCTGTGGAGGCGAAGGGGGTGAGGGCAGAGGGAGAAAAATGGGTTTGTCCTCCAAAATTTTGTTTAAAATCTAAAGTACACCCTGCTCCTTTCTACCCTTCAGCTGCCTGCGGCGCGCGCGGCTGCCGCGGAACAGGTAAGAGGCGGCGGCTGTGGCCGCGAGGGTGGGGGAAAATGTTGAAATCAAGAAATTAAAAAAAAAAAGCCCCAAATCCAAATCCCTAACACCTCTTTGNCCCTAGCTCTTTCCCCCGGCAGAAGTTTCCAAAGAGACTACGGGCTCCGGTGGAGCAGGCGCTTTTAAATAGACGGCCCCTGGCTGCCAGCCAGTTTGTAGCTGCTATTTGAGCTCCCCAACACCCAACCCAGGCGAGGATGCCAAGGAGCTTTGCAGTACAAACTCACACGGGGTGGGGGTGGGGAGAGGCCTTCTAGACACACGGGGGCTCCCCCGCGCTCCCGGAACAGTGCCCTCCTCCCCCCGGAATGTAAGAAAGGGGCATGCGGAACAGGGCTGGGCTGCCTACACGGGGAGGAGGGGGGGGCGCGAGTGGAAGAGAGAATTCAAGGAGGTGGTGGACACAATGAAGAGTAACCCTGTCTCCCCCTCCCTCCCACCCCTTAACTAGCCAAGGCTCAGGCTGCAGGGAGAAGCGTTTTTTTTTTATTAGCCAAGCTGATATATACAGTGCCCAAGAAATTCTTCCCAAGCTTTGTGAAATGTCTGTGTGCTAGTGTTTAAGTTACTATGTGAGGGGTGTGTGTGTGTGTGTGTGTGTGTGTGTGTGTGTTTTATGGGGAGTGTTAGTGTAGGATGCCCAGCTGAGGGTAGTGAGCTGAATTAAAAAGAAAGAAAGAAAAATAAAAGAAAAACTGGATTTCCCCCCTAGAAGTCTGGGGAAGGGGATTTAATTAAGAACATTTCTCTTGCTGGTGGAGTGACTGTCTTTGGTCATATGATCAAGGGGAGGCCACTTTCCTTCAGCTCCGTTGTTGGCCCAGGGAAGCTGTGTGTGTGTGCATGCACACATGCTTGTGGGTATCTGTGTTGTGTGTACGTGCAGGAAGAGACATTTATACCACAGCATTGTAGGGAGCAGTGAGTTACAGAGACTGGCACTTTCCAGAAGATGCTGTCTGAAAATCTTGCCTGGTGATCTAACGTGTCCTGATGTGGGGTTTTCAGATGGAAGAAGGCAGATTGGAGTGACACTTTCCCTCCACATTCTTTCACAGGGGGCATTTCTACTGGATAGGGCTGCGTCTCTGGAGGGGATGGGTGACAGACCAGAGGAACACCTTGTTATAAGGTTAACTGCCACACACAGGCACATCTGAGGACTGTGAGCTGACAGCCATAGGACCTGCTCCGAAGAAGTCCTGACCAGGAATATTATTATTCTGTCTGCAACCTCAGGCAATCTATTCAGACACTACTGGATCCCTTCTTTCCTTAGTAAAATGAAAGCAAGCAAAATTCTTCCAAGAAGAAAGGTGGTGATTTCAACTTTGCTTCTGAGATTGACATGGCTGGGCTGCAGACTTCCAAACCAGATCAGAGAGAAATGAACACCCGTCGTTGCTGCCCCATCTGAGAAGACGGTCCTGGGTCAGACTCATCCCTTTTACATTTCCTTCAGCTCTTTCCTAGTGCTCTCACTTTCCTTTGGAAAAGGGGCTGCATTTCATGAATTTTGCCACTAGACTGCACCCTTATCTATGATAAGAATTCTTTCTGTAGGACTGCTCTTAAGAAAAGATTTCTTTTGCTGGTGCGGTTCAGGAACATCTTTCCTGTATGCGATTAACATTCCCAGATCCTGATCTTTCTTCCTTCTTATCTATTTGCTGAAAGGCACATTTTAAAACAAGGCTAAGGTTTAAAGTTGAGCTTTTGTTCGAATTGCGGGGAGGGGGCGGTGAGTGGGTGTAAGTATTAGCTGGGAGGAGGAGGAGGAGCTGTGTGTTACAGTTAAAAAAAAAATCCCAAACAAACAAACAAACAAAAATCCCTCAAACTATAAGACCTCTTTGCATTGTTTTTCCCCCTCTGTCTGGGGAGCTTGGGAAGGAAGGGGGAGAATTAACATTCAAAAATTTGGTTGAAACATTTGAGGAACCGAGGAGATCGTGTGTTATTTTCCCTTTTGTGTCAAGTTCAGACTAGAAGAGTGGCCCAGCAGTGTGGTGTGTGTTCTGACCCCTACTCCTGTGTCAGCACCAGCTCAGCGGCAAAGCTGCCTCTAAGCACACTGGTGGCATTTAAGATGAACGGGGAAATTGTGGCACTCCCTCCAGAGAAGCATGAGCTACTGGTTCCAGCCACTCTCTATTCTGAGAGAGACAGCCTCTGGTGACACGTCTTTTTGTCTACCCGACTTCCAGTGGCTGGAAAAGAAAATGTGTGAGGATAGGTAGAAGGAAGAGGGGGATGATTCAGGGAGAGGACAAAAAGCCTGTGGAGAGGAGGAGGAGGTGTTGGCTGGGCTGGTCTTCCGGGTAAGGCGCAGAGGGGCCATGGAGGGTGCATACATTGCCGCGCTGTAACCATTAAGTGACTATTCTGTGTCTCGGCTTCAAAAGAATTTAAGTTGCTCTCCTAGGAACTTAGGGTAGGCTTCTGAAGAGAGCACAAGAGAAAGAATTCTCAGGAGCCTGGGGCTGTCTATAGTGGTCAGGTCCAAAGACAGGGACTGGCCAGATGGGTTTGCTTCCATACTTACATATGACATACTTAGCATAGGACAGCAGAAGGGAAGGGCTGGTGCATGATGTTGGATTATGGGGCATGTCTATGAGCTTTTCTTGATTCTGTTACCCCTTCCCCTCCACTCTAAAGACCTAGATCTATTCACAATCACCTTTAGAAGATTGCTTCTAGAGCAAAAAATAAAAAATAATCATTTGCATCAATGACTTTAGTTGAGAGAGGCTCATTTATTCCTGCCAGATGCAAATGTCAGAGGCCAAGTTTCCTGCTCCTTTATTGCTGACTTGCTTTCCCTGCCATCAGCTTCCCAACTCCGCTTCCCACCCTGGCATGTCCAAGTTTTGATGTCTTTCAACCACATTTTTCTTGGAGAAGAAGTTAAATATCATCCACTTTTGTCTTATCCCCTAGAGCTCACTCCTCCCCATTCCTTTAAAAGACTCACTGCATATCAACACCTAGCTTCAAGAAGTACAACATAGATTTATGTGTTTATATGGGCAGCTTTTCAAAGGGCACCTAGCATTTTTGTTTTGTAAAGCTTGAATCTTTTCCTCTGATCATTTTCTGTGAGTTTCTAAGTGGTTTTCAAGGCTAGGGTGACAGCTGATAACATGGTTGGGAAAGCTGGACTTTTAATAGGACACAAAGTATCATTGGCTGGAAAAGAAAACTGTCAGCTGAGGGTCTTGTCTTCATTCTTCCGGATTACTCTCCTCACTGTCTTAGACAGACTTGCCTAAACCATTCCCTACAGTTAGTAATTACTCTCTTTTAAAGATCCTATGAGATTGACACCAACCCCTTTTCCAGAGGCCAGCACACATCGGGCATATTAGTCCTGCCACATCATCTTAGTCTAAAACTAAGGTATGGTGACCTTTAAGAAATAAAGTATCCAGATGCTCAGGTCCCTCCCCAGATGAGGGAAGTTCAGCAAGACTGAGAGAGGTCTGTGCAGAACGGCTCAGGGCAGCTCTGTTGTAGTGATGGGGCCGAAGGCTAGGTGGCAGAATAGATACATCATTTCCCACACGCCTCCTCCCTGGAAGGGAACGCAGCAGACACTGGTGGAGGCTTTTAGCCAGGGGGACAGGGGCTGGGGGTACCAAAGGCACCGATGGAGAGCCCCAGCCACACCCAGTGGGTCCTCTGTATGTCGCCCGAGGCTGGGCACTGCCCCTTTGCCCTGACAGCGGGTGGGATGCCTTCCAGGTCCCACCAGCAGCTACATTCATGATCGCTGTACCCTGGAGACAGGTGCTGCCAGGTCAGAACTTGATTACTTTGGGTTCATCAAAGAATGCCCTAAAGCTTCTCTGCTGAATAATTAGAGCATGACCTTCGGCCAAAGTGCATACAAAAAAGTCCTCTAAATTTTTTTAATGTTAATTACTTTATATTTCAGCCATTCAAAGAGCAGAAGATAGTAAAACATACCCTGTACTAACTAAGCACATTGAATTCATTACAGTTTTGCCTTCCTTGTTGGAGACTATTAAGAAGACACTGTTGCAGGAAACAGCTCACTGCCTGCTCCTGCCCGTGCCCCTTTTCTCTGCAGAGCTAGGCACTCCTCTGAAATAGCTTTGTATCCTTTTTGCACAGTGTTTTTCTAGGTTTTACTAGAAGTTTCTTACAGAACAGGATTAGGACGATTTTGAGGGTGAGGCCAGGAGCGCCTTGGAGTTAATTTTGCAGCCGTGCCTGCTCTGGTGACAATTTAACTACCGTCCACATTGACCCCAGGCTCCTTTTGATGCAATATAGAAGTTAATGGTTTTAAGAATTGATGTTTAGAAGGCTTCTGGAAGCATTCCAGAGAGATACAACAGAATAGTGATGGCTCCATACATCCAGTTTCTGGATCATGGGATCTGACATGTTTGTACAATGGGCAGCCCGAGAGCTGTGTTGGAATTTTGGAAAAATGAGATTAACCAGAAAAAGTGATCTGTTGTGATTTAAAACAAAAACAACAGCGTTGGTAGATTCAGATCTAGAAAGAAGAGGGGTGGGTGAGGGAGGGAAGATGGAATCAAATGGGACCAGAGGTCAGAGAGCCTGGTAACTGCTTGAAGCAGATGCATTTGAGCCCTGAAAAGGCCAAATAAAACTGCAGTGCATGGTTGGAATCTAGGTTTCTTTTCAATTCAAGGGAAAGAAACGTAAGAGCTAGCTTACCACCACTACTAGCCTATAGGGCAAATTTATGTGATTTAGAGAAAGATACCCTTCCTCAGGATACATCTATTCGTGAGAAAGTTGCGTTAGAATGAGAAAATTTACTCCCCCTTCCAGGAAATTGTCATAATGAATGTACATATCTGTGATGTTTGATGTATGAAGGGTGCCACTTAGACGGGGCTCTTATTGTGCAGCGCACAACCTACGAACAGTATGTGGTAGCCCTGGCTGGAAAAGTTGAGCCTGGTTTCCAAACCACCAGGAAACACTGTTTTTCTACTAGTGTGGAAAGGATTGGTCCAGTGACATGGTTTGATCCATTACCAGAGTTGAGGAATGGGCCTGAAACCTTAACAAACAGCTGGCCATGTTCTCAGTTGGGCCGGTCTACACCTTTGTGCCATTCCTTAGGGAAGCCATGCCTTTCCATGCTCCCATGTCTTTGCACCAACTGTTCGTTCTGACAAGAATGCCCTTCCCCTTTGTTCTGCCTGGTGAACTAGTCATTATTAAAGACCCAGATGAAATCACATCTACTTTGGAAGGTTTCCTTGACTCACATGTGTGATTTCCTAAAGATACCTCGTTATGTAGCAGCATTCATCCTATGTGGTCCTCTGTCCTCAGCAGTAAAATGAGGGGAGCTTGTTGTCTACCCCATATGGTTTTTGTGAACCTTAAATGAGGCAGGCTATGTGAGCCTCATTAGTGCTTCATCATTATTACCTATTAGACTGAATCTTTGCCTTTGCACACAATGTTTTGAAGGACCCAAGGCCTTATTCATCTTGGTATCTTATTTCCACTTTTCCTTCTTTCCCTCCTTCTTGGCCAGGAGTCCCCAAGCCAATTCCTAGTACAGAAGGCCTTTAATGAATGAGTTTTGAATGAAAAAACATTTACCACTCCTAGTTATTCCAGCATTTTACAAATCACCTAGTTTTATTTCTGCTTCATTCTGACTACTGCTAATGTCACCGTTGATTTGTTTCTATTTTGTCCCTTTATCTACTAGTCTGCTCAACCCTTTGTGTCTCAAATGTGAATAATTTAAATAACATTTTAAAATCTTTTAAGGTATCAGTTAATTCCAATATACTCCTTCTGTTGGACTGAAAATACGTTAATTGTAGCATCACTTAAATATGTACAAACATAATAAGGCATAAGTTCCATAAGCTTATCTCATTGTAAAGTCCAACGAATATGTCCATAAACTCAATCAAAACTGCAAACCCCACAACACAGAACATGACAACATTAATTTAGTGTCTTGGTTGATGTTTAGTTGATGTTCTGCCGAAAAGAAATCACTCATGTCCTGATTATGGTTTAACTGTTCTGGTACAAAAAATTTGGGCTTGTATGATATCTTCTTTGCTGATTTAATTCTCTCACTGTTTTTTGTTTTTTTTTTTAATGTTTATTTTTGAGAGAGAGAGGGAGATAGGGAGGAGGACAGAGGATCTGAAGCAGGCTCCACACTGACAACACAGAGCTCGAAGCGGAGCTTGAACTCACAAACCATGAGATCATGACCCAAGTTGAAGTTGGAGGCTCAACTGACTGAGCCACCCAGGTGCCCCTCTCTCACTATTTTTTAATTAGTTAATTATTTATTTGTTTGAGTTTTTAAATTTATTTTGAGAGAGAGTGAGAGTGAGAAGGAGCATGAGCAGAGGAGGGGCAGAGAGAGAGAGAGAGAGAGAGTGGGGAAGGGGCGGCGAGGGAGAGAATTCCAAGCAGACTCCACTCTGTCAGCACAGAGCCTGATGCAGGGTTTGATCTCATGAACCATGAGTTCATGACCTGAGCCAAAATCGCGTCAGACGCTTGCCTGACTGAGCCACCCAGGCGCCACCCTCACTGGTTTTTTTTTTTAAACTACAATGGAGTCATGGCTTATGTAGTGATTGGAGTTGGCTTGAAATACACAAATTGAGTAGAATCAAAATGACCCGTGAAAACTCCTTCAATCACCTGCAAATCAAAATGGTCCTGCGACATCTTCACTTTGATGACACAGCATCATGTCCCTCCAGTGGGCTCTGGCACACATCTCAGGGTCAGGCCCACATCTACTCTTGAGCCCGGTAGCCAATGACAAAGACAGCGGTGCTGCATGCCTGTCAGCACTTTNTGGATATTCCACATAAGGAATCTGCACGCAACTGATTGACACACCTTGGACAAAAAAGGTGTACTAGACACATTTAACATGAGTGGCCTCTACTCTGATGGCTGGGAGCGTGTGTCAGAGGCTGCACAGATGGCAGGAGGCCGAGAGAGGTGGCTACCAATTTGCTGTCAGATGAGGGTGCTTGAGTTGAGGTACCACATATAGCACAGATATCACTTCTCACTAGGATCTTCCACTTGTATAGACTTAGAACAGGAGACGGCACCAATTTGAACACCAGGCAGGACATGGAAGCATCTTAGCCATAAGCCAACCAAAGAGACAACATCTGTCTGGAGTAAGTATTGAAAGGCTGAAGGGAGAGAGATGTGGGGTTTCCCCAGTGAGGAGACACTGGGGACGGAGGGTAGGTTTGGTTTCCCTGAGCCCCTTGCTTTGTTTTTGTTTTTGTCTTCTTTAAGTTTATTTATTTATTTTGAAAGAGAGAGAGATTGAGCAGGGGAGGGGCAGAGAGAGAAGGGGACAGAGGATCCAAAGTGGGCTCTGTGCTGACAGCAGAGAACCTGATGTGGGACTTGAACTCATGAACCATGAGATCATGACCTGAGCCCAAATCGGCCACTTAGCCGACTGAGCCATCCTGGTGTCCCGGTTTTCATTTTGTTTTGATGATAACTTCATTTTCAAATTTTATTTTAATTCCAGTATAGTTAACATACAGTGTTATATTAATTTCAGGTGTACAAAATAGTGATTCAACACTTCTGTCTGTCATGCAGTCCGAACCAGAGAGAGATGGAGTACAAGCAGGTGAGGGGCAGAGAGAGAGAGAGAGAGAGAGAGAGAGAGAGAGAGAATCCCAAGCAGGCCCTGCACTGTCAGCACAGAGCCCACGAACTGTGAGATCATGACCTGAGCCAAAACCAAGAGCTGAATGCTTAACCAACCGAGCCACCCAGGTGCCCCTGGGCCCCAAGTTTTGAACAACACTGTCTCTTCAGATTAAAGCAGCCCCACCTGAGGAAGTTACTTAACCCTCTCCAGGCTCAGTTTGTTCTACTGTAAAACGGGCTATGGTACCTACCAATGGGTTGGCACGAGGGTTAAATGAGATCATCTCTAAATCACTTAGCACAGCACCTATTACACAGTGTATTAATTTGCTAGGGCTGCTGTGACGAAGTCCCACAAACAACAGAAGTTTATGGTCTCACACTTCAGGAGGCTATGAGTTCAAGACCAAGGTGTCGGCAGGGCTGGGCTCCCTTGGAAGGTGCCACAGAAGGAACTGTTCCAGATCTTTCTCCCAGCTTCTGGTAATTCCTTGTGAAGAGTCTAACTGTGGTCTGTGAATGACAATGACACACCCTGGTGTGTGTCTGTGTCCAGATGTCTCTTTTTAAAAGGACCCCAGTCATACTGGATTAGGGACCACTCTAGTATGACCTCACCTTAACTGATTACACTTGGAATGGCCCTATTTCCTTATTATTTATTTTATTTTATTATTTTGTAAAAAGTTTTTTAATGTTTTTATTTATTTTTGAGACAGAGCTTGAGTGGGGGAGAGGCAGAGAGAGAGAGACACACACACACACACACACACACATAGAACCCAAAGCGGCCTCCAGGTTCTGAGCTGACAGCACAGAGCCTGACACAGCGTTTGAACCCACAAACTGTGAGATCATGACCTGAGACGAAGTCAGACACCTAACTGACTGAGCTACTCAGGCGCCCCTCAATGGTCCTCTTTCCAGATCTGTTCACCTTGTGAGGATGTTGAGGTTAGGACTTCAACGCAGGGATTTGGGCAGGGACTGAATTGAACCCATAACACATAGTAAACACACAAGTGGTAGTTATTATTCACAATACCTTCTTCAAACACCTTTCCATGGGGTATTTTTATAGCCAGTCTGTATCCTTGTTCTCATTGTCTTTTCAAGCTTGGACTATGTCTAGAAAGAAATGTCCTGGAGCAGGTAATTTGACCGTGGGGTTCAGTCCTGTGCTGTGCAAGGTCTAGGCAGCAGTGGGCCCCTCGCAGCCCGCTGAATATCTATGGATGGATAAATGAGGTCTGTTTCTGTCCTCCTTTCTATTTATTTATTTTGTATTTCTCAGTGGCCCAGCCTTCCTCCCTAGTTACCTTTTCTAGATTGCCAAAGTATTAAAGGCAGAAGACATAAAACCAAACGAATTTTAATTTCCTTTGTTGATAATTATTAAATCCTCCATAATCACTTGCTTCCTGCAGCCAGTTAGAAACCCAGCCAGATGGCAGAGGGCGGCAGGAGTGCTGCTGGGGGTGTGGAGTGAAGGTGCCTGTGTTGGAGGCAGTTAGAGGCCACTCTGGGCACTTCCCGGGTGTTTGGTTTTGCCCAGGGCTGGGTGTTTGGAATGCATGTAGCCCAACTCTACTCTGAGAGTCTGGGAAGAAACCCATGAGGTCGATAGTGGCTCTATAGGTTGAAAGTCAAAGTCAAAATGGGGAGCCACAGACCTGGAAAGGTATAGCGAGTTTATCTGGTTTTCAGAAAGGGGTGACAGATGCCCCCTTCATCTGGTGCAGTGAATCTCTGTCTGCAGACCGTCAGTGCAGACCCCAAAGATGTGGCCACCTGTATCCGATAGCTCCTGCTCTGAAAATGTCAGGAGTTGTGTGAATCTTGGACTCAGACAGGAACTGGAGTGTGAAACGAAGACAGACCATGCTGTGTGTTCCAGAGACCGGAGATGAACTGTCGTAGGCTAAGTAGCTCTGTGCTGGTGCCCAGACTCAACCTCCCACTCCCTGGTGAGAGAAATGAGTAAAACACTAATAATTTACTGGCATCATCAAGGTACAAATGTATCTATCCATCAGTCTACCTAGCTAGTTTCCCACAGCTGCAGAACAGAAATCGCAAATGCACACAAGCCCTGGCGAGAAACAGTAAGGATCCAGGAAGAATCCAGCCAGGCGGGGGTTGGGGAGAAACATGGGGTCAAGAGAGGCAGTAGCAAAGCCGTGATCTACTTTCAGGCTATTGTTACCATTTGGGACCAATTAAAACAGTGTGGGCTCATCCTTCCTGACTTCTTTTTTAATTAAAGATTTAACTGGTTATTTAACTTGATTTAAAAACATTTTTATTGTGGAGAATCTCAAAAATACACAAAAATAAATAGAGGCATGTAATTATCCCCATGAGCCCGGCCCTCAGCCTGAACAACATTATTCCACAGTCGTCCTGCCTCACATACACGGCTCTACCCACTTCCTCTATTTCTGCAGACTGAATGTTGATGTAGAATGAAAGAGTAACTCTTCTGCTTCAGGTATGCTATGAAATTTATGGACCTTCTTTGTTCTCACACCCTGAACATTCGCTTGAACATTCCCGAATAAGTAGGACGATAGATGGTTTTCTGTATTACAGGGAAGGATTCGGTGACCAGTAAAGGAATATTTGGGGAAGGTGGCTGTGCGGAGGATACGTGAGTTTGAGGTTCTAGAGTCCGGACCTCTGAGAGGGTGGGGTGGGAGGCAGCTGCTCTGGGCAGCGGAAGCACTGAGGAAAAGTGGAGAGATGGAGGTGGACACACACACGTCCAGTGGAAGCCAGCCTGAGCGCAGACAGCACGGCAGGGCTGGTGGTAGAGATCTGGGGAATCATCTACAAAAATGTGGCAATGAAAGTATAGACTCCCAGAGGGAAGGCTCTGTGCAGAAAAGAGCATCGCGGTCTGGGCTCGGGAGATCTCAGCGTTTTCGGGGCAATCATGCTCCATTTTGCAGGAAGGCAGAGAGGTGGTGCTGGGGAGGAAGGCAAGCGGAGGCCGCTTGTTTGATTAGATCTTGCTGCAGGAGGTCAAGAGTGCTGAGGTGGGAAGAGCCTGGGATGTGTGAAGGGAAATGGACATCGGAGACAGCTAGGATGGATGGGGGGCGGAGAGAAACAGATGGGGGGTGGCTTTTTGCTTACCCAGAAACCAAGCCCCTCTACCCACACCAGAAAGTAACATTCTTTCCTTNAGAGAGAGAGACAGAGACAGAGAGGGAGAGAATAGGGACAGAGACAGAGACAGGGTATGTGTGGGTGGGGAGCACCTCTTCAGACTTAAATTTCTCACTTTGGGAACATAGAGACCCTTTTAAAAAAAAGCTCACCTGATTAGTTCAGGCTCACCCAGGAAAATCTCTCTCGGAATTGACTCAGTCAACTGCAAATTAATTACAACTGCAAACGTCCCTTCACCTTTGCTGTATGAGGTGCCACAATCACAGAAGTGATGTCCCATCACCTGTGCTATATTCTAGTGGTTAAAAGCAAATTACATGTCCCATTAACACTCAGGGGGAGGATTTTATACAAAAGCACGGGTCAGAGGCCGGGTGGGGGGTGGGGGTGGGGAGTCGTCTTCTGCCCACCACCACCATGCCTGACAGTTCACTGAGGTTTTTTTTTAGTTTACTTCTTTAGATCAAAGACATTTTTGTCCTCAGGTTTTCCACCAGTAAAATAATAGGACTCCGAGTCCTTGGACCAGTGCTCAGTCTCATGCATAGACCCAAGTGGCAGGAGGGAACAGATTTGAGAAAGGAAGAAACGTTATGTTGTTTTCATACTTCTCAAGTTCTGGCTGTTTCAAAAAAAGTCCGAGGAGGCTACCAGCACGTGAACTCAAGGCAGCAGACAATTAGTGAGAGTGCTTCAGCACGAGGCACTGCCCTTCGCTTTGTGTTACCAGGGACACAAAGATGAGTGTTTATTGATCGCAGAGATCTTTATAGTTTTCTACGGGAGATCAGACACATATTGTCAATACAAAGTGGCATAAAGGTCATACCTTAGGAGATGTAGGAAGCCGACCACAGCCTGATAATCCATACATCTTGAAAGATGTCCTGTGGCCTCTGGTCACTTAAGCACCCCTGGGCTTTGGGATAGCCCTGGGGAGTGTAAGCAACTCTGGGGAGGAGCACACAGACTCCGTTCATGCCAGGCTATGCTTGGGCAGTGGCTGACATCTGGTCAACCCCACAGTAATAAAGCTGCACAGACCTGCAGTGCGGAAGACAGACCGCTCCACTGAAAAGTTGGGTTTTCCAGCTCTAACTTCCAGGGGTTATTCCAAGTGGCAGGGGTGTGAGAGGAGCGGAAGGGATTCAAGAGAACTGACGAAGAGTGTCTGGGCTGGGAGCGAACTCCGCTCCCATCCTGAGGCTGGCCCAGCCCAGCCCACCTCACCCCCACGTCTTTGAAGTGTGCTACCTGGATGGTGAGCTAAGCCATGCTTGGCAGGAAGAAGGGAGGCTGTGTGGTCTGGCAAAGAGCAGAGCGGAGGGGCAGAGGGACCAAGCCCAAATCTGCAGCTGACTCACGGCACCCCTCGTGCCAGGCCATTTCACCATTCAGTCCAGATGGAAAATGAGGAAAAGACCCAAATCAGGATCTCACTGAGAAATCCAGATGCCTTTCAGGAGAATAAACAAGGCAGCTTAACTCTCTCTATGGTCTCTGTTCCCCTGTTTCTGTAAGAGAGTGTGTGTCCATTTCTGGATCATTAGTGGTGTGTGTTAGCTTGGATCATTCCTCTGTTCCCCTTCCTCCTACTTGGTGTGTGGATCCGCTTCGGGACTTGATTTTGGTCTCAGCATCTGTCATTGTCTTCAGGTATGACTGGGCAGAGCCCATCATAGGGTGCCCATGCCCCCCCTCCCCCAAGGCTTCTTTAGCTTCTTTTTCAGCTCAGATGAGGTCTGGGTTGTGGCCACGTCTGAGCAGTGTGTCTCAGCAAGCCTGTGCCCCTCATCTTGACAATGGAAATGTTGGGGTCGGGGGAATAGAAAAAGCTCTTGACCTGGCAAAGGCCTTGCAAGCCTCTGGTTCTGTCTGTTGCTGGAGCAACGGCAGGGTTTTTTTTTTTGTTTTTTTTTTTTTTAATAGGCACTTCTGGTACAGGAACAAAGATCAACAGCAAAAAATCACTCCTTTCAAGTAAGTACTTTTCTACGGCCTTGGATTTCATTTTTCTCTGCTACCCTTTGTTTCACACCCAAGATCCTTATACAGGCCAGCCTTCTTCCACCTTTCTACCATTTTGCCCTTATTTACTCAGGCAAAACACATCATTTTTTTCTCCTGGTCTCCCTGTCCCTTCCCATTCTTCCCCAGTCAGGGTGATTTTTGGGTGAAAAATCCCTTTTATCATCTGCATCTCATTTGAGTCCATGTACAGAGGGAGAACCTTGTTCTGTGGTCAACTGTGTCTGCAAACGCACTAATCAGGAGTCATACAGACCTGGGTTGGACTGTAGCGCCTCCACCCATTAGCTCAGGGACCTTGGTGTATGACCTTTCTGAGCTTCAGTTTCCCTTGTTTGTAAAATGGGAATAATTATCCCACTGTGCAGGGTTGATGGAAATACAAAATAGGATAACATATGTAAACTTCTTAGCATACTGCCTGCTAAATGGATGGCTTTTTGACCTGAAGTCTCAGTTTGTCGTACTCATTGTGGATAATGGAGAGTATTTCCCCTGTCGATCTATTCATCGTTCCCTTCTTACCAGGCATTGTGATGATTGTTCTGCCTCTGCTCATGGGTAGAAAGGGTCAGCGCCATGAACCTTCCCTGCCCCATCACAGAGATTGGCTCAGGGAAGGACACCTGACCCCATCAAGACTCGTTCATCAGTGAGCTGGGCCCATTAGATCCTCTTCCATAAATGTGAGTGAAAGGCATAGATGGAAGTGTTGGTCGTGGTCATGGGAGCTGAAAAGTCTTAGGAGACTGGGATCTTGGGCCACAAGGTGAACAGATACTCAGTGGCAAGTGAGGAGGGTGCAACCAATGAGCTAGAGACAGGTGAGAATGGCCCTGGTTTTCCTGGACCCTCTGCAGTTTTCCCCATGATTCGGTGACATTCCATGACATGGTTGCACAGTATTCCCTTTCAACAGCCCCTCTCACTCCTTGAACTAGTCAGAGAGGGTTTCTATTCTTTGCAATCAAAAGACCTTTTACTAAAACATCGTCATGGCTTTGCAGATTTGGGGTGGTACTGAGCTGTCCCTGAAGTCGGGTTCTGCCACCTTGAAGAGTGTTGGGATTGCGCATTTTTATAGCATGTTAACTCTGCAGGATGCTGTGTGGTAAGAGTTCATTGTTTTGTCAGCTTTCATGAGCAGAAATCTTCCACTCTTAGGAAGCTCCAACCCTGGTCCTCTTGCGGAAGGTTGAACCCCTCTTCCATTACTCTTTTTATTCCCTCTGGGAGACTTGCAGGTCTTTTTCCTAACAATTTTGTGGGTTCTAGGAGACCAGAGATTTTTTTTTCTGCACCTAAAATTCCTGAGTTTCTTAGGGGAGATGTCCTGGAGATATAAAATCTGTTTGGAAGCTTTAAGCCATATCTCATCCTTGAAAGATGCCTGATGTTTCAGAACTTGGCTTTATCCTTCTGAAAATTCACCATATATTCACAGACATCATCTCTTTGGTCTTTCGGGCAATACCTGGTTAGTTAAGTAAACCTGTTCTACCAACCTGGAAATAGAAGCTCGGAGGGCAGTATGGATCTCTGAGGCAAGTCAGCATCGGAAACCCAAATAGAAAGCCTCCTTTCCCAACCATCACAGGCTCCCTGCCAAGCTGCCAGTGAGAGACCTGAGCCTTAGGCAGACCTCATTTCAGGGCAAGTCAAAAACATGAGGAAGTCTTGTCCACACGTGCCCAGCAAGGGAAAGGCCCCCAACAGAGATGTTTCAAGGAGCCCTATCAGGGATTTGGGAGATCTTTGCTCTACTCTTAAAGGAGAAAGAGTTCGTCAAATTGGAGGGTCCATAGCTATCCAGGTGATGAGCAGGGGAAGAACTTAGAGATGTCCTGAGACCCTGTCTCCATTTCCATGGTCAGTGTTTATGGGATACAGGGTTGTGCCCTTCATAATAGGCACAAAATACATCTAGTCCTTTAACAATAGATCTGCTAAGAAGACAGCTCTACTGCTGGCCTGGACAGCTCTGTGACGTTACCTTAGAAATGAGGTAAGCCACTTGTTTGATTTTCCCTAGTACCTGAGAATTAAACTCTTCACTGGGACCAATACTTTTAGCCTTCTCTTAATCCAAACCAGTACTGCTGTGGAGGGAAACTTTAGAATGAGAGAGAAAATAACCTTTTGAGACACCAAAAATCTTTTACATTTGGTAAGTTTGAGCTCCCCTACACTCTTAACATAAGTCACTGACTTAACTTCTGACTGCGAGCAGGAGTAAGGCAGATGGTGAAGGGCCTTAAAGTAACTCACCCCACCCTAGATCCTCAACCCTAGTATTTTTCAGATGATTATATGAAAATAGGGTGATATCACAATGGATCAAAGTTCACATTTATGGTAGAGGGTCTGTGTGGGGCTGCGTAGCAGTGCTTCTGTGAGGGACCTAGGGTGCCTTAGGGTTAGGGATGTCAGATAAAATATAGGATGACCAGTTAAATTAGAGTTTCTGATAAACGATGACTAGAGTTTAGTGTAAGAATGCTTTTATTTTTATCTGACAACTCTACCTGGGGCTGATCAAATCCCCAGCATCTCCGGGTTTGTGTGAAGAGGGTATACATGGATGTTTACATGTAGGAGGCATGGGTACCAAAACACATAGGAAGGGAGTGTCTATATTTTAGGAGGAAACAATATCTGGGTCAGAAGTCATATGAGTGTTTTTATTTTTTGGCTTTTGAAGGGTCCCAAAATTCTTAATTTTCCATTTCCAAACATTTCCCAAGAACTTGGAGATACTTGAGGTGTTCCAAAGGCCCTCGTGAAACGTGGGCAATGGGTCTCCTCCATTGGACTTCTCCACTAGGTCATTTGGAAGAATGAGCTAGCTGGGACTGGATCTTTCCTTCCTCTTTTTATCATTATCTAGAATTGTTCTCATTAAACTCCTCTTTCTTCTCATTGATGAGCCACTGGAGAGATGAAATACGAAGACAGAGCTATAGGGGCTTAGGCACGGCTGGGGAAAAAAATAAATGGACTCTTCTCAGAGGTTCCAGTGCAAGAAAGAGGGGCGTCCAGGGAGGGCGTTGTGGGTGCGGCAAGAACAGACTCTGGGCTAGGACTTGGGGAAAGCTGGCAAGGGATGAGTCAGTCTGTGGCAGGTCTAGGAATTGAAGACTCTCCACAGCTGGCTCTGGGCTGTGCAAAGGGAGTGGCGAGTGAGGGCTTTTAGCTCCAGGCTTAATCCTGGAGGAGGAAGAGGAGGGGCAGGCAGCATTACAGGTTGCAACTAACTCCAAAGCGTTGCCCAGAGCTTTTTGGTTGCCCTAGAATAGGGGGGTAAGCTCAACCGCCAGTCTGAGGTGTCTGGATCTTTTTGTTCAAGGTAGATTTGCCCCTGTTTGATGCCGGTTGTCAGAGGACTTGGCCAGGGTTAAGTGGTGTTAAGTGCGGACGGGGGTGAGGAGGCGGGCTGGTCCCAGGTTTCCTGTCCCGGCAAGCTCTCCCTGAGTGCCTGGGTAGGACGTGCTCTCTGCAACCAAGCGTTCCTGTGACATCCAATGCGAGCAGCTGTCCCTCTCCTTGGTGACCTTCTCTGAGAATACACTGGTCCCAGTGCTACCTGCCACCTGGGAGCACACACCCTGTCTCAGCATGAGGCCACCTGGGGCCACAGGGTGGCTGTTCAGACCCACCAAGTTCTCATTTCCCAGACCCAGACAACACAGGGCAGCAAATCCTGGAAAACTTGGGTTTGGTCAAGCCAGAGACCCAACCTGTTAGTGCAGGTGGATGACAAGATTCCTGCTGACTTCTCCGTGCCTCCCAAGTTTCTGGCCAAAACAGGCACCAGCCAGTTCTCTGCAGACTCTGCCAAGAAGTGCCTTTCTCTTTGCCACATCTTTGACTCTCATTTAATTGAGGGCCACAGAAAAATGGATACATCCCTTTGGCCTCAGTTTCCTCATCTGTAAAGTGGGTGGTACCTCATTCACCCCAGTCTCAAGCTAGGACATTCCCTTCCTAAAGCCTACAGTGAGATAGCGTAGATAGTGTAAGCATCTCTTTGCAAAGGCTCTCAGGGTTGCCCCTAACATATCCATTTTCTTAAATTTGGAGATTCACGAAGATCTTGAGATACAATTCTTGGGAATGTCAAGGGTTTCGTGTACAGCAAAGTGTCAATAATGTGTTATCTCTGGTTGCTGGGATAATGGAAGGATCTTAAGTGCCTCTATCTTTTGCCTGAGTAGGCATCGCTTGTGCAAAGAGAAGTAAGCGTTACTTTTGAAGGCTCTGTTGAGGAGGAGCAGTCCAGGCTCCCTTTTGCTACCCCTTTTCTGGAAGATGCTGACAGGTGAGCAGATTTTTTTTTTTTTTTTTTGGAAGGAGGCAGGGATTTGATTCATTGGTCTCTGGAAAACCCGTATGACAGATGAGTCTGCTTAGTGCACACAGCCAGCTTGTACCTTTCTGCAGGAGCGTGTTGCCAGGAGCCAGAGCCAGAGAGGGGGAGAATGGGGAAGGAGGAATGGAGGTGGGGAGAAAGGAGAGTAAGAGAGAAATCCACACTGTCATGGAAACCTTGAACCTTCCCTTTCAACCTTTCTCTTGTAATTAGTCGGTGCAGCTGGAGGGGAAGACGTTTTTGGTGAGTTGCAACTTGTTGGGCTCTAGTCCTCAGGAGGCTGAAGGCTTGCTCAGTGTCTGGGGAAAGCTCAGTTCTCAGATGGCTCCTCCTCCCTCTCTGGCTGTCTTTTTATTTCAACTCCCCGCCCAGAGGGGGTTTGTGAAGGGCTGGAAACCTTCTAGTGTCTTGGCCAGGGAGCCTTCTACCTAGGGCTGGCCTGAAGGTGCTGGGGAGGACCTAGGTGAAACAGGATTCCCTCCACCAGTGATTTGGGAGCCCACTCCTCGAAGGTCTCGGAGGAGCAGTGCAGAGGGTAGTAAAGGAACAAGGAGGGGGCCCGAGCTCTAGTAGGGCAAGTACAGCCCTTGGTTGGTTGGTTCCTACCAGGCAGGCATCCTCTTGAGATCATGGGAGGGTGGTGCCAATGTCTGCCTCCTCTCTGCATTGCACGGGCCATGGCCATCAACGACGGTGACTTTTATGACAATAGATCCCCAAGGTAGGGTGCTCGAGTGGCCTGATGGGGAGAGCAGGGCCTCCAAAGACAGATGACTGGGTTTGAATCCTGATTCTCTGCTTACCGCTTGAATAACTTGCAGCCAGTTGCTTAATTTCCTTGTGTCTCAGTTTTCTCACCTGTCAAGTGGATAGAAGGTAATCTGCCTCCTTAAGAAGGTTACTCAGCGAGCCGCTGGCGCATAAGCATAGATATAAGCTTCAATTATTACTGCTCTTGTGGGAGGCCGCAAGGATTTTGCTTGTGGACAGGGCATATCTACCTTCGAGCCCCACCCAGCAGCAAGAACTGAGATTCTGTGCCAGCGAGAACTTCTGTCTGTACCCAGTTGGTATGGTCCCCGGAAGCGGAGGCACTGCCTTGGCATTAGACCAGAGCAGGGCTGCTGGCGAGGCTGCCTGGAGGTGGCTGCACGGGAAACAGAGGGCCCTGTGGGTGATGCGGGTGGCACTGCTCCTGGCTTGTTAATTGCTCCTCTCCTCTTTCGCAATTGGCTGTTTCGGGCAGAAGCAAGAGCTCAGCAACTTCGCCGTCCCTCCTGAGGGGTGTCAGCCAGCTGAGCGGCCAGGGGCACAGGGGACAGAAAGATTCCTCACTGGCATCTGACTTGGCCTTTGGTGTGAAACGCTTCTCCCTGCTGAGGGGCCTGGCCAACGGCCATAGCAATAGCTGTCATTTACTGAGGATCTACTCTGTGCCCACCACACTGCAACTGATTAATGTCTCTTGTCCTCACAGCTACCCTGAAAGTAGGGATAGTCATTCCTATGTTGGAGGTCATCCGAGGTCAGACAGCTTCTGAGTGCTCTGTAAGGGTTAGAATGAATTGTAGGATTCCCAAGCTTGGGTTCCTAATAATATTAACAGTCACCAATGCTAATGGACGCACTGCTATGTGGGTGATTGTACTGACAATTTCATGCCACCCACGGAGCCACGTGTCTCTTACAGATGAGGATGTTGTGGGTGGGGAGGTCAGACCAGACGTTTTTGATTGCCTTCTTTAGCACTGACTAGCCTTCTCCAAATGGCCTGCAGGGCAAGTCTGTTTGCTCCACAGTAGCCCTTTGTTTTTGCTCAGAGAGCCCAGTGAGTCCGAGGATTCTCTGGCCTGCCCTACAAGCCCTCAGGAACCTGCCTGGGTCTTCCATGGGACCACAAAATCATTACCTGCCGCGACTGAGTCCTGTCCACCGTTTACACTGCCTTCTACATAGGATAACTCAATAAATATTTTCTAAATGAAATTGGTCACTAACAATCGCTACCGTTTACTGATCACATACTATATGCCTGTTGTGTAGAATATAATACATGGCTTCACCCATGCAATCCTAACAATGTCACTTGACATACGACAAAAGCGAGGCTCAGAAAAGTGAACCTGACTTTCTCTGTGTCACTGAGCAGCAGGTGGAAGAGCCTGGTGTTCTAAATCCTGTGCCTGTTTTTCTTGATGAGCTGGCCTTCTGCTGTCCCCACTTCCTCTCATCTCCCCAGGGTTTCTGGAGACAGTTTCTCCTCGTCCCTGCCTCTGTCCCCTTTCAGAGGGGAGAGAGAAGTTTGCTGAACGTCCGTCTTGGAGCAGGGCCACTCCTGTGATTCAACAATTCTATACAGTGCTCTGTGTTTATTGTAATAAGTGCATTCTTCATTCCGTCACCTATTTCCCCCATCCCCACCCACCTCTCCCCTGGGAACCATCTGTTCATTCTGTTTTGAGTCTTTCTGGGTTTTGCCCCCCTCTCTCTTTTTTCCCTTTGCTCATTGGTTTTGTTTCTTAAATTCCACATGTGAGTGAGATCATAGGTCTTTCTCTGACTTATTTCACTTAGCATTATACTCTCTAGCTCCATTCACGTTGTTGCAAATGGTGAGAGTTCATTCTTTTTTGTGGTTGAATAATATTTCACATATATATGATATATATGGAATATTATTATATGTGATATATAATGTATACTATAAATATATATGTATATATATCCCATCTTCTCTATCCATTGGTTTATTGATGGACATTTGGGCTGCTTCCATAGTTTGGCTATTGTAAATAATGCAGCAATAAACACAGAGGTGCATGCATCCCTTTGAATTAGTGTTTTTGTATTATTTGGGTAAATACCTAGTAGTGCAATTACTGGACCATAGGACAGGTCTATTTTTAACTTTTTATTTAACTTTTTGTGGAAACTGCATACTGTTTTCCATAGTGGCTGCACCAGTTTGCATTCCCAGCAAGAGTGCACAAGGGTCCCTTTTTCTCCACATCCTTGCCAACACTTGTGTCTTGTGTTTTTGATTGCAGCCATTCTGACAGGTGTGATAACACAGTAAGTGTTATCTTACTGTAGTTTTGGTTTGCATTTCCCTGATGATGAATGATGTTGAGCATCTTTTCATGTGTCTGTTGGCCATCTGGATGTCTTCTTTGGAGAAATGTTTGTTCATGTCTTGTGCCCATTTAAAAAAAGTTTGTTTATTTTGAGAGAGTGAGCAAGAGAGTGAGAGGCACACAGAGAGAGGGGAGGAGAGAGAGAATCTCAAACAGGCTCTGTGCTGACAGATCCCATCCCATGAACCGTGAGATCATGACCTGAGCCAAAATCAAGAGTTGGGTACTCAACTGAGCCACCCAGTCGCCCCTTCTGCTCATTTTTTATTGCAGTGTTTGTTTTTTGGGTGTTGAGTTGTAACCATTCTTTATATATTTTGGATACTGGCCCTTTATCAGATATGTCATTAAGCAAAAGGCACTTTAAGTTGACAGACCAGTCATCTTCAGAACTGCTCTATCACTCTTTGCTTTCTCTCTATAGCCATCATCCTTGTTTGGGCCCTGAATCCATGCCTCATGCTCAGATAGCTCCAGAGCCCACAGGATCAGGGCTGTCATGCTGTCTTGTGAGAGAGCAATGGTTTCCATAAGATGCACCCTCCTTCCTCCTTCCTTTACCCTTCCTCTCCCTGTCCCTCCCCCTCCCCAAGCCCCTCAAAGGATTCTATTAGCTCCCTCCTGCTCCTGTAACAAATGACCACAAATTTATTCCCTTCTAGTTCTGGAGGTCAGAAGTTGGGAATGAGCCTTAAAGGGGCCAAAGTCAGGGCAACAGCCCAGATGGCTCCTTCTGGAACCTCCAGGGGGGAATATGTTCCTTGCCTCTTCCAGTTTCAAGCTGCCAGCATACTTTGGCCTCCTGGCTCATGGCTGCCTGACTCTAGTTTCTGCTTCTGTCATTACCTCACTCTCTCACCTCCACATCACTACAGCCTGCCCCTCATAAGGGCCCCTGTGATGGCACCATTGCTTGCATTCAGCTAATCCGGGACAGTCTCTCCACCCCAAGATCACTGGCTTACATCTGTAAAATCTCTTTTGCCATATATGGTAACACTTTCATAGGTTCTGGAGATTAGGACATGGACATCCTTAGGCAGTATTATTCAGCCTACCACAGGGATGGTTTGTGCTTCTAGAACAGCTCTCTACCTACCTGCCTGTGCATTATACCAGCACATAAAGCTACCATTTGCCAAACATGGGCTTAGAGCTGGACCAAGCACCCAATGCGCTTCACTTTGCTGACTCCTTACAACCCTCTATGATGCTGCCACTACTAATTTTGTTCTCATTTTACAGGGACAAAACTGAAGCTTGAGATATAAGTGACTTGCTTGAAGTCACACAGGGAGTAAATCAAGGACCTAAAATTGGAACCAGATCTATTTGATTCTAAGATCATTTTTTTTGACATCCCACTCTCCCTGCCATGATAGCCAGCCCCTAAGAAGGCCCCAATGATCCCTGATCACTCCCTATGTAGGTTCCCTCTCACACTGTACCAGAATTAGCCAGTGTGACCAATAGAATACCATGAAGGTGAGAGTGTGTGTCTTCTGAGGCTAGTGTGTCAAAGATATTGTAGCCTTAGACTTGCCTTCTCTTGGACACTTGCTCTGGGGAGCTAGTTGCCATGTCATGACCACCCTCAAACAGCCCTGTGAAGAGGATCATGTGTTGAGTAACGAGGCCTTCTGCCAACAACCATCACCAACTTGTCAGCCATGTGGGTACGCCATCTTGGAAGTGGATACCCTATGGGGCACCCGGATGGCTCAGTTGGTTGGGAAGTAGATACTCTAGTCCCAGTCAGGCCCTCATTGACTGCAGGCTGGGCTGCCATCTTGATTGTAACTTCATGAGAGACCCAGAGTGTAAGCCACCCAGGGAGCACCCTGTCAAATTTTTAACCCACAGAAACTGAGATAAGAATAAATATTTAATAAATATTTACTATCTAAATATTAAATAAATAAATAAATAAACTATTTCTTATTGGTTCTAACCACTACTACTTGAAGTCATTTGTTATGTACATATGACGAATACAAGGCCCAAGTTCTAGCAGGCTGGGCAGGTTTTGCTCTGAGCTCTAGCTATGTCAAAAGAGGGGCTAGCTAGGCCTTGACCCTATGAAGCCCATGTTCCATTCCAGCAGGTTAGCCACTCAGCCTGTGAGTGTAGAGCCCAACAATTCCAGAATACTCACCATTTCTGAGCCACTTTCCACAAAGAACAGAAATATCTGCCCTCTATTACTTTGCTGTTTTAAAACCATTAATGGTTCCTTAATGCTTATAAATAGTTTTTGCGAGCTCAGACTTCTTAGTCTCCCTGCCTCCCTCCCTGCCTCCTACACCGCCTTTCCAGTCTCATTTCTCATTGCTCCCAGGCTGACCCTTCAAGCCTGGTTGAACCAAGGTGTTCACCACCATTGCAGTCTTTTCTCGGTCTGCTTGTGTGTAGTTCTTGCCCCTGGTCACCTGCAAATGAATGAACAAATACAGATGGGAGATCTGCTAAGGTCCCAGAGACTGATGATGGATGCTTCTATGTTCAGCATCTCAATCTGCACAACAAGCCATTTTTGCAGAGAAGCAAACAGGTTAAATGACCTGCCCAAAGTCCCAAGGGAAGTAAGTGATAGAGTCAGGCCCACTCAGCCCTGTGGCAGTTAACTTCAGTGTTTTTCCACTGCATCATCTTGCATCTGACTCATTATTTCTATGGAATTTTACAGTTTATAAAACCCTTGTTTATTGTAATTTTTATTGAACCTCACAACAAACCAGTGTGATAGATGGAGCAAGAATTGGTCGCCCATTTCACAGCCGAGAAATCTGACATGAGGAAAAGGATTTGTCCTCATGGGAACAAGTGTCAGAGCTGCGATTCCCACTTACTGGCTCTCTCCAGACCCATTGCTCTTTCTTCTGCCTTCTCTTTGTACTTCTCCCTAAACCTACCATAGATTTTTGCATATAATTGATGCCCACTGCATATTTATTTGTTGGCTGATAGATTAAAAATTTAATGTAGTCTTTAGTAAGTAGTGCTAAATGGGGTCTGGTATCTCTAGAATTACCTGTGATACCTGAGATGAACTTTACAAAAGAACTTAAATAGGTATAGCAGAAAGGTATGAGGGCAGACGTTTGATGGAAAAGGCCAATAGTCAAGGAAAGTAGGCCAAGGGAAGCTGTGGAATTAACTATGCTGGGAATCTCTAAAGACGACCCACCTTTGCCTGGGTCCAAGAAAGTATTGTTTTATTCTTAAGGGCAGGAGTATGGACAAAATGAGCCATGGAGGGCCTGGGTGACCTAGCATTCACGACTCCGTGATATGGGTATCATGGGTATCACACTGCTGAAGCAGAGGAAAGAGGAGGAAGAAGCTTGTGCCTATTTCTTTGCTGGATACTTCTTGTCATAAGTACTCAGGGCTTCCATTGACAAAGAAGCCATTCCACAAAGAGGTTCTTTGAAGACAAAGTCATACAGGATCAGGTTACTTGGGTTGTGAGGACTCATGGGTTGTCCTGCCCATGTATCCATCCTTAGAGATACCAAAATACTCCCGTAGGTGCTCAATATTTGCTAAATGACTGAGTGTACATTATATGAAGGGGTAGCTGTGGCTTTCTCCTGTCTCTGCAGCGCTCTGCTTCTGTTTCACTCTGTCTTGGACACCCACTGCAGTTCCACCTGACCTTGTTGGGAACCCTTCTGCCCTCCAACCCAGCCAAATCTAGGAGACTCTTCCCTGCTGTGGACATAGTTTATGACCGGCTCCCCCAGCATTGTGATCATCTTGACCCGGGTTCTTTTTTCTTTTTTTCTTATCTTCTTTCTTAAAGCATAATCTCCATTTAATTTTTTTCTAAAGAATTAATTTTTTCTAAAGAATCTCCATTAATTTTTTTCTTCAGTCCTTAAGGACTTAGCTCCTTCCACGGGCTTTGGTGGAGGTCATGGGGCAGGACCCGCGGGTCTAAGTCAGGGTGTGGGTGTTCGGTCCTTCTGTGCCTCAGGAGAGCAGATCCTGAGTCCTGAGCACCTTGCGAGGAGTGGCATCGCTCAAACAGTAACACAGTCATGGTGCGTCACATACGGCTCGGGAAGCACACAGGTGTTGAAGACACTCACTTCAGAAATGTAGTTGACCGAAGCGGCCTCTGCTATGTTCTGAATAATGAACTTGTTAATGGCCTTGGCTTTGGCCCCGCAACAGGCACAGCTGGTACAGTGAGCAGGCTGCACGTGGCATGTGTTTTGTGGCGTGGCTGTCATTCCTTCTTTTCCTGGTCATCTTGGAGGTGAGGACCTGAGAGAGCTTGACCTGAGTTCTTTTTTAATTTATTTTTTAGTATTTATTTATTTATTTGAGAGACAGAGAGAGAGACAGAGAAAGGCCGAGAGCCCAAGTGGAAGAAGGGCAAAGAGAGCAGGAGAAAGCATCCCAAGCAGGCTTCCCACTTAGCCTGACCTGAGCCAAAATCAAGAGCAGAGAAGGACAAATATCATATGTTTGCACGTATAGGAGGATTAGGAGGAACTTGACGGAGGAACAAAGGGGAGAAGAAGGGCGGAAATGGTGGGGGAAAGGGAGAGAGGCAAACCATGAGAGACTCTTGAATGCTGACAAAAACTGAGGACTGATGGATGTGGGGGGAGGGGGGGATGGGCATGGAGGAGGACACTTGTGGGGATGAGCACTGAGTGTTATGTGGAAACTAATTTGACAAAAAACTATTAAAAAAAAAAAAAAAAAAAAAAAGAGTCAGATGCTTAACCGACTGAGCCACTCAGGTGCCCCTGACCCGGATTCTTAAAGGACTTTCCATTCAGATTCATAACTTACTTGGAGTAAGAGCTATGAAGAGACTCAAGCACAGCAGAGGAGGCCTTTTGCACCCAGCTGCCCTTTCAGAGCCCAGCCTGCGGTGTGTATTTGGGAATGTTGAGGTCAAGAGGACCAGTCCCCAGGTCACAGCGTGGAGTGGCACTAGAAGCCTCTATCTGGGAGCCAGGAGATGTGGACTGAATTCAGAATCTGCCACCCACCAGCCAGTGAGTGTGACCTTGAACAGGTTCTTTGTGCTCCGGGCCCTGGCCTGGGTTCTCCCTGTGAATGAGGAGGGTGGGGTCCCGCATTCTGTTGTTCACTTAACCACCGTTCCTGAGCACCTGTTGTGTGCTAGGCATTCAGTGATACAACAGTGAACAGAATGCAGTTTCTTCAGCCACAGAATGTCCGCAGATGGGGAGGCTGACAAAAACCACTCAAGGCAGCGAGCAAGTAGGTAACGGATGTGATGCAGGTGAGGTGGGTGTGCAAGAGCTAAGTACAGCAGGGAAGTGGGGAGTGAATGATGGGGCCTCCCTTAGATAAGCTCAGCATGGCAGGCATCACCCAAGAAGCTGACATTTGAGCAGAGCCCTAAACAAAAGGAGGGGGCACTCCATGCAGGTATCTGGAGGAGTGGATCCTCAGGGGAGGAAGAGCAAGTGCAAAGGCCTTTACAAAGGGACCAGTTTGGTGTATTTAAGAGACCATAATGAGACCAGATGGGGACAGAGTGCAGAGAAGTAGGCAGGGGGCCAGACCATGGTAAGGACCCTGGACTAGAGCCTGAGTGACTGGGGAAGCCATCAGAACACTGAAAGCAAGGGAATGGCATGGGCTTCCTTGTGTGTTAAGAGGGTACATTGGGCACCCCTAGGTGGCTCAGTCGGTTAAGCGTGCGACTTCAGCTCAGGTCATGATCTCACAGTTTGTGAGTTTGAGCCCCACATTGGGCTTCGCATTCTGTGTCTCCCTCTCTCTCTCTCTCTCTGTCCCGCCCCTGCTTGTGCTTTCTCTTAAAAATAAATAAACATTAAAAAAAAAAAGGGTACATTGATGCCCAAGCTTTACAGCCACAGGCTTCTCTTAGCCCAAGGCTAAGCAGATCTGACTTGGCAGGGGCGGGCTGGGACAGCCCCAAAGCTAGGTCCTGCCTGAGAGGCAGACTTTGTGATCTGTGCCAGGACAGACTGCTGGGACCTGCCTGCTCAGGTCTCATCCTGTCCCTGCACCTGAGCCTGGGTCGCAGACTCACCGGTGTGCAGCAACAGAGCTACTGACAAATTCACCCACATCACCCAGACTCTAGGCCACAGCGGCTGCTAGGGGAAGGTGTGGATACTAATTTGGATGTTAGATATTTGGTGTCTCAGCCACTTCCAGTTCTTTCTGCTCTAGAAAAATCCTCTTTTCACACTTCTTCCTTCTGACGTTCCCATCCCCACGTTTATTCCACTCTTTAGTTCCTCTTTCTTACCTATCCATCCTCTGAGGATTGCATCCATCTCTTAAAAGCCAGAAGTGAATCAAGCAAAACCTGGGAAGATGGGCTCCCCAGCTCTCAGAAAAGTTAGGACACTTGCCTTGGGTCTTAGAAGTAGGACGTGGTAGAGTCTATATGTGACGTCGGGAAGTGTGCTCCAGAGTCCTATTGAGATGGCACTGTTTTGTTGCCTTCCATGGGGTCTGGGGGGTGGCTGGCTGTGACAACACCCAGGGCATTCTGGGAGCACTGAGATGGGAGTGCTGGTCCAGCTGTAGAAGTGGCAAGACAGTCAGGGGTGTCTTCCCAGAGGAGGGGGTGTTGGAAATAGGTTTTGCGAGGTGAGCGGAATTTTGCCAGGCAGAGAAGAGGCCCAAAGCAAGAAGACTGGGAAAACCTGGGCTGCGTTTGGGGAGCAACCAGTCAATTATTGAAATTAAATGCCAGCAGGGATTACCTCAGTGGAAAAATCAGAGAAACTGGTTGTTTGGCCCAATCGTATAGTTTTTGTTTTGTTTTCAAGTAACCGTCACTAAACAAACAGAATAAATATAGATAATTTTCAGGTAATAAAGGAGATTAAATATTTATATTATGCGCAGGTCAAAGGGTAAATAAAAGAGGGGAGAAGGGAGGAGCAGGCTGGGGTCAGGGATAGGGAATTTCCTGTTTAGACAGAATAGTGTCTGGTCAGTCGGTGACATTTGATCCCAAGAGGAAAAAAAATTAAAAAACAGTTGGGAGGCCTGGTTGAAAGGATCCAAAACACTCCACTCTGTTGGAAAACCACCTCTCAAGTCTCCTGTTCCCTTTTCCTAGAAACAGTTCATTATTAAGAATATTAAGTGAAGGGGCGCCTGGGTACCTTAGTTGGTTAAGCGTCCGACTTTCACTTAGGTCATGATCTCGCGGTTCGTGGGTTCGAGCCCCATGTCGGGCTCTGTGCTGACTGCCAGCTCAGAGCCTGGAGACTGTTTCAGAGTCTGTGACTCCCTCTCTCTCTGACCCTCCCCTGCTCACGCTGTCTCTCTCTCCTAGGAATAAATAAAACATTAAAAAAAAAAAGAATATTAAGTGAAGAAGGGATTTCAAGAGAAAAACATTTGGATTCATAATTATAAGGCCGGGTTTTTGTGCCATACATTTCTCCCAGGAGATCAATTGCTGGGGGAGAATGATGTCTGTAAGTTCTCACAGCCTCATCCCTGCCTCACAGTGCTTTGCCCCCAGACCATTCCCCCCGGCACATCCTGGAGAGAAAGTTGGGGCACTGGGTACAGCTTCTGGAGCTGACGTGGGGCACCAGTGGGACCACTGGAGGTTTAGGCTTGACCTCCAGGACTCATGTCCTGAGGCTCTGCTGTCTGTGTTCTCGTTCCACCTCAGGACTGCTAAAGAATACCAGACATCTGTCCACTTACCCACAGTGAGCACCTCGTGCCAACCATACTAGAAATCAGTGTCCTCTTTTCTAGAAGTGTCCAGAAGACACCATGACCTTCTTTGAGGCTGTATCAGAATCCCTGTAAAGAAAAGCTCTTCTCAGTACCTGCCTCAAATATCTTCAGCTGTGGTAGAGTCCCATTCTTCTGGATCTTGTCAATAGTGGGCACAGAGAAAGGTATATTGTCCCCACCACTGCAAGAAGTCTCTGGAACCTTCCCTTGACTGGCCAATCTTTAGCATTAATTGGTCAGATCCTCCGTCTTGTGAACCAGAAAGCCAGGCTTTCCCAAAGCTGACAAAGCGGAAATTCTCACATCCTACCTGCTACGGGAGGTAAGCCAATGAGTCAGCGGTTCTTTGTTGAGTTCTCTCTGAGTGCAGAGCCCTGCCCTAGGTGCTCTGGAAGATGTTAATCAGTTATGACACAGTTCCTGTCATGAAGGAGTCTTCAGAAGGTGGTAAAACATACGTCCACCCAAAGCCAAATGTCAACTTAAGAGCTAAGTGTCAATGCAAGATAACCATGAGCAATATCTCAAGGGAGAGTATTATAATAGTAGCTAATTTTTACTGAGCACTTACTTTGTGCAAGGGCTGCCCTAAACACTTTATATTCATTAACTTATTGTATCCTACTCACTCCCTTCTGAGGTAAGAACTAGAGACAAACAAAAAGCCAGACTCTTCAGTATAGAACTGATGGCTGTGGAGGGGAGTTGGAGAGGAGGGTGAAATAGGTGAAAGGGATTAAGAGTATATTTATCCTGAATGAGCACTGTGTAATAGATGGAATTGTTGAATCGCTATATTGTACACCTGAAACTAACATAATACTGTGTGTTAATTGTACTGGAATAAAAAAAAAAAGAACTATTATCTTGTTTTAGAGGGGAGGAAACTGAGTCATAGAGATATTGAAAAACTTGCCTAAGATCACAGACTTAATAAATGGAAGAATCCACAATGTGAACCAGGAGTATTTCATCCCAGAAGATGAATGATTAAATTCCAACAGGGAGAAAAAGCAGTGTTTATCATGAAAAGACATCCAGAAGTTTCTGATATTTGTACTTATTGGATGGAATCTAAGCTTTGGGTAAGGTCGAAGGGTTTTGTCCACCAGACTCTTTTTTTTTTTCAATTTTTTATAGTATATTTATTTTTGAGACACAGAGAGACTGAACATGAGCGAGGGAGGGACAGAGAGAGAGGAAAACACAGAATCAGAAACAGGCTCCAGGCTCCAACCTGCCAGCACAGAACCTGATGCGGGGCTGGAACCCATGAACCATGAGATCATGACCTGAGCCAAAGTCGGACGCTTAGCCGACTAAGCCACCCAGGCGCCCCTCCACCAGACTCTTTATGACTATCAGGGCTACTGTGCTCATCTTCAACTTTAGTGTGATGGAAGATTCAATCTTTCAACTTACATATAGAAATACTAAGATTGTTCCTGAGGCAGAGTGGGGGACAGGGGATGGAGGCTGAGGCTTGAATCAGCCTTTGACGTGCTATGTGCCCTTGGACAAGTCCCTTTCCCTTCAGGCTTTGTTTCATCTGGAAAATGAAGGGATGTTGGGCTCAACCTCTTGGGTCCTGTCCAGCTCTAAGTGCTAGAGGTTTTATGCCTTTTGTATAAACAGACACTATAAGCCACATAAATGGTTCTGCTTAGCTCAGTCCTGGGCACATCCTAAGCCAAGTGTTCAAGATTTGATTGGGTTGCTTCAGGAGTCCTGAGAGCGAGTGACCCCAGGGGCTGGAGCTAGTGGGCAGGCCAGACTGCGTGAGGAAGATGGGACCGGAGTGCAGAACGTGTAGGGGGAGGTAGCTGAGGTCACCCATTCCTGTCCTATAGATGCGGCTCCATGTGTCTAAGTTATGCACTGACAATTGTCATTAGTTCTATCAGTTAGGATCTGCTCAGTTGCAAGTAACAGAAAATTACCCTGAAACCTGCTTACACCAAGAAGGGGATGTTTTAGCTTATATGATCAGGAAGTTCACTTGAGTGATGGACCTTAGGCATGAGTCCATCTGGGCTCCTGTTCTCTAGAATTCTCTCACTTCTGCCCTCTTCTAAGTGTTACTTTTGTCCTCAGGCTGGCTTTTCGCAGGGTTGTAAGATAGCAGCAAGCATGACCGCTGCCTCCTTGTTCTTGCCCACCCTTAGCCAACAAAAAAGTCCTGTGCAGGACCAGCAACATAATTTGTGGGGACCAATGTGAAGGAAAATGTGTGTCCTGTTCAACAATTATTAAGAACTTCAGGAAGGCTAAATCAGAGCATTAAACCACGTATGGGACCCTCATAAGTGTAGGACTCTGTGAGTATGGGTCACATGCTCACGAAATCAGCCCGGTTCTGCACTTATTCTCATTGGGCCAACATGAACTAAGTACTGTAATTCCCAGGGGGACACCGTGACCTGATTGGCTTAAATTTGGATTAGTGCTCATCCTTGGACTAACTTTTATGGTAAATTGGATGGAATTTTCTGATTGGCTTAGATCAATCTGAGTCCATCTTTGGAGTTCAGGTTAGGTCATACTGTACCCAACCACAAGTGCTACAAAAGAAGAGGAGATGGGCACCTGGGTGGCTCAGTTGGTTAGGCGTCCGACTTCAGCTCAGATCATGATTGACAGTTCGTGAGCTTGAGCCCCACATCAGGCTCTGTGCTGAGAGCCTGGAGCCTGAAACCTCCTTCAGATTCTGTGTCTCCCTCTCTCTCTGCCCCTCCCCTGCTGTCTCTGTCTCTTTCTCAAAAATAAGTAAATATTTTTAAAAATTAAAAAAAAAAGGAGAGGCAGGCACATGTGAACCAAGTTACGTATCAGCGGCTGTGTGCATGGTTTCAGAATGGGCGGGTCAGACAGTCCCTCCCTTCCAGAGGAACATGTGAAGTGGGTTCCCATCGTGAGAAGCCACCTCGCTGCTTTCTCCTCACGTTCTGTCTTCTCCAGAGCAAATCATGCTTCCTTCTGGTGGGCTGAGAAAAACATAGATTTCAGGCAGTGTGGGGTTCAGGAAGGAACTCTGAATTCACACTCTGGGGTGTATAGCCAAAGGAAATGAAATCTGCACTCTCATGTTCATTGCAACATTATTCACAGTAGCCAAGACATGGAAACAACCTAAGGCGATGTTGACAGATGAATGGATAAGGAAGTTGTGGTATATGTATGCACACATGTATGCACACTCATGCACACACACAATGCAGTATTACTCAGCCTTCAAAAGGAAGTGAATTCTGTCATTTGTGACAATGGATGAACTTGGAGAACATTATGCTAAGTGAAATAAGCTAGACACAAAAAAGGCAAACATTGCATTATGCCACTTATATGTGGAATCTATAAAAGTAACACTCAGGAAATAGAGAACAGACTGATGGTTGCCAGGGGATGGGGGATGGGGGAAGTGGGGACATGGTCAGAATATAGAGATTTCCAGTTATAAGATGAATAACGTTCTGGGGATCGAATCCATGACATGGTGGCCACACTTAATAATACTGCATTGTATACTTGAAATTTATTGAAAGAGTTAATCTTAAGTGTTCTCACCATGTACACACAAATGGTAACTGTGTGAAGTCATGGGTACATTAAATAGATTGTGGTGGTTGCTACACAGTGTATCCCTATGTCAAGTCACCGCATTGTACACCTTAAATATATACAATTTTTATTTGTCAACCATCCTCAATAAAGGTGGGGGGGGGGGAAGATGAGGCTATTTAAACTGCTCGTGTACAGATTTCAGGTGAGTGTTATGTTAGTGAATGAGAGTAACCGCCACACTGTAAAACTTGCCAGTAGTGTTAAAAACATGTATAAAAGATGTTTCCCAGAGTAAGAAAAAAGAAGTGTGGGATTAACCTCCTCATTGTGCCCATACCAGCTACGTTATCTTGAACACACATCTTTCTTTCTCTATTACTGTTTTCTTAGCTTTGAAGAAAAATAATGCCAACCTTCCCTATTTCATTGATAGGTTTGCATAAGTGAGTTCACCCATTGCTTTGCAGCCTGGGCAGGACGATATACATGAACAAGACTGCTATTATTAATTTTAATTTTTTTAATGTCTACTTTTTTGAGAGAGAGAGAGAGAGAGATGGGGGGAGTGGCAGAGAGAGACACAGATTCCAAAGCAGACTCCAGGCACTGAGCTGTCTGCACAGAGCCCAAAGTGGGGCTTGAACCCACAAACCACGAGACCATGACCTGAGCCAAAGTTGGAGGCCTAACCGACTAAGACACCCAGGCGCCCCTCTTATTTATTGTAAAACTTGGGAAGAAGCTCTGTGGGTTTTAACAACTTGAGTTGTTGTTATAAGAGGTGTCCTCTAGGTTGTGGGGAAATAGGGAAAAGGGAGGTGTGAGGACAGATAAACCAAGCAGGGCAATTTAGGAAGGTCATGGAAAGACTCTTGAGCTTTAAAAATGAGGAGAAAGGGGATTGGTATTACAGCTGGAGAATAGGATTCCTTGTCCAAAATAATAGTTTCAAGGGAAAAATCATTCTAATTTCTTTTTTGTAAAATATTTTATTTTTATTTTTGAGAGAGAGATAGAGACAGCATGAGCAGGGGAGGGTCAGAGAGAGAGGGAGACACAGAATCCGAAGCAGGCTCCAGGCTCTGAGTTAGCTGTAAGCACAGAGCCTGATGCGGGGCTCGAACCCACGAACCGTGAGATCATGACCTGAACTAAAGTCGGACGCTTAACCGACTGAGTCACCCAGGCACCCCAAATCATTCCAATTTCTAATTGATGTGGGAAATCACCTCTTGGTCTCCCCCATTGGCTCCCTGCCCTAGGACCTCCCTCCCCCGTTTCCACGCTGCTCTCCTCTCCCTCTCTCTTCCCTCCATGCCACTCAGATATCACTTCTCTGTTGCCTTGCTTCCAATCCCTCCTGGGAAGCCTGGAAAGAATCACCAGTCATTGGCCCTTGATAGTCAAGGATGAAGAGAATGGAACCAAGCTCTAACAGGTTCCCAGAGCTCAGGCCTCATGTGTATGCCTTCCTCCTACCTGAGACATCAGCATCCATCATTCTTGACAGTTGCTTGCCCAAGGAGGCTCCTCCAAATCTGCAAACCCCAGGTGCTCCAACAGGGTGGGCAGCTTGCCTGCACACGGCAACATATCTGGATGTCTATCTCAACACGTGCACCTGCACTACTGAAGGCACATCTACACGTAAATGAGACGGTGCCGATTCCACTGCGCCCCAGCCGCCCCCATCGCCACCACCCTGAAAACCAAACGCATGATTTCATACTCTCTCACGTAGTAAAGATGCAGTATAGATAATACCAAACCTCCCAGGCTCCCATGGCCATCCTGAAGCATTAATTCTTGTTGACCTAGAAACAGCTAAAGATGTTACCAATGTTATTCTCCTATTTCTCTGGACAATGCTCCATTCAGCTCATCTCAGGAGGGGGTTTGCATATGATCTTCCTTAGAAATTACCATAGAAGCAGGCTTTGTGGTGTTCTAGGCTCACTTGTTCAAGTACTTTGCATCCTGACAGTTGGCAAAGCTTCATAATTATAAGGATACTTGTGTATTGGCTGTTCAGCATCCATTTTCTCTTTTCTCCGATAACACCACCCTAATTTCATGTGGTGTAATTATCCATGGGTTTATCTTGGTCTCCATAAAGTCCTGTCCTTGACTAACCAACAGGTGTACTGTTTTGGGTGGTGTCCTTTTTTGGTTCAATGAAGAGGTGGGCCCAGACCCAGGCTATGCCAGCCAGATTGTTCCTCCTGAGCCTTAGTGGAAATGGGGAAGAGGGACCACACTGGTGGGCTCCGCAGTGGGGTCCTGAACATGCAAAGTTTCTTTCCTGCTCCACAGAGATGCCCTGACCTTCTCTGGACCTGGCCTTTCTAAACTTGACCTCCGGCTTTTTTTGTTTATTCCTATGAGTCACCTATATTAGCTCCCAAATAATTCCTACCCCCCCAAGTGGGTTTTGTCATTGTTTGTGTGGTACAGCTTGTGTTTCTCTTCAAGTCTGTCAGGGTGTGTTCTATTCATGGCTAACCAAGGAAACTTATTTAACTTTACGGTGCTTATAGTTTCCCTAGACAAGAAAATTTACATACTATCCATATATTGGAAGAGAAAAATCTGATCTTAAGCACTTGACCCTTTCCCCATTTCCAGATCCATCATTCCAACCAGACTAAGTTTCTCCACCAGGATGTGCATAACCAGGTCTTGTATCCCAAGCCTATAAATTTCTTTAACAGATCGTGTTTCAGCATGTGCTGGGGACCAGTCACCATGCTGGGTACTAGAAATTTAACAGAAGGCCCTTTCCTTGGGGAACTCGGATCTAGTGTGTGGCACAGACAAGGGAACACTCCGTGCAACACCGGCTGCTAAAGCCACACCTGAGGAACACTGAGCCGGGCTCCCAGACCCAGTTACAGGCTTCCTCCAGGGAATAATACCCAGTACAACCTAGAGACGAGGTGGGGTTAGCCGGGTAAATACGGGAAAGGCGGTGAGTCGTGGCTGTCACTGGCCCTCATCACCACCTCCTTTACTTAAGGTTTACTGTCTGAAATGCCCTCGCTTCCTAGGGGAATGGAAGCCGCACCACGGGAGTGGTGAGCTTGTCTGTCTGCTCACTAGCTGTCCCGGAAAGAAAACCTGGCAGCCTGGAGATGCCTGCAGAGCTGTGCATGAAGGTATTCTGAGAAGGATCGTTTCCTGAGGGGGGGCCCCCCGCTCTCCCTGCCTCATGCCCTTTGTCAGCCGCACCCGTGACACTGAATGCCAGCAGTCCTCAGAACACATGCTGTTTCAGACTCTGGGCCTTTGCACATGAGGCCTGAGTGCCTGCTCGTCTCTTGCCTGCCTCACCAGCTTGTCACCTTCCGTAGCCTAAGCAAGGGGGTCTCCCTCGACCCCTCTTGCATGCCCTGCTTGCCCGTGCTCTTTCCCCTCCTCTCCTCCTCTTCGGCTGAACCCAGCTCCCCTCTTCCCATCCAAGGGACCCTCTCCAGCCTGCTGTCCTAATCCCTCCTGCTAACACTGCCAGATCTAGCAAATAAAAATATAGACTGTCCAGTTAAATCTGCATTTCAGATAAACAACAGTTTTTCTAGTGTACATGTGCCCCATGCGGTATTTGCACATACCTGTAGTGTGAAATTATCCCCACTGGGTTTTGGCCCCCGATTTTCCCATTTCTCCCTGTTCATATCACTGTAAAACATTTCTCCCATCTCTCCACCACGTGCCATGACCCACTTGCTTACCTCTGCCCCTTAGGCCCCATCTACCACCCTTCTGGGCTTGAGTCCATTTGATCTGTGGGAACTGCCGCTGCCTTTGCACTCCCCTCCCCCCACAGGAGCTACGGGGACACTCTGGGGAAGGACCACAGAGAAGGAAAAACTCTTTCCTTTGCTTTATCACTGGGGATGGGTTTCCTTCCTGCCTCCTCCCTTTCGTCATCTCTCCCAAACTCAAGGACTTCAGGAGTGGCCAGTAGCTCCGTCATTGGGACGGGGCTGGGTGAGGGCAGGTCTAAGGATGCACAGGGAGGAGCACTTGCTGCCGAGCACGTATTGTGTCTTAGGTTCTAGCTGCTTCATTGAGTGCTTACTAACATCACCTTGCTTAAAGACCGGCCATCTCACTTAATCCCCGTAAGAACCTTGTGAATAGATTAATAGCATCCCCATTTTACAGATGAGGAAACCGAGCTTAAGATGTGAATTACTGGATCCAAGTGGTACATCAGGGGGTGGCGGGCTGGGAGCCAGGCAGTCTTAGCTGCAGTTAGCGTCTTCACCTTGCCACCCTGCCAGCCCGCCTGTGCCAGAGCAGGGCTAAGGAACTCAGCGGGCACATCTTGGTACCACCCCATCCTGTCTATGCAACAGGCAAGCCTTTTTGGGCAGTGACTCTGGATATACAGATTCTTATTTTTGCCTGCTTTCCCTGTTGGCTTGCCCCTTATCCCTTACCCCAGGGGTTTCCCCTGCCCTGCTAGCTAGTTTTGGAAGCCTCATCTGGAAAAGACCCCATCTCCCCACCCCCTTGTGGGCCCGGAGCCATGATGGGTAGGTGTGCTTTTGGAAATCTGGCTTGAGATCTCCCGCAGCCTGAGAGATGGTAGGCAGGTGGGGCCCTCCCCTCTGGTGACCTGAGACTGCCTTTGCTCTGTGTACCTGGACGTTAGGGGCCATCTAGCTCTCAAGCGTGTATATACCCACTTTTCATGGTTGCCAAGGCTGTTTCTACCTGGGGTTCACGTGCGACTCCCACATGAATCCAGAGTACTTTCTCTCTCCCCACCTGCCCTCAAGAGGAATCATGGGATCACAGTGTTAGCCTTAGATGTCAGTGGGAGACTGTCTTATCTAACTTTCCCATCTTCCAGATGAGCAAATGGAGGCCTAAGAACAGTTGGAGATATGACCAGGCTCACACAGTGAGCAGTGACTTATCTGGAAATACGGCTTGAAGAAAGGAATCCAGCATTCTGGAGGGCATTGGTGGGTGGGCTGGTTTGCTCTGAGGACAGCCTGTGGCCTAGAGGGTGTGAGAGAGGTCAGAGTTGAGTCTCATGAACGTTGTATCTTGGCTATTGACCACGTTCCACATCCTAGGGTAATTCAGGGCATCTGCCCTTCACGTGATCCACATTCCCAGAGGCATTTGCATCTTTCTGAGGACTGTTCATAGACTGGGCTTTTTGAGGACCCAGGGAGGGGTGGTCAGAGGGAGACTGGCGGGTCACCAGGAGGCGAGATGGTAGGAGGGCTTTGCACGTGGGCTGGGTGGGGGATGGGAGAATCCACAAGATCCCATCAAACCTCGGATTCTACAAACCTCTGTGAGCTGGGACTTGAACCCAGACCTGGAGATTACTTTTGTTTGTTTGTTTGCTTTTCAGGTAGGGCATGCTGCCTGTGCTCAGATGATTAGAGTCATCAAAAGTCCCCGTGGCCATCCTTCTGCCTCTTTAATGTTCCTAGGCTGACCTAAGTCCGTTATGTTGGGCAGTGGCTCTGGGGTAGTGAATTTGGTCTTCCCCATGCCTTGGTTTCAGAAGTCCTCTTACACTACCTTCTTGAGGGCAGTTTGCATTCTTTCTTTTCGGTAGGTCATGTGTGAACATGAAAATCACATGAATTAATAAGCAATTACTGAGCACTTACTGTATAATATCATGCTAATTTTAGGGGGGAACCTCAAAGAAAAAGTCAGGGGCTCACACATTCTTTAAGCTCTGACTTGTATTGGGGGGCAGAAATTCTTTCCAGGGTGCTGCTCTAGGGACTACCGTTGTGGCCAGGTACTAGTGAGCCTTGGGGTCACTTCAGAGTCTGCAGTGCTAGAACATTCCGCAGCCTGCTTGCTGATAAGTCTGTCTCCTTTCAGTTAGGAATTTGCTTCTGATTAAAAGGTAAATCCTTCTTGTTTTAAATAAAATTTTAAAGTTTATTTATTTATTTTAAGAGAGAGTGGGAGCTCAAGGAAGGGAGAGGAAGAAAGAGAGGGAGAGAGAGAAAATTCCATGCAGGTTCTGAGGTGTCAATGCAGAGCCTGAGGTGGGGCTTGAACCCATGAAGCTGTGAGATCACAACCTGAGCCAAAATCAAGAGTTGGATGCTTAACCAACGAAGCCCCAAAAAGTAAATCTTTCTAAGAGAGGTCTCATTTATGCCCTGATCAGTGTCACTGATAGTTATGTAATTGGTGATGTAATAAGATTCCTTTTGTATTTTCTTTTTTTTTTAACTTTTTTTTTATGTTTTATTTATTTCTAGGAGAGAGAGAGACAGCGTGAGCAGGGGAGGGTCAGAGAGAGAGGGAGTCACAAACCGAAACAGGCTCCAGGGTCTGAGCTGGCAGTCAGCACAGAGCCCGACGCGGGGTTCGAACCCACGAACCGCGAGATCATGACCTAAGCGAAAGTCGGACGCTTAACCAACTAAGCCACCCAGGCGCCCCTGTATTTTCATATGATTATAAAAGTAACATCTGATCACTGTAGGAAATACAGAATATATAGAAAATGCATCGACAAGGAAACCCAAATCACCCTATGCTTGTACAACCCAGAGGCAACTATAGAGCGTTTGTTCCAGTTCAAAGCCTTGTAACGCTCAGTGCCCTGAGAGGCATAGTGGTTCGCGGAGGCCAGATCTCCCCAGATCTCTGAGCAGGAGCCAACCAGTCACTAGCTCTGTCACTTTGGACAATGGTGGACTGCTCCCTGCCTCCGTGGTTTCATCTGCAAAACGGGGATACTCATGATGCCGATGCTGTAAGGCTATTTTGAAGATGTAATGAGCACTGCCTGGTTCAAGAAATGAGAGCCATCCACGTTATTATTGCTGTTGGTATTGTTTTATAACTCATAAGTCACTAAGCCTCCCTGGGCCTCCTAGTCCTACTCATTCCAATTTCTAAATCATATCTGGGCAATGTGGATTGTTCTAGTATTTCTTGGGAGATGATGGAGATGTTTATATCACTCTGTGCAACAAATCCTGCCTTGCTCCCATACACTTCAGACATCTGTGTGCTTTCTCTGAAATGTTAATCCTGGTGGAAATTGTCTCATGGTCTCTTCTCTCTTTTTCCCAAGAAGCTCTTCCTCAGCCCCTCCAGCCACCTGGCACAGAGAGCGTCCCACCCCCTTGAAATCTCATCAGCTTACAATGCAAGCAGCTGTGCTCAGTAGAACTAAGGAGCCAAATCCCAACCAAGCACACCCCAGGGGCCTCATTTCATTAACCATGTGTGGGCCAACCTACATGCATGTACGAGTTCATATTGATGCATCCAGGTAGACCCCCAAAACTGGAATCACACTTCATATACTGCTTGGTGTCTTGCCTTTTTTTTTTTTTTTTTTTTTCCAGGATNTAAGCACCTACCATTATGTATGGCTTATCCAAATGGGGGGAATACTATATAGTCATTAAAAATAATTTTTAGAGATTCTTTTCTGATTTCAGTTTTCTGTTTTTATTTATTTATTTATTTTTGAGTTTATTTAATTTTTTTTAATGTTTTATTTATTTCTAGGAGAGAGAGAGAGAGAGAGACAGCGTGAGCAGGGGAGGGTCAGAGAGAGAGGGAGTCACAGACTGAAACAGGCTCCAGGCTCTGAGCTGGCAGTCAGCACAGAGCCCGACGCGGGGCTCGAACCCACGAACTGCGAGATCATGACCTAAGTGAAAGTTGGATGCTTAACCGACTAAGCCACCCAGGCGCCCCTGAGTTTATTTATTTTGAAAGAGACAGAAAGAGAGAGAGAGAGTGAGCGCAAGCACAAGTTGGGGAGGGACAGAGAGAAGGAGAGGCAGAATCCCAAGCAGGCTCTGGACTGTCAGCGCAGAGCTTGATGCGGGGCTTGAAATCACAGACCTTGAGGTCACAACCTGAGCCAAGATGAAGAGTTGGACGTTTAACCGACCGAGCCGCCCAGGCGCCCCTATTATTGTTTTTAAGTAGGGAGAAAGCTTGAGGCTGCAGGCCCTGGAAGCAAGAGGCTAGCCGTGAAGGCTGCCAGCAAGTCAGCTCTCTGCCCACATACACAGTCTTCTGGAACCCAGCTCACGCACATTCACTTCACTACCCTTGTCCTCTTCCTGAATAGTCGATTGGAACATGCTTTCCTAACTTTCTGGCAACTCCTCTTCGGTATCCTCTGCCTGTCTTTCCTCTCTTACTCACTCTTAAAGACAGGCACCCCTTAGGACACCCCTAGGCCTCTCTCATCTCCTGTCTGTCCAGTTCCCCAGGGCCACCTCCTTTCCTGCACGGCCTTCAGTTGTCACTCACACACCTAGGACTCCCAAAGCTTTTCCTGTAACCGTGACCCTTGGGCTCCAGATCTCTGTGCTCAGCCCTGACCTCTCCACTTGCTGTCTCCCAGGCCCCGTCAACTTCAACATGTCCAATGTGGGCTTCATCATTTCTGCCCCAAACCTGCTCCCCATCTGGTCCTCTATTTCATTCAGGAAATGCCATCCTCTTCCACCTGCTTCTCAGGCCGTAGACCATCCATTTCTTTCCCCCTCTTTCCATGTCCAATCAGCGTGGTAAGATTTTCATAAAAGTTAACATATTCAATCAAGACTACCACCCTTCATTTCAAAATTATGTTCATTCGATGTCTTTCTTAAAAGAAACAAAGAACTGTAGGAGATGGTAGATGGTAGGCTTTTTTTTTTTTTTCCTGTTTGTGTGTTTTTAGTATCAGGGAGGGCGACATGGTTGATTGCCAGTGAAATCCAGACCCCTTGCCCTTTTCTGTCCAGATCCAGTTTTGTGCAGGGGTCCACCCCATCCCCTTGATTAGAAGCAATCAATTCTGATAAGTCTAAGCCAGCAGTTCTCAAAGTGTGGCCATGAGACCCTTCCAGGGTGTCTGGGAGGTCAAAACTATTTTTAGACAAAGCCATTATTTGCCTTTTTCACTCTTATCCTTTTATTGAGTATGCTGGATTTTTCCAGAGGCTAACTGTCATGTGATCTCCCAGCAGATTGAATGCAGAAGCAGATATGAGAACCCAGCTGTCTTCTATTAAACTAGAAATTAAAGAGATCTGCAAAAACGTGGAACACTGCCATCTCACTAAACTTAAAAAAATAGTTATTTTTTATAACAAATGTTATTTATGTTAACATGTAGTGAGTTTATTATTGTTATTTTAAAATGAATTGATAAATACACATTTTTAAAATTTCCTAGTGTTAATTTTTCATGCAGTACCCATCAATAGATAACCCACCTAAACAAAAGCTCTCTGGGGTCCCCAGTAACTTCTAGAATTTTAAAAGAATCCCAAGTTGGAAAAGTTTGAGAACCACTGGTTGAATCTGGTGACAGCTATTGGTTACATCAGTGACCCAGATTAACCCAATCAGATTAGCTCATGGAAAGATTTATATTGCATGTCTGGGGCAGAGTTTCTCTGCTTTTTCTCACTGGATGTGAAAACGTTTAGGCTCCATTGCCACTAGTAGCCTCTTGCAACCATGTGGGGAAATACGGACACTGTGGGTAGTACTTTGGGAAAGGGAAGGACCTTGGGGTCTGGAGGATGTCATTAGGCTGCTGAAGTGACCTTGTCTGAAATCACTCTGAGCCCTTCCGGAGACAGGAGAAATGAAATCTCCTCCATGTTGGGTCCAGTTTGAGCTGGGTTCTCTGTTATCTGTTTCTGAAAGCCCCTTAACTGATGTAACACTTACCTGGTATAATTCTATACCTGATTCTAGCATGCGTGTGTGCTTTCCAACACCACCAAGCAATGAACTCAGTTCTGACGCTACCAGGACGTAGTTTCAGATCCCACAGGTTAAGCGCTCAGTCCCACCAGACAGCTGTCCCCTCCGACTCCAGATGCTAGTTGCAAGCCCAGGTCACCAACTGTACTTCTGACCTACCAAAGATTTAAAGGTCCAACCGCCCCCTCCCTAGGTTCAATTAATTTGCTAGACCTGCTCACAGGACTCAAAGAAACATTTTACTTGCTAGATCACCTGTTTATTATAGAAGGATGTAACTCAGGAACAGCCAAGTGGAAGAGATATACAGGACGAAGTACAGAGAAATTGGCTCAGAGCTTCACAGCCTCTCCAGGCCATACTCCCCGCTTCAACACCTGTTCACTGGCCTCAGTGCACTCGGAACCCCATCCTTTCTGGTTGTTATGGATGCTTCGTGAAGTAGGCATGACTGATTAAATCATTGGCCATTGGTGATGGAACTCCGTCTCCAGCCACTCACCCTTCTCCCTTCATCAGAGGCCAAGGGGGTGGGACTAATCGTTTCAACCCTCTAAATACCAGGTTGGTTCTCCTGGCAACCAGCCCTCACCCTTAAGTTCTTTCCAACATTTACTTCATTGACCTAACAAAGGATACCTTTACTATTCTCCTTACTTAGGGAGTTCTGAAGGTTTCAGGAGCACCGTGCCAGACGTGGGCACAAAGATCAAATATATATTTCTACAAAATCACAATATCACTCTTGGAAAATGAGGAGTTGCTATTTCCAGGCTGGCCCCGAACTTTGGAGGACATTTTACTGCCCTGAATAATCTATAAACCACCACATTAGATGATCCTTGGAGGTTTGTCCACGCATGAGGACCCACCAGGAAGGAGGAAGGGCTGAGAAGGAGTGGGGAGCAGACAGCTGAAGCCATGTGACAAAGAAGGTTCACCACGTACAGATGTACCAGCGCAGGGAGAGGGAGAAAGGTCAGAAACAGGGATGCCCAGGAATTTGGAGCCCCCGTGGGTCCTCGGAAGCCGGGCTCCTTGAGCAACATCCGTCTCCCTTCCATGTCCCTGCCCCCACCTCCCCTCTTTCTCGGGCTCTCTTCTTTGTAAACCAAACCATCAACATCTGTTCTAGTGAGCTGACTCATGGTGACAGCTGGGAAAGTTTGCTCCCTGCTTGACAAGTGCTGGATTAAACTTCAGCGCCCGGGGACAGAGGAGAGCCTTCTACCTCATATTCATGCCACCAAATGAAGAACAAAGGGGATGGGGTGGGGGCAAAGGCACCTGTGTCACCTGGGTGACTGTCCCCAGTACCTCCTCCTTCTGTTGGCCACTGTGCTAGTTTCTATTTTGTCACTTGGTTCCGGACTTTCAAAAGATTTTGCACATCAATTTAGGTGTAATGGGTGGGTTCCCATACCTTCTGAAAATAGCATTTTCGCCTGTTTAAAATAAGTCTGGTGTCAAGGGGCAATAATTGATGCCTTTCTCAACAGGACAGTCTGTATCCGCGGCAGACATTTCCTGGGAGCGCTGGCATGACTCTGTGCAAATTTGCAGATACCTCTTGGGTTGGAAACCTCACAGTGAGGTTGTATAAAGGCTGAAAACGTTTGATTTTTCCTTGGGTTTTGGTAGGCAGCAAAGTGGGAGAGGAAGCGGGAAAAGAGCTTGGGGACATAAAAGGACAAATTGGACTTTTCTTTAATAAATTACAAGTAAGACATTAAAGGTCTTTCTTGTTAGAAAAAGATCAAAGCTGGACAGAAGCTCCTTGCAATTTTTTTTTAAACAAAAAACTGCTACAAAAGACACAAAGCACACTAGACTTGGGCTAAGCCCCGGGGAGAGTTGATGTCCAAGTTAGGATAATCAAACAGAGTTTAATTTAGTCAGTTCTGGAATAAAACCAAGGCTGCATTCAGCAATATTTGAAACCAGTTAAAGGTTAGTGAATGAGAAGCTCAGTTGTATTTAGGTTTTCACTTCTGTTTATTCGTGTCTTACATTGCACTCTAAATCAAGCACCTTCTTTTTAATTGCAAAAGAAGATCATTGTCACGTCTAATCATTTTATCATAGGTTTTAATTTTTTAAAAAAGCATAAGAAATGGAAAAAGCAAGTTCTGATCTCTATTATTTACTTTTTCACTCTGAGGGGTCCTCAAAGCCAGGGAGTGTCTGTTAGTGGATTAGAACAAAACCACAGGATAATTACTTTCTGGACTAACAACGCAACATGAGTTGCTTTCTATTGTGAGAAATGCTGAAAAGTTTGCCTCAAAATTAAACCAGTTAGGGTAATAAGGGGGAAGAAGGAGAAGATTAAATTTATTTCCATCTGATTTAACTTATTAATTTCTCAAGGGAGAAGGATTTCCCTGCCGTTGACCTCTAGGTTTTAACCCATGAGCCCCTTCTGTTCTCAAAATGGACTCGGGATTTCATCTGTACCCAAAAGGCTGGGCCTTTCTGGTCGGCTCAAAAACCTCTGATCTTGGGAAGTAGGTTTTGAAGAATGAGAGTCTGCGAACAAGTTAGTCAGTCAACAGATTTGTTGGAGCCCCTACTATGTGCCAGGCATGTACTATAGTCTGTGGAGTTCATGTGAACAAGTCGGAACTCCTGGGCTCTCAAAGCTTATGCTCTAATAGTAGAAAAACAGATAATATTCACATAAACAAAGAAGTCAGTAAAATAATTGATAAATGCTGGCAAGAAGATAGAATAGGGAAATGTGATAGAAAGTCACTTCCCAGCAGAGAGGACAGTAAGCTCAAAGGCCCTGGGGCAGGGACACACTTGGGGTATTTGAGAGAGAGAAAGAAGTCCTATCTGACTGAGGTGAAGAATATAGTGCTATACTATCTCCTCTATTTTACTACTTTGCGTTGGGGCCGAAACCTTTCTTCCAAACTTTCTCTCTGCCTGATGATCCTGAGAGCTTCCTTTAGAGAAAAACTGCCCAGGAGGACTTCGTTGGCTCTCATGGCTGGCCCTGCTGTTGGTGCTGGCCAAGTGGCAAGAAAACTGGTGTCTTCTCCTTCCTCGCACCTTAGGGACCACAGTTTTCTCATTAGGTTTAGGCCTCGGTTCAATCATAATTACATTGTTACAGGGGGTCGGCTCTGGATAGGGTGTTCCCCTTTCAGTTGCTGATGATGGAACTCGTTGCGGGTAGTGTTGGCTGTATCATGGATCAACGGGGAGGAAGACATTGTAAGCTGAGCTTCTAGGAGCGGCTCCCAAAACCCTGCAGCAGAACTGGGCCCCAAAGGGAGCTGTTGCTTCTGCCGAGCTCGGAAATCCGCCTGCTGGATCAGGAGGCCACAGCCGCCGCGGCTCCCTTCCCGGCCGCCCTCGCTCCAGGCCGCCCCAGCTAAATGGACATCCCGTACTGATTTTCTCTTCCCTAATAACTCGATTTCTTTCTTTTTTTTTTTTAAAGCTTCTTTCTTTCTTTCTTTCTTTCTTTCTTTCTTTCTTTCTGTCTCTCTTTCCTTCTCTCTCTCTCTCTTTCCTTCCTTTCTTCCTTCCTCCCTTCCTTCCTTCCTTCCTTCCTTCCTTCCTTTCCTTCCTCCCTCCCTCCCTTCCTTCCTTCCTTCCTTCCTTCTTTCCTTCCTTCTTTCCTTCCTTCCTTCCTTCCTTTCGAGAGAGTGTGAGTAGGGGAGGAGCAGAGAGAGAGGAAGAGAATCTCAAGCATGCTCTGTGTTAATAGCATGAAGCCTGATGTGGGGCTCGATCCCACAAACCATGAGATCATGACCTGAGCCAAAATCAAGAGTAGGATGCTTAACCAACCAGGCGTACCCCTGCCTAATAACTTGATTTCAAATAAAGTTAGAGGTGCCAAGTCACATCCCAAACCTGAGCTGTGTGGGCACCTGAGTAGCCTCTGCAGCTGGAGGAAAACCTGTTGGAAGCTGGAATGGGAGCTGAGCAAGGCAGTCTACAGACCCCTGCTCCCCGCCCCAGCTAAGCATGGGCTTATGCCCTCCGCATCCTGACGTGGGGCTCAGCGACCCTGGGCAGCTTGCTCTCCTGAAGGCCAAGGCTGGGACAGCTGTAAAACCACTAGCAATCTTCCTTTTCAGATCCTGCATTCAGGGGCATGTGCCCCCAGGCCAGCTCTGATCTAGATTGGGCCAGTTTAACCTGACAGAGATTTGGAGGTGCTCAGAGGGAAAGCTCATCAAAGGGGCTGACGGTCAGCCTCTAAGCCCCAGGAGTGGGCAGGCTGTGGTTGTTTTTGCTCATTTCTACAGCTGCAGTATCAACACGGGGCGTGGCATGTAGTAGGTACTCAATAAATATTTATTGGATGAACAAGTAAACGAGACGAAGAATAGCGTGAGGAGCCCTCAGATATGAGGTAGGGGGCAAAATCATTTGAGCCCATATTATGCTTTAACAAATGCTAATAATGTTCCATATGTGCTGGGCACTGTTCTAAATGCTTCACAAATACTAACTCATTCAGTCCTCATACTTGCTCAAGGAGATATGCACTCGATTCAATCCCATTTCAAAACTGAGGTACGGAGAAGCTGTGTTACTTGCCCAAGGGCACCCAGAGAGGAAAGGGAGGGGGGTAGGAGTCCATTGGACTGTCTTCTGTTGCTTCTAGGACTTCTCTGTGATTGATTTGTCCCAGACAGATGGTCCCCCATGCCTGGCTGATAATATGAAAGTAACTGTGTATAGTAAGGTATGTGGGGTTGGTTGTTGTTAATATACTGAAATCCACGGATCCTTACTCTCTCTTTCTACTACCTCATCCTTCCTCTTCCAGTCTCCTCCAGGCCAGGCTTGCTCATGTCTCCTTCTTCCTGTCCGTCTCCCATCCCTAGGTTGCACTGGGTTTTGGTGCAGTTTTTGTTCCCAGGAGGGTCAGGTGGGCCCTACTAGGTGCCTGCCAAGCCTCCAGGGGCCATACCTCCCTGGAAAAGTGCCGACACAGCGCTGGCCTGTGGTGGCCCCTGGGGTCCTCCTCTGACTGCCTGACCGTGGGGGCGTCCTGGAGCTCTGGCGTTTCCCCTGGCAATACTAGGGAGGCCTCCGTAGCAGCACTAGGCATCCTGGCTCCCACTGTCCACCAGGGCCAGCTGCCAGTCTCCTCCTTGGCCGGCTTATTTTAGGGTAATGGGTGCCTTGGAAAGGCCAGGATGGAACGCTGTCGAAACTCTTCTGTAGGGCGACCTACTATCCACAAATGCCCTGGAGAGCTGGCTCTTCTTACAGGGGCAGCATGGGTTATGTGCTGAAGCAACAGGGCCCCTGATGACCCAGGGCCCTGGGGGAAAGCATCCTTTCTGCCAGCGCAAACAACAGGGTGGGGGCTTCCAGGGGCAAGGAGGAAGGGTGTGCTCTTTGGAGTCCAGTCCGTCCATCCTGCTTACAAGCAGATGTGCTCTTCCCAAGCTTAGACCAGACTCTTGAGGCATCTTCCTTCCACGAAGGCACGAGCCAGTGCAGAAGGCGTTCTGATCTCCACTGGAGGTTCCTTCTGCTTCTAGCCCAACTTACTTCAGATACAGGAGGAAAGACAACCACGCATGGATCGCTGCCCCTGACCCAGGATTTCCCACACTGTGAGGGGATTGAGGCTCCCTGTGCCCAGGTCTGGAATAACCCCTGTGATCCCAGTACAGACCCAGTGGGTTCTGAGCCGCTTAGCTCTTGAACTTCCTCCCTTTGAGTCACAAAACTACATACTCCGCTCTGTCCCTTGGAGCATATTTTTTCCCTTGAATTTTTTTTCTCTCTTCAGTGTTTACATGAACTGTTTGAACCCATCACGTGGTGAGTCCATGTTTATATTTGCAGAAGCGCTGCCTGGGGAAGTTCTGTTTGTATAGAGGTCACCCCATCTCTGGGGCTTGGCTGCAGTCCCTTGCTGGGGTTTCAGCAGCAGTAGCTGAGCCACCGCAGGGGCCACCCTCCCTATTCTCACTTCTCTCTCTGCCCCACATTCCAGGATCCTGGTTGCAATGGCCGGGTACCTCCCACAAGAGGAGGAGGAAGAGGCAGACTCAGGGGAGAGAGGGGCCATCTTCCTCCCTCCTCTTTTTCAACCTAACCCAGACTTTTCTCAAGGTTTGTCTGTCTCCCTTCTTAGAACTTGAGTGTCTTCCATAGTCTTGGAGGTGGTATTGGGATGATTGAGTAGACGGTAGCATTTAGAGATGGGCTGCTCTGTGGCCAACCTCCCATCTGCTGGGCTGATGATGAAGTCAGTATGCCAAGATGGCAGAGCCCATGGACTTCAGAGTCAGACAGAACTGGATTCGAATCATGTCTTTGCCAGTTACTAGCTGTATGGCCTTGGACAATACCCCTAAAGCTCAGTTTCATCATCTTAAATGAGTATAATAGTACTTACCCCTTAAGATTGTTAGGAGGATTAATTTAGGGTATGCCTATGAAGTATTTTTAATTATGATGATGATGATAATAATAATAATAATAATAACCATTGCAGCAGTTAAAATTGGCAATGTTCCCTTCTGCTGTCTCCCTCCTTTATTAGAGCAGTGTCCCTCATCTTTTTTCATCATCAGTCTCCTTTCTGTGCATTTTCCCATTAAGATTTCCTTATCATTTCCCCTCCCCCTTTCTATTCTCTATATCTGTTCATGTACTGTGACCTTTTGGTGGTGCAACCCGTTGTAATATCTAAGACTTTTTTAACCCACCCCACCCCCCCAACCCAAGAATAAATCTTCACAATGATATTATGTCTCTTGAGGATGTGTGTATCAGAGAGAGGCTGTGCTATCTGGGGAATCATGCAGGTTTTTATTACTGATTAGATGGAAAAATGAGTAGACCCCATTGTAGCGCTTTCATGGGGGTAGTTGTCCACAAGGGAGGACCTCAAAGAAACCAAATGCTTATCATAGAATACTGGGCATCCATTGATTATGAGGGTGGAGCCAGGGCATTTACTCATTGCAGTTGAAATTGCATCTTTTTTCTCCTGTCCTTCATCTAGTGTTTGTCTTGGTGCAGCTTTCCCTGGTGGGAGGGCTGAAGGATCCAAATTCACTCCTGCTCATGAGACTGGAGCCCATTCTTCCACCGGTAACTTTGGGACTCAGTGATGACCAACATGCCAGTGTTGACCAGATGGCTATATCTAGAGCTCTACATGAGACAGTAAAAGACAGAATGATTTAGGGAGCTGAGACCTCTTTGTGTGGAAAGGAGAGAAGGGCTCCTGAAGGAGGGTACATTTAGGACACAGATACTTGAAAATGTGAATGTTTGAGACCATGTGAATAATCTAAGTGCAGTTGGGTCAACTTTAGGTGAGGCAAGGCTGCCTTTATAGCTGTACAGGCCAGGCCCTGAGCAACTCCAGGAAGCCACTGCACAGACTATTACATGAATGGTGCTCCCAGACATTGTGCAATATGGCAGCCCTGCATAGATGACCTCTTCCTTGTGAAAGCCTAAACGTTAGATGCCTTCCCTTGGGAGCTGAATGAAAGACCATGTTCACAGTTCATTTGAGGTTTGTCCGGCTTAAATGATCCTTCCCTTTTGAATTTTCTCCAATTCTTCCAATAGGAAATTTGCATACACCTGCAGTTTAGTGTGTTAGTCTTCTGGTGGCCAAGGAAGAGGAGAGGGGAGTGTTCTCCCATCCTGACTCATCCTGTGCTCTAGAAGAGAAGTGCCAATGACCCCTTGGAAGGAATGTGGTCTCAAGTACTTGGTGGGACCAGAGGGTGGCCCCAGGTGAGGTCTGTGGCAGATTACCTAGAAAGGGCATACACAAGAACTCACATTGACTGAGCTATCTTGAGAAAGGAAGCGTGTGGAGGGGAACTCCTGAGGTAGAGTCTTCTGCAGGGGGCCAGCTCTGTGTCAGGCTGGCCACAAAATACTCAGATTTACATTGTTGGCCCACAGTGAGGATAATGATGATACCTATTATTTAGCTTCTGGATTGAAACACAGTTTTGCAGACTAGGTTGACCACATGATGTCTCTGTCCGTCCTAGCTCTGACATCTTCTGGAAGCTGCTGAGAGAATTTTCTCCCAGTTCTGCTTCCCCGTGGATGTGCTCGTTAACTTCTTTCCTGAAAGCAAATGTTGCTTATGAGGAAGAAGAGCCTTGTCTGAGAGAGGCGAAGGCAGGGACAAGGAGGAGAGAGAACACAAAGGCTTGCATTTTCTGGCTCTGGCCAGAGTGGCAGTTCCTAGCTTTTCCTCCGGTAGCACCATAGGTTTCTAACGCTACCCACTGCAGATGCATCCAGATCTTTGAATTGTTCCCTACTTCTCAGCCATTGGCCCTCTCTTAACATTTTCCCTGGAGACCTTTGTGCCTGATGCCCTGGCCCGCACATCCTTCTCCACCTGTTGCACGGAGCCAGATTACGCGGTCACAAGCAAGGTAGCCCCCTTGGGAAATAATCCTCACTGCAAAGCGGAATGCAGCTGGGTGCTGTGGGGGGGAGGGGAATGTCCCGCTGAGGCTGGGAGGGGTTACATGCTGTTGGTGTGACCGTGAACCTGGAGCCATGCAGAAAGCCGAAGGGTTTGATTCAAAACACTGTGGCCGCAACCCCGGCTCTGGCCCTCACTTTCCATTACTTGGGGCTGACTGAACTTGCATGCCTTCATCTGCAAAAGGAGGAATTTTCGAGATGAACTTTGAGGTCCTTTTCCCAGCTATTGATACATTATGACTTCTACAAAAGGAGTTGAAAGAATCATCAACTCCTCCTCACAGTGTCTACGTCTCATTTACCAACCACTGAGGGCTTGCAACAGCCTCCTTCCAAATGTGGACCCTCGCTGCTCTGTGAGCCAAGAGGTAACACGGCTTTTCTCTTTCACTTTGGCTGAAGCTTTTATTATAATGAGTCCATCCTGTTTCACCGCCCCCCCTTCTCCGCCATCTGCTCATCCTTAGTCATGAGGACACTTCCCATGAGCAGCTGGGTGAAGGCCCGAGAACGGAGACTGAAGCCAAGTTGGGAATGGTTTCTCCAAAGATGTGGTGGGGGGAGGGCACCCATCATTAATGCTGTCAGTCAACTTCTGAACCCTCCAGTGATAATTGCTTGACCATGAAAAAATTCTCCATTCTTCTCCTATCCCAGGCCTTTAGGCAACTAAACCTTGGGGAGAAGAATCTCATTGCTTCCAAACTGTGACAACTCACATCTTTATTCTTCCCTGAGCTCTGCGAGCCATGGCAAAACTGTGCCCAAGATGAGGGTACCCCAGAGCTCGGGTCTTCTTTTGCCTTTTTGGATCCCACTGATGGCAACTGATGCATCCTGGGAGGCTAGAGAGTGATGGAAAGTGGGCTTCTCTCTTGATCTACGTACCCTGTCCCTGATCCGTGGACCAGAGAAAGGAGTAGAATGACGGTATGTGTTAACCCTACGAGATAAGTCCAGAAGCTTCTCTGCCCCACATAAGAAGGACCCTGCTGTTGTTCCCACATGGACCTTCACCTCTCCAATGGTTATCCTCTACCAAAGCAAGAGCTACTCCATCTAAGATCCACCCCTTGTTTAGCCAATATACTTCTCCTGCTTCAGACATGGCATCAAGCTTTTTTTTTTTGGCATTTCTGTCTAGAGAATAGGAAGGTAGAAGCTGAGTACTGGCAGAACCAGAATATGTTAAGCCTTGCTAAAAGTTACATTTCTCAACACATCTGCAAGTCCATAGGAAAGCAATATTTTTAGAACTCCCTTGATGCCACTCATTTGGAACATGCCCAGTGTGGAGAAAATGAGGAAGAGAGGGTGTGCATGTTTATAAGGTGGGAGGGTGTGGTTCTAGAAATGAGAATACGTGGAATACGTTTTACAGAGGAAAGCATGCATTGAAGAAAAGATCCATTAAGAATGGTCAAATACTAAACCCCTTCAGTAAAATGAGCCACATTTTGTGCATCTCTTGGCATCTGGGAAGGACTGACCACAATTGACCCTGCACAGAACGATCCAGGGAACTTTAATCCATTTTAGAGAACAATTATCTTGATAGTCAGCAGAATTCCTTCTGGGCTGCTTTTCCTCTTATTTTATTTGGACCATATTGTTTTGGAAGTAGCCTTGCATGAGCTTAAACATGGCAAGTCAGGGTCTCCTTTACTCTTTGCTTCCCTGTCATGAATCATCTTGAACCCCTTCAACAGTGAGTCCTCAAACTGGGCTCCCTCCTCTCAGAAGGCTGGATGGGAAGAATGTGTCGCAACATGGAAAAATGCCTGGTATAATGTTAAGAAAAAGCAGACGTCACAGGTCCTGAGCAAAGTGTGAATTGAATGGTATTATATACATTTTTTAAAGAATACATAGGCATTGAAAGTGGAAGAAATACACCCAATTGTTACCCGTGATGAAATTGTGGGTTTTTCCTCCCTCAATTTTCCCAAAGTTTCAAAATGCGTCTCTTTGGCAGAGTGTGTATCCGCTGGAATTAGGGTTGGGTGATATCAGTCATCACCCCTGGTCAGTGTCAGTCTTCTGGATTTAAGGAGAGTGGGTGGGGACCAGGCCTTTTTCAGAGTAGAAGACCTGTGGAAGGTGTTCTGGTTCAGTATCTGTCTCCCTTGCCTCCCGTTTCCCCTAAGCAACCTGTGCGTGTGCACCCACTCCCTTCTACCCCAAGCTGCATGTGCAGAAGGCACTGAAGAGTGTCTGGGAGAGGATCTGTACAGACACTGTTTAAGGCCGGCCAGCTGGTCCCAACCCTCGCCTGAGCCACTTGAGATGGTGGGAACTGAGCGGTTGCTGAGTCGGACGTGGGAGAATTGCAGAAGCCGCTGGTGAATTGCTCCTTTGTTCTCCGCCTAATCTTCTAATCCTGGGGAACAGAGAAAGGAGTTTTCCTGGGACTTGGGGCTCAGCCTTCCAAATCCCTCCGTCTTTGACCCCACCCTGAGGGTTGGAGTAGGGGAGGGCAGGTGGGAAGACACCAGGGAGAGGGTGGCGTCCAGGTTGGGAAACAGCAATGGCCCACCATCACCCTTCTCGAGCAGCTAGAGTTACAGTGACCTCATGTTAGGACCTCTGCCTTTCCTGGTTCTGGGCCACAGCACTGTCTCAGCAGGCTCTCTGTGACTCTTCCCATGTCACCGATCTTTACCCCACAGCAACACAGCGGCGGAGAGCCAGGGAGCAGGAACTGACTCTTCGAATGTATGTTTAAATCTGAAATTCTCCCACATTACTAGCCAATCATCACTCCAACGATCAATATATCCCATGGCTTAGACATGTTGTCAATGCCTGGTGTCCCATACCTGCCTGGTTAGAGCCCCATGCGAGGGAGCCAAATCCACGGTTTAGTTTCCTGTGCAAACCATTTCGCTTTGCTCAGGTCTGTGACCCTTGGCTGCTGCCTCCTTAAACTTGGCAGTGACGTCTGCTAGTAAGTGCGGCCAGCTGCCATGATAACAATAGCTAATGTTCATCGGTGGCTTGATCTATGTCAGACGCTGCGTCCAGAAGTTTTGGCGTGTTAACTCATTCGGTCCTTGTCTCCGCTCTGTGCGGGAGTTCTGTAATGAGCTCCATTTTGCAGATGAGGAAGCTGAGGCGTGGTGTTAAGGGACTTGCCCGAGAAGCCCCAGATGGAGAGCAGCAGTCTCTTTTGGGACCTTGAGGCTGGAGGGTGCCTGGCCACCACTGTGCTATCGGGCCTCTGTGGGCCTGACTCCCAGGAGGCAGAACAAAGGGGCTCCTGGCCACACTGGCATAAAAACACACGGCCTCGCAGAGCCTACAGCTTCACAGTCGCCACCACGGTGTCTGGTGCGTTCGGGTTAGTAAGCACGTCGGGCTTAAGGGAATGAATGCATCGCTGAGTTGTTGAATATCGGGCTGAGTCAGGGACAGTGTTTCACATCCTTGTAGGGGCAGGAGCGGGTACGGCTAATGCACCCCGCACAAAAGAAGCCCTTTTCGGATGAGGTAGAACATGGAGGTCATATTCTGTTTGCCGTTTCTCTGAGTCTTCATAGTCACCCCTTCCTGCCTACATTTCACATGTGTTCTTCATCGTCACGGACCATCATTCTCCTGGATGTTTTCTTGGAAATAAGCATCAATGTTGTATCCTGAAATTATAGACAAGGATAGGGGTGGGGGGACTCTTCAAATCTGTTTTTTTTTTCTAACTGATGGAGCCACCCAGGTGTCCCCCCCTTTCTTAAGGTTTATTTTTATTTTTTTGAGAGAGAGAGAGTGAGAGAGAAAGTGGGGGAAGGGTGCAGAGAGAGGGAGACACAAATCTGGTATTTTTTAAAGTGTCTTTTTATTTTTATTTTAATGTTTATTTTTTGAAAGAGACACAGAGAGAGAGAGAGAGACAGAGAGAGACAGAGAGAGAGAGCAGGGGAGGGGCAGAAGGAGACACAGAATCAGAAGCAGGCTCCAGGCTCAAAGCTGTCAGTACAGAGCCCCTCGAACTCACCAACCGTGAGATCATGAGCTGAGCCGAAGTTGGATGCTCAGCCGACTGAGCCACCCAGGTGCCCCCAAATCTGGGTTTTGAGAAAATTCTCGTACAGCCTGTGCCGGGAAGGAGAGGCAGCACTCTTGGGCTGAGGGCTGGGCTCAACTGGAGTGTGAGGGGGTCGTGCTGGTGGATGGACATGGCGAGCAGCGTGGGGATCTTGAAGGCTGGTCAGATGGCTTCCAAAATCGTTTCTCAGGGCATCTGGGTTCCTCTGTGCCTCGCGCCAACTTGAGCCCGGCAAGCAGAATTCTGTCAAGGGGACGGGGGCTGCAGGTGAAGCGACTCATTCCCAGTTTCAGCTGGCACGAGAGCAGACACATCGCGCGCTGAGGGCCACCTAGCTCTGCCAATTCCAGGCTCCACACACTGGCAACAGCTGTCTAATGGCTCTGGCATGGAGCAGCAGGGCATTCTGGGTATTGACATGCAAATAAGTGGGGCATGATGTGTGTGGGTGGGCAGAGGGACAGTCTGCTCGCAGGTCTCGGGTGTTCTTTGCCCCAGGGGACTGTCGATCTCTCCCCAATGCAGCCACCCGAGAGTAGGAGGGTGGTGGCAGGGAGAGGAGAGCCCAGAGAAAGAAAAAGAGAAAGAATGGGCAGTGGGACGCCAGCTGCCGGCACACGGGGCCATCCTGTGTGGGACGACTGGTGGACAAAAAAACGGGGCCAGACCTCAGAGGAAGCCCCTGGGCCGCCCGGCTTCCAGCGCCGCGGGCCAGGCAAGCTTCCGCTCACACCTGGCCGGAGCCCTTGTGCCCCGAAGTAGCCTTGCCCTGAGGACCCTCGGAGGCGTGTCTCTCTTTCCCTGCTCCTTGGTGCTCCGCCCAGTGATCTCTGGCCTCTCTCCTCTTCATCTTGAGTCCTACTCATTCATTCAGACTGCTTCCCACCGTGCCCTGAGATGAGGAGGGCGGAGGGATGGACGGATGCAAGTCCTCTAGCACTCCTGGGGACCTTCTTCCTGCTGACATAAGATAGCTCCTGACATCTCAGCGGTGGCCCACATATCGTTTTAAAAATCAGTCATCTGGGGCACCTGGGTGGCTTAGTCGGTGAAGCGTCCGACTTCAACTCAGGTGATGATCTCACGGTTTGTGGGTTCGAGCTCCACGTCAGGCTCTGTGCTGACAGCTCAGAGCCTGGAGCCTGTTTCAGAGTCTGTCACTCCCTCTCTCTCTGACCCTCCCCTGCTCATGCTGTCTCTCTCTCTCTCTCTCCTAGAAATAAATAAAATGAAACATTAAAAAATTTTTGAAAAAAAATAAAAAAATAAAAACCAGTCATCTATGGAGGGTGCGTTCACCGTTTTAGCAGTCATCACCCAACACCTCAACAGCTCAGCGCCATAAAATGGCTTTCCTGCTCACATCTCCAGGAGAAGAGGTGCGGGGTTGTCAGGGCTGGAGTCATCACTCATCCATCTGACGTCTCTTCTCATTAGAGCCCCGGGTCCACCGTGGAGCATCCAAGCCGCAAGGTGTCAGGTCCGAGGGGAGGGAGAGCATGGAGAGCCTTGTGGGAAGGATTATGCGCTGGGTGCACAGCTGGTGGTGTTCACCGCTCTCCCTTCATGCGCTCAGGCCTGCACATGGGAGGCTGGGAATGTCGAGCTCTGGAGGGTTAGACCAGTGTTTTGAACAGTTAGAGCATCTTTTCCACAAGCACCTTGTGTTTAAGAGCATGATCTTTGGCATCAGAAAGAGAATCCCAAACAGGCTCTGCATTGTCAGTGCAGAGCCCGATGCTGGGCTCGAACCCACGAATTGTGAGATCATGGCCTGAGCAGAAACCAAGAGTCGGATGCTTAACTGACTGAGCCACCCAGGGTCCCCCTTTCCCCTTTAGTTTCTATTTCCTTGCTCCCAAGAGGGTCCAAGCTTCCTCCACCCACTTAGGGTACCTGGACCCTTCCCTTGGGTCTATTTTTTTTCTTACACAGAGCAATTCACTGTTTATTTGCCTTCTTATTATGGATACCCATGCTTTACCTCCTTTCTGTAAAACAAAAGAAACCCTTACCTTACCCTTAGGGGCAAATCGGTTCTTTTTTATCCCTTGTCAAACAATTCATTGAATCCCGACTCCATAAAAGACAGTGTGTGGTGGTCATTAGGGCTGTTCCCTTGCGAGGGGTAATGGCCTTCCCTACCCACATGAACCCAGACGTGGCCAATGACTTGTTTTGGCCAACGGGATGGGAGTGGAAGTGATGGGTCTCGCTTCCTGTCAGAGGCCATAAGAGCTGGTGTGAGATTGAGCTTCACCATGACCTTTCCCCTGGGAGGCAGAAGCAGAGCCCAGCTCTTTGCACAGTTTGTCGTGAAGCAGGTTGTCTTTAAACACACTTTGCGCGGCATGGAGCTTCAGCGGGAACTTGAGGCATGGAGGGAGCAGTGGACGCTGGGGTGTGGACGGTGGCCGTGAGTGCATCCCAGAGGCCGGGCCAGCCTGCGCTGCCTGCTTCCTGCAGCTGAGGCCTTTTACCGCCTGGGAGGAGGGGAACCTGGTCCTCATGCAAGTGGCCCGCTCAGCTTCTTGGCTGTGTTGGCGAGGACAAGGTGATCTTGTTAGCCTTTGCAGAGTTTGGGCTCTGACGGTCCCATCAGATCCCTCTCAGCATCTTCAAAAGCTAACATGGGTGTTGCAGGTTCAGATTTGTGTTTCCATACTGTGAGAGGCTGACCTGACCGTGGGGTGAGACACTGGCTGCCAGAGTCAAGACACCACACGAAGCACTCTCTTTCAGAGCTCTGTCTTCACCCACTGTTCAGGTCCCAGAGCGCTGCAGTGGACACACAGGAGCTGGTGTGCAGAGCCAGGGGTGGGTCCGCAGAGGGACTGGCCTACTCCTTCTGGGCTGGTGACACCATCTCCTCCCTGAGGGAGGTCAGGAAGCTGTCCCCCAAGAAGGCAAGGCTTGAGTTTTATTTTCTGGACGAATATAGGTGTTTCAGGCAGAGAAAACTGTCTTTGTAAAGGCACAGACGAATAAAACAATGTGGTGAACGTGTGTGTGTGTGTGTGCACGCGTGCGTGCGCATGGGTGACAATGACCAAGGCTGAGTCTAAAGACACGTTTTACCGTTTTGAGGCAACATGCAGGCTAACACAGCAATGACCATTTGTAAAGCCAGCCTGTTCCCCAAGGAGGCTGGCCTCAGTTACATCACAGGCGTAGACCATCTTCTGGGCGCTGACCCCAGGCCTTGGCTTTGGGTGAAGTTGCCTGACACTCAGCTGGCCACTCATTTCCCCCAACCCCGAATCTCCTAGCGAGACCGTCTTCCTTGGACCTGTAGTCCTCTGAGCCACCTGAGCGCTGTGCGGAAGTGAGGCATCATCTGATTACTTACTTGTTAATCTTTTCTCCTTCTTTGTGGGACCTAAACTAAATGGTGCATCTTACAGTGAATGCATTTGAGATTCAATGAAGTATCATTAGTTGGTTGATGTACTCCTCCAAGCTCATTGAAGCAGCACTATCCCCAGGCTTTCACTGGAGTTGCTCTAGTTTTCTTTGCTTTCTATCCTTGCTTCTAGGGCAGTTGTCAGCTTAAATGGGTGTTAATTAGCTACTTGTCAATAACCATGAAATCAGCATGCTTCTGGCTCACTCTACCTTTGATGACCTTTTCCTCTGAGATAAATTATGGACTCGGATTCAATATGCAACACATTTGATGAGGTTAGCTGGAAGCAGTGAAATTTGAAAATGGACTACACAGCCAACAATAAAAGATAGTTTTAACATGTCACAAGACACCCGCATGATCCTATGCCATCTAGAGTGAAAAGCTATGTTTGTGCAGATCTACATAAATGGCAGGAGAAAATGCTCATGTCTTATTATACATCAGAAAAGCAGGTTGGACCCAGTATGATCCTGATCCAGTAAACTAATTACATGCCCATACATACACAAAATATGAGTTTTGTTTTCTTTGTGCTTTTTCTCTAGTTTCCCAATCAGTACAGTGAGTTTGCATCACTTTTATAATCAAAAAAATATGTTCAATTCACTACACTTATTTGAGAGGTGGGAGATTCTTTACCGTGACATTTTAGGGCTAGGTGGGGCTTCTTTAACTTTTATTGGGATTTTGCAGCCCTAAAAGCAGAAACTGACAGTCTTTGCAGACCGTTTCCTGAAGTCAGGGCCATTAGCTGTGGCAGAACAAAAGCCAATGCAATGTTGGGCTTTGTCAAGAAGGATATTGAAACCAGAATTCAGTGCCCTGCTCTCTTCACACCAGCTGTGGCGCCAACATTCTACTTACTGGGTCTCAAATAAAAATAATAGAGGCTCACCCCATGATCCAGCTCATGGTAGACACTCTCTCTGCTTTGTTTTTTCCTCCTGAAAATATGGAGGCTGAGGAGTCACATGTATGAATTTATGAAGCTATCTGGGGTTAGGGTAGGATGAACATGGATATGACTTTCAACACCTTACCTGTGTGAAGAAGAGAACATCTCCAAAGCATGAAATGGGTAATTTTAGAAATGAATGGAATGGATAAAGAAGATGTGGTATACACACACACACACACACACACACACACACACACACGTGTATGCATACAATGGAGTATTACTTGGGAATCAAAATGAATGAAATCTTGGAGCGCCTGGGTGGCTGAGTTGGTTGAGCATCCGACTTCAGCTCAGGTCATGATCTCGAGGTTCATGGGTCCGAGCCCTGACAGCTAGCTCAGAGCCTGGAGCCTGTTTCAGATTCTGTGTCTTCCTCTCTCTCTGACCCTCTCCTGTTCATATTGTCTTTGTCTTTGTCTCTCTCAGAAATAAATAAAACATAAAAAAATTAATATAAACAACCCCCCTCCCGAAAAAACAACCAAATGAAATCTTGCCATTTGTAACTACATGGATGGAACTAGAGGGTATCATGCTAAGCGAAATTAATCAGTCAGAGAAAGACAAATATATGACTTCACTCATATGTGAACTTTAAGATACAAAACAGATGAACATAAGAGAAGGGAAGCAAAAATAATATAAAAACAGGGTGGATGATAAAACATAAGAGACTCCTAAATATAGAGAATAAACTGAGGGTTGCTGGAGGGGTTGTGGGTGGGGGGATGGGCTAAATGCATCAGGAGCATTAAGGACAACACTTGTTGGGATGGGCACTGGGTGGTGTATGTAGGGAATGAATCACTGGATTCCACCCTTGAAATTATTATTGCACTATATGCTAATTTGGATGGAAATTTAAAATAATTAAAAAAATAGAAAATAAAAAAATAATAAAAAATAAAAGGACATGAACTTTACAGAGCCATTAGTACCTTCTATAGAGAGTATTACCTTCCAAAGGCAGTATAGGTGGGCTATAGAACATCAGAAATGAAATCAATGGAGTTGGGATTATGTCCCTAATCTGGTGACTTCCAGCCTTTGCACACCTGGGATATAACATTGGAAACACACGTACTTGATGGGATTAAGGGTCTGAAGATAGCACTTAATGAGCTAGCAGTTATGACAGTGCAGCCAGTGACAGCAGTATAATCACATCTTTCCATATCTACGAAAGCATCCACTTACATCACAAATTTCTTGTATTCCTTTCAATGCCATGGTCCTTCTGAGTAGAACTCTTTATTACTCTGGACACGCTCCTTTACATTCTCTCTAGTGGCTTCTTACATGTTGCACTGAATATATGCTCCTTCTTTGGAACTCAGCTCTATCCCTATCATGGGCTGAATGTTTGGGTCTTCCCCAAATTCATGTTAGATCCCTAACTCTCAGTGGGATAGGATGTGGAGGTTGGACTGTTGGGAGGTCATTAGGTTTGAATGAGGTCATGAGGGTGGGGCCCTTATGATGGCACTGGAGCCCTTTTAGAAGAGAAAGAGAGGGACACCTGGGTGGCTCAGTCAGTTAAGCACCCATGTTTGGCCCAGGTCATTATCTCATGGTTCATGAGTTCGAGCCCTGCTTCTGGCTCTCTGCAGACAGCTTGGAGCCTGGAGCCTGCTTCAGATTTTGTCTCATTCTTTCTCTGCCCCTCCCCTGCTCACACTCTGTCTCTCTCTCAAAGATAGATAAACATAAAAAAAAAAGAAGAAGAAGAGGAAGAGAGATTAAAGCCAGCCCTTCCTCCATGTGCAGGCTCCAGGAAAGGACCATGTGAGCATGCAATGACAAGGTGGCTGTCTGCAAGCCAGGAAGAAGGTTCTAACCTGAACCTGGACCTGACCATGCTGGCCCCTGATCTTGGATTTCCAGCCTCTAGAACTGTAAGAAAATAAGTGTCTGTTGTTTAGGCCATCCACCCAGTCTGCGGTGTTTTGTCACAGCAGCCCAAGCAAACTAAGATGGTCCCCTTACCCACCACAAGCTTTACCCGCTCTAAAAAGAGTTACATAATATAGTGAGGTCAAAGAGCCACATGTGGGACCCCTGTGTGGCTCAGTGGGTTAAGCGTCTGACTCTTGATCTCAACTCAGGTTTTGATCACAGGGTTGTGAGTTTAAGCTCTGTGTTGGGCTCCATGCCTACTTAAAAAAAAAAAAAAAAAAAAAAAACACAAAAACC
>NW_027536464.1:2706542-2711586 GCF_008692635.1 Crocuta crocuta
CATTTATTCAGATTTGGTGGCTCACTTGTGAAGGTTGGGGGGTATTTGTCAAGCACCACTGCCCCAGCCTATGCCCTGAGGACTGTTAATGGCCGTCTCCAGAGTTTGCTTGGAGAGCTAGTGGCACGGGGCTACGTGCACCTTTGGTCCGACCCAGGGTGATGCCTCTTATGTTTCTGCAGAACAAATATTTGGAAAATAAATGAATGATGTATTGGTGTTTCAGAGGCCCCATTGTCAGTAGGATATTTTCTTTGGTTGTATCTCTGGCAATCTCTGGGGTTGTGACAATTCATCCATTCTTCCTTTCTCGCTCCAATTGCCCAACCCCATGTATAAAGTGAGAAAACAGGCTAGGGTGAGGAATGCCACATTCGGGCGAGAGAGGACTTAGGTGGGGGAGACCACTAATTAGAGGAGTCTTCCAGCTTAGACCAGCTTTTTAGTCTTGGCTTCAGGCCAGCCAAAGCTTAACTGGATGGTAGAATAGTGGATCGAATTAAAAGTGTGTGTGTGTGTGTGTGTGTGTGTGTGTGTGTGTGTCCGCGGTTAGTAGACATGAATTTTCATATTGATTAGCTTGTATATCTATGGCTTCACTGATTAAGCTCTCAAGGCTTTGATCCTCCTAGAACCATGAAATTCTGATGCAGCAGGACATGGTCTATTTTATGTGGGTATTGGAGGGTGGAATGCGTGCATGGGCTGAGAAAATTCTGCTGCTGATTCTGATTCACTCCTTGCTTGAGAACTACTCATCTGGGGGGAATTGTCACCTCACTTTTGCTTCCTCATAAATGATGTCATTTTGACGTCATTCCTCTGGATTGTCCCTCATCCACACTCTGGGCTCCTAGCTTTCTAGGGTTAGGATCAGAGGAAAGGAAGCTGGGCTCCTTGATGTGCTAATGAAGCACCAGTTGCCTGACCTTTTCTTGTAAGAGAAGCAGGCTCCTATGGGGTTCTATTAATTAAATGCTGAATCTCAGTGGACAGACAAGTTCCAAGTACCAACACATCCTGAAGTCTTTTTCATGGGTGAAAGCTGGGCAGAGGTTTGAGTTTGCTGGATGAAGGCTCTCAGAGTCCTTAATGTTAAGATGCTGCTCGGAGAGGGACAGGGAGGTTGGGGACGGGTCCACTGGAAAGGGCCAGCAAGCGACAGGTCTGGTGTGGGAAGGGAGAGGCCCCAACATATGGCCGTTCAGAAACTGTGCCGATTCACAGAGAAAAAGCTGGGCTTGTAAAGCAAGCACAAGAGAAGTACCACCTTCATGAGACAAGCATCTGGACTTGGTTCAGTAGCACCCTGAGGGCTGAAACATACAAAGAGGTCGCTCGGTGTGTTAGTTACCGCTTTGCCACCCTGGACTTGGTGGCTTCAAATAATACGGATTTATTATTTCGCGCTCTGTAGTCGGAGGCCTGCTCCAGGAAATGTTGGCCTGCACAAACAGGGGCTGCCTTCCTTCCTGGAGGCTGCAGGGGAGAACCCGTTTCCTGACTTTTTCCAGCTTCTAGAAGCGGCCTACATTCCTTGGCTCAATGTCACCTTCGCCCGTCTTCAAAATCAGCAACACTGGATCTTCTTCCTTCCATAGTCCTGTTGTTCTCTGGCTCTTCTGTTTTGCCTTTCTCTTCTCCGGGACCCCACGGTCACACTAGGCCTACCGGTATCATCGGGGAAACTCGTCTGTCTCAAGGTTGGCTGATTAGCAACCTTAATTCCATCCGCAGCATTCATTCCTCTGTGTCATGTAACTTGATCGGGGGATGGGGGAGGTGGGAGTTTGGGGGGACCCCTGTTTTGCCGCCATCCTTTGTTTTGCTTCCGGTCCACCTTCAGCATCCGGTACAGGCACAGGGTGGGTGCATTTTGGCCGCAGCTCAGCTCCGTGAGTTGAGGTCTCAAAGACCCCTTCCTTCTACTTCCAGCTTTTACTTCTCATTTCCTCAGCCAGAATACTCCCAGAAGTATGTGCAAGGAGTCATCTTAGCAGAGTTTTAAGAGGTGCACCACTAAACATGCAATTAGCATACAACCAAACATGCAATTATCATAGAACCTGGCAATTGACTCCAGGGCCTTGACCCCAGAGCGATGAAGGCTTATCTTCACGCAAAAATAAATGTTTATGGTAACTTCACTTGTAATAGGTGAAAACTGGAAACAACCCGGATGTCCTTCAACTGGGGAATGGTTTATCCAGGTTGTGGTTCATTCACACGATGGAGTACTACCTCGCACTAAAAGGAATGAAGAATCGATACACGTAACGACGGACACATCCCTAGAGGATTACACAGCATGAAAAAAGGCAACTTTGAAAGTCTGCATACTGTATGATTCCAATTATGGAACATTCTAGAAGTAAGAACATTTTAGAAATGGAGAACAGATTGGTGGTTGCCAGGAACTACAGAGAGGGGAGGGTGGGAGGGAAGTGTGTTGGGCTGTGGAAAGGCAGGATGAGGGACCCCTGCGGTGATGGAAATGTTCTATATCTTGACTGTACCAATGTCAATACCGTAGTTCTGGTTTTGTACTGGAGTTTTGTAAGATGTCCCCCTGGAGGGATGGAGAGAGAGGTACAGGAGAGCTCTCTGTACTGTTTCTCACAACTGCATGTGAATCTGCAATTTGCTCAAAATGGTAGATTCACATGCAGTTGTAAGAAACTTTAATTAAAAAGAAAAAGGCTTTTGACAGAGCCAGCAACAGACTTGGAGAGGTTGTTCATTACCTGGCAGCCCAGGGGAGTTCTAAAACGTTTCCTGCGGGGGTGCCTGGGTGGCTCAGTTGGTTGGGCATCTGACTTCGGCTCAGGTCATGATCTCACGATCTGTGGGTTCGAGCCCCGGGTCGGGCTCTGTGCTGACAGCTCAAAGTTTGGAACCTGCTTCAGATTTGTGTCTCCCTCTCTCTGCCCCTCCCTGCTCACACTCTGTCTCTGTCTCTGTCTCTCTCAAAAGTAAATAACCATTAAAAGGCTTCCTACGTGCCTTGGAGGGCAGTTAGTGGGTTCAGGGCATATCTCTCACTCAACGTGGGGCACTTTGGGAAACTTCCTATTCCTTAGTTTGGAATATGGGCAACACGTTGATTTCCTCTTATCCCGAGAAGTTATTTTTACACACGGCATCAAGCCTATGGGGCCACTGGGGGTCCCACCCAACAAGGACCCCTGATATGGGGCCGGGGTGCCTGCCTGTCTTTCTCGGTCCCCTCTTACCCTCTCCATCCAGGCTTCACAAATGCCCTGGGCACAGGGTGCCTGAGGCTGAGGACTCCTGCCACACTGAGGGCTTGTGGGGGAGCAGAGAGGTTAGCAGTGGGTTGGGTCCCTTGCCTTGTGGGCCAGGCAAGGCCACGTGCAGGCTGTGGGGCGGGCAGGGCCACTCGGGAGAGAGCTGGCTCAGCACCTCAAGGCGGCTCCTGGCTGGCTCCCCGGGGCTGGCTTTGCTCAAGGCCAGAGCTGTCAACTCTGCCCTTTTGAAAATGAGCAACAAAGGGGAAAACGAAAGAAAAGAGAAAGGGGAGGGGGGCGGCCCAGGGTGGGAGTGGGGGAGGCAGGGGCTGAGAGAACAGGTGGGGACTATTTAAAAAGAAGGCCTGACTCAGCCTTTTTCTTTCACTGAATTTCCAAAGGACTGTTTGTTTTAGCTCCCGCAGGCCCCTGCCNCTCTGAGCTCCGGGGCGCTCATCTCGGGAAACGCTGGGCTCTTGCAGAGGCTGGAACAGTGGGAATGAGAAGCGTGGGGAGGGCCGTGAATGTCCCCCCACCGCTCCAGATGGAGAAAAGGAAATAAATGCCACGTGTTAGGGATTCTAGGTATTTATCTAGAAAACGTGCAGATGGAAAGAATGACAAAGAAAACTGAGATTTCTCAGCTCTCTGGGGTCTAATAACTGGATGACACCAGAAAGCCACTGTTCTCTTTCCACAAGAATGCCTACACTTTCTGAGTTCTTAGTTCCATGACTATATTCACAAATAAGGCAGAGTGTGGGACTTGTAATTAGCTCCCGGCAAAACACACCTCCTACGGGAAGACCTCCAGGTCACCTTAAAAAGAGTTACATTTGTATTTGGTCTCTGCAAGCTCCCTTTCTCTCAGTGAATTCACCTCAGGGACTGGCATATATACAACCCCGGGTGCTCAGCGAGGCTGAGGCTGCTGTTTATAGCAGAGCACAATTTGTAAATCTAGGGAGGTATTCTTTTGTTTAAGCTATTGCATTGAAAGGTAATTGCTTTCAAAGGGTTCAGCCTTCTTGGGTCGTCATTAGTGCCTAGGAGTAAATGATGCAGTTTTAGGATTTGATAGATTTCTCCCTGGAGTGTCAGACTCAACCTGAACTCAAGGTGGGTTACGTTTGGTTGAACACAAAGCTGTACTTAAAGGAACAAATAATTAGCATTAAAGGAGAAGTGTAGATAGGGCTCTAATTCATGAATGTGCTAGCTCACCCCCACCCCTACGTGGCCTACAAGACTGTAGCTCTCCCCATCTTATCAGCTACTGTCGGTATTCTGGGCCTCCACTCTGTAGGGGCTCCTGGTCCCTCCTCTGTCTCCCCCCCCCACCTTTCCCCCTTGGGCACCAAGCCTCTGCCTGAACTTGTCCACTCCCAGAGCTCAGGGGAATCTTGCATTCCCCCTGAGCAGAACCCGGCGCCAGATATAGGGGCTTATTAATAAATGTCTTTTGACTTTTGATGATGGTGAGCAAGGGAAAGAGATGGGTCATATGGCAGACCCACAATGTATTTTTAAAAATTTTTTAAATGCTTATTTTTGAGGGGGGAGAGGGGCAGAGAGCAAGGGAGACACAGCATCCAAACGGGCTCCAGGCTCTGAGCTGTCAGTACAGAGCTCAATGCAAGGCCCAAACTCACAAACCCTGGATCATGACTGGAGCAGAAGTTGGATGCTTAACCGAGTCACCCAGGCACGGTTAAAAAAAAAAATTATTTTATTATATATATTTTATTATATTATTTTATTATATATAATATATATTAAAAATATTATTTAATTAT
>NW_027536464.1:2711599-2822178 GCF_008692635.1 Crocuta crocuta
AATCATCTGTAATACCAATTTTATTGTTTATTCATTTGACAGTAAGTCTTAGAGAAGTTAAATAATTGGCCCAACGGCACACAATTGGTAGAAGATAGTATAGTTGGCTTTTGAACCCAGATCTATTTTATTTTTAAAAAAATTTTAACATTTATTCATTTTTGAGAGACAGAGAAAACAGAGTGTGAGTGGGAGAGGGGCAGAGAGAGAGGGAGACAGAATCCAAAGCGGGCTTCAGGCTCTGAGCTGTCAGCACAGAGCCCAATGCAGGGCTCGAACTCACTGACCGTGAGAGCATTACCTGAGACACTCAACCGACTGAGCCATCCAGGCGCTCCAGAACCCAGATCTATTTTAATCCAAGACCCACATTCTTTTCTTTCATCAATACAGCCTACCTGCCCAAACATAAAATATTGCTACCATCATTTAGTTTGTTGGCTTTCTTTCAGTTCCTATGCTGCCTTTCAACATCCAGAACATAGCTCATGAACCCTTATCATAAGCCTGGTTGGGACTACAAGATAAGCTACCCCAAACACTCTTGTGCTCCCAAGGACACCTTCAAGAAAGTGAAGAGACAATCCACAGAATGAGAGGAAATAGTTTACAAATTGTATAGCTGATAAGGGTCATATATCTAAAAATATGTAAAGAATTCTTACAGCTTAACAGTAAAGACAACCCAATTAAAAAATGGGCAAAAGATGCACATTTCTCCAAAAAAGATATACAAATGGCCAATGAGCGCATGAAAATATTCTCATTAGCCACCAGGGAAATGTCAAAACAAAACCAGCCATGAGATATCACTTCAACCTCATGAGGATGGCTATCATCAAAACATCAGATAATAGTAACAATAATAAGCATTGGTGAGGATGTGGTGAAATTGGACCCCTCAAACACTGTTGGCGAGAGTATGCACTGGTGTAGCCTATGTGGAAATTAGTCCTGTGGATCCTCAAAAAGTTAAATGTAGGGTTACCATAAGACCCAGAAATTCTAGAAATAATATTAACCAAAGAGGTGAAAGACCCATATTCTGAAAATTACAAAACACTGATGAAAGAAATTCAAGATGATGCAAACAAATAGAAAAGCATTCCATGCTCATGGGTTGGAAGAACAAATATTGTTAAAATTTCTCTACCACCCAAAGCAATCTACAGATTTAGTGCAATCTCTATCAAAATCCTGACAACATTTTTCACGGAACTAGAACAAACAATCCTAAAATTTGTATGGAACCACAAAAGATCTCGAATAGCCAAAGCAATCTTGAAAAAGAAAAACAAAACTGGAGGTATCACAACTCCAGACTTCATGTTATATTACAAAGCTGTAGTCATCAAGACAGTATGGAGTGGTCACAAAAACAGACACTGAGATCAATGGAACAGAATAGAAAACCCAGAAATAAACCCACAATTATATGGTCAATTAATCTTCGACAAAGGAGGAATGAATACACAATGGTTTTTGGGAAACAAGTGGTTGGGAACTTTGGATGGAGACATGCAAAAAAATGACACTGGACCATTGTCAGTGACCATACACAAATGAACTAAAGACCTAAATGTGAGACCTGAAACCATAAAAATCCTTGAAGAAAACACAGGCAGTAATTTCTTTGACATTGGCCATAACATTTTTCCAGAAATCTTTTGAGGCAAGGGAAATAAAAACAAAAATACACCATTGGGACTACATCAAAATAAAAAAACTTTCTGTACAGCAAATGGAAACAATCAATAAACCTAAAGGGCAATGTACTGTATGGGAGAAAATATTTGCAAATGACATATTGGATAAAGGATGAGTATCAAAAAAGTATAAAGAACGGATACAACTCAACACCCCAATACAAATAATCTAATTAGAAAAAGGGCAGAAGACATGATAAGACATTTCTCCAAAGAAGACAACTAGGTGGACAACAGACACGTGAAAAGATGCTCAACGTCGCTCATCATTGGGGAAATGCAAATCAAAACGACAATGAGATATCACCTCACACCTGTCAGAATATCTAAATTCAACAATACAGGAAGCAACAAGTGTGGGCAAGGGTTTGGAAGAAAAGTACACTGCTGTGGGAATGCAAACTGTTGTAGCCACTGTGGAAAATGGTTTGGAGGTTCCTCAAAAAATTAAAAATAGAACTACTATATGATCTTGTAATTCCATCACTTTTGTATTTGCTCAAAAAATATAAAAACACTAGTTCAAAGGGACACATGCACCCCTCTGCTTATAGCAGCATTATTTACAATAGCCAAGATATGGAAAGAGCCCAGTGTCCATCGACCAATGAATGATTAAAGAAAGTGTGGTATATATATATAATGGAATATTATTCAGCCATAAAATGAATGAAAATCTTGGGATTTGCAATGACATGGATGGAGCTAGAGAGTATAATGTTAAGTGAAAAAAGTCAGTCAGACTTATGTCAGTCAAATACCATATGATCTCACTCATATGTGGAATTTAAGGAGCAAAATAAATGAGGGGCACCTGGGTGGCTCAGTCGGCTAGGCGTCCGACTTCGGCTCAGGTCATGATCTCATGGTTCGTAGGTTTGAACCCCGTGTTGGGCTCTGTGCTGACAGCTAGTTCAGAGTCTGGAGCCTGCTTCTGATTCTGTGTCTCCCTCTCTCTCTGACATTCCCCTGCTCATGCTGCCTCTCTCTCTCTCTCAGAAATAAATAAAACATTTTAAAAAAAGAAGCAAAACAAATGAGCAAAGAAAATTGAGAGAGAGAGAGAGAGAGAGAGAGAGAGAGACAACAAGAAACAGACTCTTAACTGATGGTTACCAGAGGGGTGGGGGCAGGGAGATGGGAGTAATAGGAGAGGGGATTGAAGAGTATACTTATGATGATGGAAAAAATGATAAAATAAAAAAGCACTTATTTCAGGATATAGTAAAGGCAATTACACATAGAATTATGAGAAAAAAAAGAGACCTTGTGATTCCACTCCTAGTATATACCCAAGAGAACTGAAAACATGTCCATGCGAAGACTTCTACATGAATATTGATAGCAACATTATTGATAACAGTGCAAGGATGGAAACAACCCAGATGTCCCTCAAGGGATGAATGGATAAAGCAAATGTGGCCTCTCCGTACCACGGAATAGTACTTGGCAATGGGAAGGCATGGAGCACTGACTCATGCTACAAATGGCAGAACCTTGCAGACATTATGCTGAATGACAGTAACAAGACAGAAAAGACCACATGTTGTATGAATCCATTTATATGAAAGGTCCAGAACAAGTAAGTCTATAGGCACAGAAAGAAGAACAGAAAGAGATCACCTAGGTTGGAAGGCTGGGAAAGAATGGGTCGGGGAGGAGGCAACTGCTAAAGGGTTTGGAGCTTCTTTGGGGGTGATGAAAAAAAGGTTTTAAAATTGATCGTGATGGTGGTTTCATTCTGACTAATTAGTGACCCTGTACATATCCTAAGAACCATTGAATTGTACACTTTATACGTGAACTTAGCCAAAAGGCCGGGAAGCGATGAACTGTACATTTTATAATGGATGAATTGTATGGTTTGTGAGTTAACTTTTGATAAAGCTGTTATTAAAAAAAAAAAAAAAACCCAAAACAAACCAATAACAGTTTGGTGCTGAGCTCCCTGCAATGTTGGTAAGAGAAGAGCATTGGAATAGTCAAGGGCAGCTTCCCAGGGGAGGTGGGATTTGGGCTGGGTCATGAGGAAGAGCTGGATTGATCATGGAGAAGCCGCTCGAGGTCTTTCCTGGCTTGGGGAGGACAGTGCCAGCCAAGGGCTGGAGACAGGGGTGGCCTTGCATGTGTGGGGACAGTGAGACCATCTCTAGAGGCTAGAGGTGCGGGTGCGTTGGATCTTCTGCAATACAGTGGGCAGAGGGGATGCAAGCAATCTGAGGCCCGGGAATCCAAGGTAGGGCACCCGACTCCGCAGCAGGGGACACTGAAGCTCTTGGAGGAATCTGATGACAGTGGTAGTTCAGGGAACCCCGGAGCTTCATTCGGCAGAGATGTACAGGCGGAGGAGGGATGGGAAGAGATTAGAAGCAGGAAACTGGGTAGCTTCTTTGAGCAAATCTAATGAATGGAGCTGTCATATTTCCCCTTTAAAGACAGCCGTTGCCTCTAGTGGTGTCTGCTTGCAGACCCTGCCCTTCACCCCTCGTGCCGACCACAGAGAACCCCGAGTCCAAGCATCCCAGCTGTGGCCTTCCTCTCACCTGGAGTGCCAGGCCCCTTCTCTGCTTCGTCAAGTCCTATTCGACTTGGAGGAGCAGCTAGTAGGCTCCTGGTGGGGGAGGAGAACCGGTGCCTGGGGGAGGAAGCTGGAAGCAGCCCTCAGGAGGCCTTGCATGATGGACAGCTCAATGGCGGCCTTCCGGAGACCAGGCCGGACGTGCATCAGAGGCAGAGAGCAGGGCACACGTGGGGCTGGAGACGTCGTGGATGGAATCCTTGGAGAACGTGCGAGGAGAAGAGCTGAGGGGGAGGCCCAGGGTCGGGGTTCCCTAGCTCAGTCCAGAAATGGCTTTGTAGTGCTGTGTCCTGGGAGGGGGTGCTATGTAGGAGCAGGTGGAGCTGAACAAAAGGTCATGTGCCTGGACTCTCTTTTCAAGAGATCCAGTCACTTCCTCCTCTCTCACGTCCTTCTGTTCCACCACCCATGCGAGTGTGGTGTTAGCACTTACCCGTTTCTCGGCCCTTCGATCAGACCATAGTCTCCTGGAAGCTGGTGACGCTGGCTTTTTACTCCTCTGTGGTTCTGCCCCAATCCCGGTGCCCTGCCTGACACACTGCGTGTGCTCAGCAGACACATCTTTGGCCTTTTCAATCTGTGCTCCCCTCCTCGACCTTCCTCAAGGCTTTCAGAAGGAAAGTTAGGGGCTTTGAGAACACTCTGGCCAATTTCCTGAAGTTCTTACGGTTCCAGTGGTCGGCATCTACTCATTTGACGCCATCTAGTGAGCGCCATGAAGGCGATGTCACAACGGTTGACCTCTGCTCTGGTTATCACGGGTCTCGGTTCCCGCTGACCTCCAGGCAAATCACAGGTATAAATACCTCCTTTTTTTATGGCTGTTTTTGGGGGTGGGGATGGCTCTGGGTCATTTACCTCTTCATCTGCTACATGGTTTAATTTAGTATCGGTCCCTTTAAACATTATGATTCAAATAGATACAATTAAAGGAGAGTGAGACTGAAAAGGAACAAGTTAAAAGGGCATATGTGGTGAAGAGAGACAGAGATGGGTGTGGCCCTTCTGCCACCACCTCGTAGCTTCTGTCCCCAAGTCCTTGCTCCAGTGTGACTAGGTCATCAGGTGGTAGGTGACTCTAGGGTTTATACCACGGCCCTTAAATACAGGTAAGCAACTTCCCTTGCTGTGCAATCAAAGAAACTCTGATCTCTTTCTACACTGGATTTAATACAGACTTTGCTGGACCCACCAGTGATGCTGTGTATCTGCGACAGAGGACGCTTCAAACTGACCTTGGCCACGTGAAACAGGCCTCCACGTCAGATGCTTCACTGAAGCAACTTCTTGTAACCCTGGTACCCGTTGCATTGATGAAATGAACTAAGGTCAAGGCCTGAGGGCGCTGAGGGTCACTGCCCTGTCCCATTCCACCTAATGGGGGCTACCTCCTCTATCTTCAAGGTGACCACCTAGCCCCACCTGGCTCTTTTGTCTAAAGGTGATCTAACAGGTGCGGGAGAGGAGGGAATCGGTCTGACACAAGGAAATAATTTATGGCATACTTTCACGTATATTCTTTGCATACAAAGTATTCTGTTTAGTGGCTAAAATGAGCAAATCAGAGAACACGAGAAGCTGGCGAGGATGTGGAGAAACGGGCACCCTCTTACACTGTTGGTGGGAATGTAAACTGGTACAGCCCCCTCTGGAAAACAGTGTGGAGGTTCCTCAAAAAATTAACACTAGAACTCCCCTATGACCCAGCAATAGCACTGCTAGGAATTTACCCAACGGATATAAAAATGCTGAGGCATAGGAGCACATGTACCCCAATGTTCATAGCAGCACTCTCAACAATAGCCAAAACATGGAAAGAGCCTAAGTGTCCATCAACGGATGAATGGATCAAGAAGATGTGGTTTATCTATACGATGGAATACTACATGGCAATGAGAAAGAAGGAAATCTGGCCATGTGTAGCAACATGGATAGACCTTGAGGGTGTTATGCTGAGTGAAATAAGTCAGGCAGAGAAGGACAAATATCATGTTTGCACGTATAGGAGGATTAGGAGGAACTTAATGGAGGAACAAGGGGGAGAAGAAGGGAGGAAATGGTGGGGGAAAGGGAGAGAGGCAAACCATGAGAGACTCTTGAATGCTGACAAAAACTGAGAACTGATGGATGTAGGGGGGAGAGGGGATGGGCATGGAGGAGGGCACTCATGGGGATGAGCACTGGGTGTTATGTGGAAACTAATTTGACAATAAACTATTTGTAAAAAAAAAAAAGTATTCTGTTTACATCCTTGTGTTTTCTGTCTTTCTCTCAAATAACATCATAAAATGCATACTGTTTCAACCTTGCTCCTTTTCTCTTAACTATATATCTTGGCATCTCTTAAGCTATTCTTCTTTGCCACTCGTTCCTGGCACCACTCTCTCAGCGTCTCTGTGAGAAAGTTCCAGCTCCATTGGCGGCCCCTTGGTTTTGGCAACATATCTGAATAAGAACAATGAAAATGGTAGCGCAACAAGTATGTAGCATAACTTGACTTAGAGGAACTCGTTGAATTTACATAAGAAAATTCTCCCCACTCAGTGGATGAGGACACTGAGGCATAGAGGAGTCACTGCAGGGGAAGGAAGCAGTGGAGCTGGGTTTGCAACAGGCAGTCTGCCTCCGAAGTTCACCCACCCAGCCTTGACGCTATATGGCCTTGGCCGTGCCCATTGGGCTTTGTTTGCTCTCTTGATTTCAGTATTTCCTACGTCCTCAGAAGAGAAACTCCTTCTTTGGGCTGAGCCCTGTTTTTTGCTCTAACAGGTGAGGAAATTCAGACAGGCTCCGGGGCTGGTCAAGCTGGGGGTGTGGAGCGGTGCTCATTCCTACAGGGATCCCTGACATGCACCTGGAATCATGCCTTCCACGGTCATACCTGACTGGGGAAAAATCAGGTCACTGCAAGTCCCCAGACATGACTTCGCTGCGCTGCTGATGTGTTTTGAGAGCTCTATCCAGTCCTCCCTCTAAGTTCCCACAGATAGATTTTGGAACCCTTGAAGAGTGCATCACATGTCCGGCACACATCAGTCCTCTGGACCTACCCCTCTGGAAGCCATCATCTTGAAGCCGCCTGCTCCGGCTGCCGGCCAGGGCACCTCTGACTTGGAGGCTGCCAAAAGGGGCTGCCAGAAGTGCTCCGCAGGGGGAGGCGATAAGTGTCCTCTAAGAGTTCTGAGCACAGCTCTGGGAGCCGGCACTCAGAGGGGGCAGACAGCCTTTTGAATCTGGGGACTGCTCACCAAGGAGTGCCGCTGATTTGGAGACAGCGCCAGTGGATGTGTGCAGAGGCTATTCCGGGCAAGGAGAACATCACAGATGAGACACACAAGTCTGTCATCTGAGACTACTGAGTTGTGCTCTGTGCCGAGCCCTGAAGTCAGCTGGAGCTGCTCTGAATTTTGTCATGAATTCAAATCAATTCATACCTGACTACTCACAGCCCAGGCAAAGCTCTGTCTCCTCCCACGCCAGCCCATCTTGGACTTTTGCAGCATTTATCATCCAGAAAAAATCAACAAGTATTATATTGAGAGCTAGGTGTTTGCTTCACTCTGCTTTCCACTTGGCTTATATGGAGAAGTGCTCTCCCGCCCCCTTGCCTCCCTGGAGTTAGGGGAGGTGAGAATGCGACAGGACTTCTAACCTCTTGAGTCTCCTCTCCCTGTCTGTAAAGCTTTTCTCATTATTTAGCATCCTAGCATCCGTTGAGTGGCTGGCCGTCAGGACGATGCATGGACTAGAGCTGGGTTTCCTGGAGCCCCACTTAGATTGGGTGTGTGAAAGTGATGAGACACGGCATGGAGGGGAGTGGAAGATGGGTCCCTGGCCCTGGCAGCCTCAGAAACTCTTCTATTGCAAGGCCCTGAGTGGTGTTCAGACTCTTCTGGGGACGCTTGTGAATTATTGGTCAAGTTCTTTGGGGGTAAAACAAAAATGAAAGGAAAAGAAAGAGGAGAGAATGCTCTCAGACAAGTACAGCAGAGGAATCAGAACGGTTACACGGCATCTCCAAAAAGGCAGGGATGGTGGGACTAGTCAGGGACCTGATATTCGGGGACCCGCACGCAAGCTCTCATCATACGCTGCTGCTTCACGGAGGCTGAGATTTCTAGACGCTGCTCACTTGGAATTCTCCAGCGGAATCTGGCTTTCTCCTGCTCACAGGAATTCAGGTTCTGTGACTTGTAACGAGGTTAGCAACAAAGGAAACCACATCACAGCCTTATAAAGAGGTCGTGGAGGTGGGACTGTCTGCCTTGGGGGAGAGGGCTGGTGTTCCTTGATATCTGAGAATAAGAGTCAGTCCTTACGTGCTGAAAAAAAGCAGGGTGGAGATGAAAAAGAGCCAGCCCAGGAGCTGAATGTTTGGAGGGGCCATGAGAATTCCCACCCTGTAAGCTTTTGAGAGTAATGACGAGTTGCAACAGCTTCAGAGATTGGGGGGTTTGGGATTGCACTGGAAGTCCATAGAAGATGAGTGGGAGGGGGAGAAGGGGTACCTAAACATACTCCATGGAGGAAAGGCCCGTGAGATCATCTCCCCAGGACACTCTGCCCACCTCAACTAGACTCTGGCTCCAATCCCTTGTCCAGCTCTGAGTACAGTCATTTGAATGGAGCTGGAGCTCAAGAGCGAGTATTGACTGATGGGTGGCTTCAGAGGGACACGGGGAACCCAGAGAAGGCTCAGAGGAGGAACCAGAGGTGGTGACATGGGCTGGAAACTAGAGCTCAGTGACGAGGTCAAGGCAATGGACTGGTTTTACCGAGACAGGAGTGGGACAGAAGCATGGGCTGGGGAAGAGGTGTTCCTGGCCCCCCAAGGGTCAGCCTTGGCTCTTCCCCGGCAGTGGGAGGATAGAATCAGAGCCACAAGATGGCTTTGCTCCTGGGCATAGGCTCTGAGTTCCTGGGGCACTGGAAGCCCCACAGCAAGGCAAACTGCATTTTCAGGTCGTCGGCACAGTTGTCTCTGTCTTTAAATGACAGACATTAGGACTTCCAGCCATCGCAGCTCACAAATCCCTAAAGCCCTCCAGCCTAGAAAAATGACTCTTGAGTGGTGTGTTTCAGAAAGCTGGCACGGGGGTGCTAGGGACAGTCTTGAACAGGTGGGGAGCCTGTCTGGTACCCATCAATCACCTTCCGCATGAGGTCACCCCCTTGCACACTGGACCTTGGAAAGGAAGACTGGAGTGAGGCCAGAATGGGGATGTAAAGATTCTTTCTCTGGGGAACAAATTCATACATATGGAGCCCCTATGATGTGCCAAGAACTTTACATGTGTTTCCCGTTTAATTTTTCAATACTCTGTGGGGTCAGCAGAAACAATTATTCTTCCATTTTATAGATTAGGAGGTGAAGGCAGAGATTAAGCAATTTACCCCAACTTGGGTAGAGAGTCGTACCACTGGGGTTTGAGCCACAGCGGTTCTAATTCCAGAACCTGTCTACATTTGGTGAGGGATCTGGAGAATGCGGGCAGATTTTTGTTCACCTCCAGGGTTTGTCGTGGATCCCCAGGGGAACATCTAAGACAGGCTCACTTCTGACTGTCAAAAGAGTTTACATCTAAATTAAGAGCAGGCCAGTAGAAAAGTTCTCCGGTCCCCTTCCCCAGCTTGGGATCTGCTGTAAGTGGAGGGTCCAACATTGAGCATCTCTAGGACCCACCGCCCCCCACCGCCGCCCCCAACTAGGACGAGAGGGAGGCTGCATGGAGCAGAGGAGGGATGCGGTTGGTGTGTCTAGAAGCAGTGAAAGAGATACAATCCCCAAGCTTGGATTTACATCGGGTGTCTGGTTGCCTCAGCCTGGAATCTGAACCGAACCATTTTCCATGGGCAAATTAGCTGAACAATCCAGCCCACAAAGGGAGCAGCTCTGATGTGTCAGTTAACAAGCTGGGAGGGGAGGGGTCGGGGTGGGGGTGGGGTGCACAGAGCAAAGAGGGGAGGGAAGGGAGCCTTGGCGAGAAATCCACCTTCTCTTGTCTTGCTGTCCTGAGTCCAGCTGTTCTGCTTGGGAACCGGGCAGGGAGGCTGGTCTGATTTCCCTGTGCTCTGAACGGTGGGAATGTTTTTTTTTTTTTTGGTGGCAGATTTTATTTTCCTGAGGTGGTTTGAATTACACCTGCCCCATTTCATTTAATTAGGGCTGGTGCTGCTGCCTATTGTGTCCAATGGGCCTTCCTGCATGAATAAATAGTAACATGTTTGTTTTCTTTCGGGTGGGGCTTTTTTTTTTTTTTTAAATGTTGGGGTTGGCAGAAAAGGGAGGGTATAGGAGTGATGATGAAATCATCAGGAAAGAAGGCAAGTTCTCACCCCACTGAACCTGCAGCGGAGGCTCTTTCCCCCACTTCTTCTTGGACCCAATTGTACACAGTGTATTCAGAGCCTCCTCTGTTTTCACCTCTGTTCCCCAGCCAGGCTTTCTTTCTCTCTGTGTGTATCTGGGAACCAGGCATTTCCTCCTCCTCTTCTACGTGCCTCCCCTGTCTCTTCTCACTTTACTGTAGTTTTCCATCCAACACCCCCCTTCTCGATAGCTTCTGGCTACTACAGGATCATCAACAGAGAACCTGTTGAATGAGCTGTCATACAGTCTTGCCATGGACTGTTATGAAGCCAGGAAAAAGAATGAAGAACTCAATATATGTTGGTTTGGAATGCATATCAAGAAAAATTGTAAAGAAAAGAAAGTGTTCTAAATAGTATGCTCCCTTTGTATAATAAAGGAAGGCTTGTGTGTGCACATCATATTTCTTCAAATGTACAAAAGAACCACAAACAGTGGTTATTTCTGGGGAAGGGGATGGAGCCCAGATATGGGGAGAGATCTGCTCTTATATTGCATAATTTTTTGTGCTATTTGATATTTTATATTATGTGCACACATTACTTTTTGCAATGAAGAATTGATTTAAAGAAGGAAAACACAAAATGTAAAAACATAATATAAGACACTATCTACTTCATTACCAGGTAAAGCAGTGATTCAGATCTGGCCGAGACAATCCAGGTTTGAATCTTGGTTCCACAAACTATTAAGTATATAACTATAGGCCATTTACTCAATTTTTCCAAATCTCAGTTCCCTCATCTGCAAAATGGGGATAATGATACACCTACATTATTAGGTTTTAAATCTTATACTTTTCAGGGAAGGCTGTTGGTTAAATATATGACTAAGAGGATTTAAGTTTCAATTTCTTTATAAATTTTCCATGAAAATAAATGCACAAATCATAAAAAAACATCATTAAGGCCATGGATCTTGACACTCCACTTAGAAAATGATAGTGCTAGATAATACATGCTCTAAATTCCAAAGACAGTGAGATGCTGGAGGCTTCCAGGAGGAGGTGCACACAGTAGAGCCTTGCTGGATGCATGGTGAGGCCATTCCAGTTATGGGTAACAGTGTTCTGAAGAAAGGATAGAAGATGTCAGTGAAACAGTGAGTAAATCAATGTGGCAGGAATGAAAGTTTCCTCTAGAGGTTGATACATAGAGATAAAGAGGTTGGAACCAGATTGTTGAGGGCCAAGACGGCCAAGCCAAGGATATCACACCATGTTCTAGAGGCAGCAGGAGGCATCATGGATGTTGGATAAGGGAGTGATCAGGTTACCTATTGCAGTGTAATAAATTATTCCCAAACACAGTGGATAAAACAATCATTTGTTATATTCCCAGAGTCAGTGTGTCAGGGACTTGGACTTGGCATAACTGGAACACTTGGTCTCTGCTCCCTAATGCCGGGGCCTCAGCTGGGAGACTGAAAATTGGTGGTGACTTGATGGCTGGGTCTTGAATCATCTGAAGGCTTGTTTACTCATATGTCTGCAATTGATGCTGGCTGTCGGCTTAGCTCAGTCTGTCTGCCAGAACACACACTCAAAGTCTCTCTCTGTAGGCTGGGCTTCCTTGTAACATGGAGGTTGGGCTCCAAGGATTAGCGTCCCAGGAGAGCCAGGAGCTTGGAATGCCTTTTCTACTGTAGCCTCAAAAGTCATGCAATGTCTCTCCCTGGATTCTGTTCATCAGGGTAGTCACAAAGTCTTGCCCAAGTACAAGGGGAGGGGAAGTTGAGTCTACCTCTTGATGGAAGAGCAACGTACTGGACCAGAAATCTTCTTGGGGCATTTGTGCAAAAAGCAGTCTGCTGCAGAGAGTGACATGGGAAAAGCCATTCGTTCAAAATAAATATTTATTGAGTATCTGTTATGTCTTAGGTACTATGGTAGAGGCTAGAGATAGAGTGATGAGCAGAAACAGGCATGATTCCAGCCTCCTAGAGCTGACAGCCTAGTGGAGGAGGCAGACACAAATCAAGTCATAGCACAAAGAAGGTAAAGTTTCAACTATAGTAAGACCTAGAGGGAAACATGGGGCTATGAGCTCATGTAACAGGGGATGGATTTTACAGAGTCAGAGAAGGCAGGATAGGTTTCCCAGAGGAGGCAATGTCAGGCCTGAAAAGTGAAGGGTGATAAAAGGAAGAGGGTTCTGTGTGTGTGAAGCCCTCAATGCAGGTGGGAGAAGCTGCGTGTGATGACTGTTCATATACTCCTAGTGAGAGAGTGACAGTGGCAACGAGAATAAATAGGCATTTATTCTTTGGAGAAATTTTGCGCCAAGAATCAGCTAGCAGAACAAGGGAAACTTAGGTGAAGTGAAGGGTCCAATGTTTCTGTGAAGTTTCAGGTCAAGGTGAGGAGGAGGAGGAGGCCATCATGAACCACAATGGGGACAATTTGGAGAGTAAGAGAATGGTGTGCAGGTGGAGAGGTGTTGAATTTGAGGTGGTAGTGATATGAAATAACAGAGATGTGGATAGATAGTTGGTTTTGTCTGGCTAGATAAGGGGATGGGGTTATGGATAGAGTTTTGGAGCAATGGCTAAAAAACAGGGAAAATGACTTAGATTATCATCACAACGAGAGTTGTAGATTAAGGAGGTCCTGAACTCTGGGGAAATGCCCATATTTAAGGAGAAATAAAAGGCAGAATGGCAAGAAAGAAGACAGGGAGAATGGTTTGAGGTGTGAGCACTAGGGTAGGCAGCCATCTGGAAAGTCAAAGGAGGAAAATCTTTCAAAAAGAGGAGGGTCTGTGATGCCTTATACAGCAACCAGGGCAAGAAAAGGGAGGAGCGAACAGAAGCCCAGCTCAGTGTAGAGTTTTCTCAGGGGGCTGGAGACAGAAGGAGACAAGAAGCATAAGTCAGGGTAGAGAGGTTAGGAAGGAAGCAGAGGCAAGTGACTCAAGGACTTAGTCAGTAGAAGGAGGAACCATGCTGTGGAGAGAAAGCAGATGCAGGAAGGTCAACGGGAGCATGGACAAGACTGGGGAGACCTGCTGCCATGAAAGAGCATGAAGAAGGGACTGGAAAATGACAGAGAAGGAGGTAGAAAAGTAGACTCTGGATCTCCCTTTGTCTAAAGATGTCTACTTATTTTTAGGATGATGACCCCAAAAGGCCATGGTTAGAGAAAACCCTATTAGTTACAGAGGAGTGAACCCAGGAGGGAGTGGTTGGTGCTTTAAATCTACACCTGACTAAACAACTCAGGTAAGATACTGGAAACAACTAGTCTATATAAACTTTTGCCTCAAAATTCCCTGGTAACAAAGAAAAAAAAATCTGAATGTTTAAAGGCCTCCGAGGGGCACCTGGGTGGCTTAGTCGGTTAAGCGTCCGACTTTTGCTTAGGTCAAGATCTCGCGGTTCGTGGGTTCAAGCCCCGCGTCGGGCTCTGTGCTGACTGCCAGCTCAGAGCCTGGAGCCTGTTTCAGTCTGTGACTCCCTCTCTCTCTGACCCTCCCCTGCTCACGCTGTCTCTCTCTCTCTCTCTCTCCTAAAAATAAATTTAAAAAAACCCAAACAAACAAACATAAAGGCCTTCGAAAATCTCATATCCCAATGAGAGCATTTATATTATTTTGAAATTCTTTGCATACTACTCTGTCCTGGCTAGCTCCTGTCCTTCCGGGACAGGGGCTGTGTCATATTTTTTTGGATTGCCAGGACCTTGCCCAGTACCTGGTGAATCCGGGTCTCTCAGAGGTCGAGAGGGTCTTTTCCATTTCTGAGGACACTGACACCGACTGAAATGAGAACAAATGACAACACAAGGTTCTAAAAGTCATCATCTACTTCAATGGACAAGTGGAATGAGTCAGCACTTTCCCCTCATTGGCACAAAAATAAACATGCCCCATGCTATTCACAAGATAATTACAGATCTATTAAAGAATTACTCTTAGTGAAGAATCTTCCAATTCTGCCAGGCCATCTTAGTGGGTTGTGCATAATCTCCTTGGGCGCCATATTTGAGGCTCTTAGGCTATGAGGCAAAGGCCAATGACCTTCCCGAACAACAGATTTCCCAGCCATTAGCCCAATCCTGCCTGGCCCCCAGCTGGGGGCTGTGGCATACAAAAGGTGCTCAGGACTTGTGGTGTTTCCTCTACTTGAACCACAATATTTATGAATGTGTCTTTGGGGCCCTCTTTCACCTCTTTCAGGTCTTTGTGCCACTGTTTCCTCTTTGGGGTGGCCTTCCCTGACCAGTTTTATTTTTATTTTTTAAATGTTTATTTATTTTTGAGACACACACACACACACACACACACAGGTGCAAGAAGGGAGGGTGTGGGGAAGGGACAGAGAGAGAGAGGGAGACAGAGGATCTGAGGTAGGCTCTGTAAGGACAGCAAAGAACCTGATGCAGGGCTCGAACTCACAGACCTGAAGTCAGGCCCTTGACCAGCTGAGCCACCCCAGAGCCCCAGTGACCATTCAGTTTTAAAGTACAGCTCTCTCCATGCCCCTACATTTTCTAACCCCTTCTGAGCTTTATTTTTCTCCAGCACACTTACCATCACCCACTATTCTATGTATTTGCTCATTTATTTCTTTACTGTCTGTTATCTCCTTCCAGAATGTGATCTCCAGAATGAAAGTACTTGGTTTCTTGTCTAAAACTTGTGTGAGTTTCCTGGGGCCATCATAAAAAAGGACCACGAACTGGGTAGCTTATACAACAGAAATATATTGTCTCACTGTCTCTGAGGCAGAAGTCTGAAATCAAGGTGTGAGCAGGGCAGGGTGGTGGGAGGTTTCCTTCTGAGGCTGTAAGGGAGAAGGTGCTCCTGGCTTCTCTCCCAGCTCCTGGTGGCCTCAGGCATTCCATATCTTCACATTGCCTTTTTCCTGTACATACATGTGTCTAGATGTGTCCTTTTTTTTTTTTTTAAGTTTATTTATTTTGAGAGAGACAGAGATAGTATGAGTACGGGAGGGGCAGAGAGAAGTGGGGGAGAGAGAATCCCAAGCAGGCTCTAGGCTGCCAGAGCCTAGAGATGGAGGCAGGGCTTGAACTCACTAACTGTGAGACAGACACTCAACTGACTAAGCCACCCAGGCACCTTCAAATTTTCCCTTTTTCTAAGGACACCAGTCATATTGGATTAGGGCTCACCCTAATGACCTCATTCTAACTTGATCACCTGCTAAGACTGATTTCCAGATAAGGTCACAGTCACAAGTATGGGGGATTGTGACTTCGATATCTTTTGGGGGGACACAATTCAATCCATAATAGTATCAACCAATATTTGTTGCATAGATAAACGAGGTCACTTCTGTTACCTAGGAAGAAAATGGACCTTTTGGGGGTAGAGCTGATCTCAGTATACCTTGGTAGATGGGTGACAGGAATCTACTGAACCTCTGGTTGTCAAGGGACAATGGAGGGGTGGCTCCCCAGAGCTGGTGTGACAGACAGCTGAGTGGGGAAAGGCAAGGGCCAGGATGCCCTCCACTCTCAGCAAAGCAGAGAGCAGACTGAGGCTCAGAGGGACTTGAAGGGTAAAGGACAGCACCAGCGTGTTCTGCAAGGGGGTCTGACACCAGAGTGGATGGCCAGGGAGAGACCCCCAAATGGAGAACAAGAAAGGCCTGTTCTGGAAGGGCCTCAGGATCCCATCAATGTTGGCAGAGCAAAGGGCCCAAACCTCTCCTGAGCTGGATGGGTGGGCAGCCTGCTAGAATGTCCTGCCTGGGTCACAGGTGAACCTGGGACCTGGGAGCTGAGCATCCGGCATGTGGTCTTACATGACTCGGTAACAGAATTCCGGGCCGCGTGACCTGCCTGCTTCTACGTGTCGATATATTGTTTTCTTTTCCCTTGGCTTCTGTTTTCTCCTGACAAAAGTTACTTTTGCTCCTTCCAGCTTTTTCTTGGCTGACCTAAGGAGAAAGGGGATTGCTGAGGCCAGTGGGGAGGGGAGGTCGGAGGCTCCACGTGGCTAGCAGCAGCCAGCGCAGCTTGACAGAAGAAGGAGCTGGGAACAAATAGTCACAGACTCGGGAGGGGGCAGGCCCGGTGGGCTGACCACGGGGCCTTTCCTATTTGAGGCTCTAATTCACAGGATACAGAAGCAGGAAAAAATAGCACATCCATGGCCTCCTGCTGATGTAATGCCACTGGATCAACTGAGCAGTCACACATGTACAGTCACATAGGCACAGACCCAGCGTGTGGAGCAAAGGAACCTCAATTCAGTTCAAGGAGCAATTATCGATCACCTCCCAGCAGAGACTAGACCCTAGGATACAGAGATAAGCTGGTGACCTAGCTGAGGAGACAGGCATGTAAATAACAGTTCATTCAGCACAATAGGGAAAGTGTCAAATGCGACACAGAGGTGGCTCCAATTAGTTTCCTACGGCTGCTGTTAACTAAGTACCAAAATCTGGGTGGCTTAAAGGACAGAAGTGTCTCTGAGAATTGTCTCACAGTTCTGGAGTCTAGAAGTGTGAAATCAAGATGTTGGCAGGCCATGCTCTCTGAGGGCTCCAGAAGAGAGCCTTTTCTTGCTTTTTCCGGCTTTTGGTACTTACCAACAATCCCTAGCACCCTTGGCTTCTAGATGCACCACTCCAATCACATGGCCGTCTTCTCTCTGTGTCTCCACATCGTCTTTCCTCAGTATGCATCTGTCTTCATGTCCAACTTCCCCCTCTTTATAAGGACACCAGTCGTCCTGGGTCATGGCCCAACCGAATGACCTCATCTTGACTCAAATACCTCTGCAAAGGCCCTATTGTCAAAAGGGTCACGTTCTGAGCACTGGGGGTGAGGACTTCATCATATCTTTGTTGTGGGGGACATCATCCAATCTACAATATTGCCCAAAGAGGGAGCAGCTACCTCAGGGTGTGGGTACATGGTGGGTGGAGAGTTACCAAAGGGTTCCCAGAGAGATGAAGGTAGGAGAAGGCAATCGAGGTAGCCAGAAGAGCACAGACAAGGAGACTTAAAAATAAAAACTCAGGATCCAGGGCAAGAAGGAAGTGACACCTTATGGGATCCTGCTGTGTTCAAGAATAGATACCATCATTCCATTGAATTCTGGCCACATTGCCATTACTACCCCATCTGGCAGAAAGCTGATGTACAGAGACAGGAAACAACCGGCCAAAGGTCAAATGACAGTATGATATGATGTGTGACACTATAGTGAAGACAAGAACCCATGCTTTGCACCCTGTGTCCAGTGACTTACTGGTAGCACAAAACTGGCCTCAGGCCAGGACCCACAGATGAACGAATGTTTGGGGACGGTGCATTTTCTCAGGGGAGCCTGGTTTCATTGCTTTCATGTGGGAGCCTATTCCCTTGGGGAAATATTCCTGGGCCAGCATTGCAGGAAGGCCTTGGGCCGATCTGAATCTCCAGGGAAACCAGCTGACCTTCTGGAGGCTTAAGGATCCATAGCCACAGAGATGGGGCTGAGTGATCATGCCCCAGTGCAGAACTTGGCTCAGTCTATATCCTTGGGTAGGGCAAGCTCTGCTCCTATCATTTTCTGTGTGTCCAAGGCCTTAAGGAAAACAAGTAGTAACCAGGAGGTTCTGAATCTCCTGCCTCTTTGTTTTGTCACTCCTACCTGCTGCCTCCAAACTCTTAATAAATACTCACTGAGTTACACTGAACAATCGAAGCTCCCCAGAGAGATAGGGGGAATGTCTAAGCCTTTGAAGGTAGAATACTGTGTTTGAACTTGGGTCCTCTTGCTTAGTGTGTGATCTTGGCCAAGCCAGGTCTGGCCCTCAATTTCCCTGTCTAGACATTGGCATAATAAAAGCTAACTGACAAGGTTGTAGTGGGTTTTGAATAAGATCTCAAATACTTTGCTAATATTAAAGTGCTGTGTATATGCCAGTTATTCATCATAGTTCATACATTTCAGATTCTTCATAGAATGAAATCAGATCATCTCCCTCTGTAATTCTTTTTTAAAAAATTTTTTTTAATGTTTTATTTATTTCTGAGAGAGAGAGAGAGCGAGCGAGCATGAGCAAGGGAGGGTCAGAGAGAGAGGGAGATACAGAATCTGAAGCAGGCTCCAGGCTCTGAGCTGGCTGTCAGCACAGAGCCCGATGCAGGGCTTGAACCCATGAACCGTGAGATCATGACCTGAGCCGAAGTCAGACGCTTAACCGACTGAGCCACTCAGGTGCCCCTGTCTGCAATTCTTTCTCTCTCAAATAGGACCCTCAAAACAGAGGTCTGCCAATTATAGTCCACGTGCCACAGCTGTCCTGTCCCCTGTTTTTGTACAGCCCATGAGCTGAGAATGACTTTCACATTCATAAATAGTTGGGGGAAAAAATCCAAAGAAGAAGAACATCTGAACATGTTATGAAATTTGAACTTCCACGTCCATCAGTAAAGCTTTATCAGAATATGGCTCTGTCTATTCATTTATGAATGTGTCAGCTTTCACACTACAGCATCAGAGGTGAGCGGCTTCCTCGGAGACTGTGTGGCATGCAAAAGCCTAAAGTATTTCCTATCTGGTCCTTCACATCAAGAGTTTGCTGACCCCTTCCGTAGAACAACTACGCAAAACAAATAACTCTGAGCTAAAGTCCAGTCTTTAAAATTTCAAATCTGTTGTGTCCTTTTGCAGTCTTCAAGTCTTTGGGTCTCTGGGTCACTCATATAGACCTGCCTCCCAAGGATTGCTCCTGGCCCGGGCAGGGTTGACAAAGTGGCTCAGGAGAGCCCCGGTGCAGGGTGGCTCACAGCCTCTTTCTCCAGACCCGAAGGACCAAGGAGGAAGGCTTGCCCCTCGGGAGACATGCAGGTGCCTGGTCCAGAACCCCACAAACCCCATCCTGCCTGCTGCACTTGAGCCACTAAGGCTACCTCCTGTCAGCTGGTGGAGGGCTTGCAGGGTGACAAGGCTTCCATTTAGGTATAATCATCTTTTTATACCCCTGTAGCTCTCTGAATGGTCCTCCCCACCTGGGACTTTCCCTGATGATTGAAAAGGGCTGAACCAACAAATGGTATTATCTCCTCTGAATGATCTCCGTTTATCACCTGGAGGAGCCCAGAAACTTCCACCTTGAGCTTCTCTTTGTTGTAGCAACAGGTGCTCAGGAAGCCGGTGGGGGTGGGTGAGGGGGAGGCCCGCTTTAAACACCGGAACGGAAGGGGCAAGAGGAGGAAGGCTGTGGAATGCTCTTTGGGGAGATCTTTAGAGAAAGGATCAGCGTCGCTGTTCCGGGGAGAGCTGGCTCAGAATCCTGGCAGAACTCAGGGGTGCGGGTGACACTGTAGTCTTGCGAGGTTCTGAAAAATGTTCTATGACGGACCTGGGTGCTTTATACAAAGTAAGCGTTCTGAAGAATGTTCCTAAAAAATTTTGATGAAAAAAGATTCCATGGGAAGATTTATTCTTCTTTATATGTTTTAGTTCTGCATGTAAATATTGCTATGGCTTGAGCCGGTTTAGAGACCATATTGTCTACCTAGTCCTATCTGATGAGGGCCCAATAGAACACCATGCTTCCAAAGCGCCAATTTTTTTTAAAGGTACTAAACTGTTTAAACATAATATAAAATCTGGTATTGGGAGGTGAGGAACAGAAGTTCAGAAGAAGCAGTTTGGGGGAGGGATGGGCTAAAGTTTCATGGAAAGAGCTAGATAGTTAATAGTATAGGCCTGTGGGCCATAGGATCTCTGCTGTAATTCTTCAACTCTGCTGTTGTACAACAGCGGTCACAGATAATGTGTAAATGCATGGTCATGGCTGTACTCCAATAAAAATTTATTTATAAAAACAGGTGGTAGGCCAGATTTGGCCATGGGCTGTAGTTTTCTGATCCCTGGTATGGAGTTTTAGCCGCTTTATATTAGCACTCTCTGCTTCCTATTAGAAAGTACAGAGAGAATATGTCAGTGAGAGAAGGGCAGGAGGAGCCCTAACGGGCCCAATGTGAGCTGGTTAGGGGTAGGCAGAAACCGGGAAAAGAGGGGCAGGATATCTAGAGTGCAGGGGAGGGGGAGCCAGGCAGGGAGGAGCTGGTCCCTGGTGTGGCAGAGCGTCTGAATATATAGATGCTGATGCTGGAGCGGGGAGGGAGTAAGGTATCTGGTTCCTTGCTCTGTCTACGATCCTAAGCAACCTCCCTCTTCCAGGTTCTACAAGGCTCACTGGGGTCCTCATCCTCGAGGTCTCCTGGGGTTTCCGTGTCTTTTATTCTATCTACATCCTTCATGTAAATCCCCAATCTCGGCTCTCACAAAATCCTTCAAAACTCTTCTACGATAACCCTGTCTCTGTGATACCTTCCCAGACTCTTGACATTCAGAATAAACTGGCCCCCCTCTTTGCTTCTCTGGTCCTGGTATGTACCTCTACCAGCTCCAAATCCCAGAATAGTGCAAGTTATATTTATGGCTTCCTCACTGCTTGGTTATGAGCTTTTCATGTGTGTATTCTACTTATGTTTACATTTGCAGTGGATAGGTGAGGGGAAATGCTTATCAGAGAAAGAAAGAAAGAAAGAGAGAGAGAAGGAAAGAAAAAATAACAGAAAGAAAAAGGGAAAAAAATAGGTGTAAAATTGTTAATTCACAACTACTCAATCAAGACTGTGATACATTCTGTGAAATCCACTTATCATTTGGACCTACAGTGTCCAAATGTTTATATTCTTTCACTTTTACCCAAAATGAATTTACAATATTTTAAATTAAAAAAAAAAAAACAACCCTACTCAATTCAATGCTATCCTGCATGGCTTTCCAATAGCTTTGTTTAGATGCCCTTTTTTTACCCCCGGAAGTGATGCTGTTTTTGAACAAGGGGACAGCACTGTAGTGTATAATCTACAAGTGTATTATATTGTACGTAGTTTATGACAGGGGGGATAGTCATAAATGGTAGAATTTCTGTAACCGGTCCAGGATAGAAGGAAGATTTATTGGTTCCCATAACCAAGGCACGGGGTGGGGATGGGGGGGAAGGAAGTGTGCAGCTGGCCTGAGAGACAACTGGGAACGGGAAAAAGAGAAGAGAACAAGGCTCACTGCCCCTTATCTCGGTTTCTGCCCATGTGCCAAGCTTCACACCTGCCGTCTTTACCCCAAGGAAGGACTGCTTTTTTTTTTCCTGAGGTCTGATTCAAAAAGTCTTAGGGGGACATTGGCCTACTTCGGATGATGTGCCTAACCTATGATTGGGGAGCAGTTTTTCATAACTCGTAGCTCTTGGTAGAATATAGAGGTGGAGGGAAGACACCCCTTAGAGGTGGTGAGGAGTTGTGCCAGACAGATAGAATAAGAGATACCTCTTCAGTATCTTCCCTTCCTCCCTGGTCCTGAGAAGGGCAGAAACACAGGTGGAAGGATGGGAGCCATTTTTCTTCCTCTGATCGCGTGTTCAAAATTTATCTCTAGCCTGGGACTGTCAAAACCCTTTTCCAGAATAAATGCATCCCCTCACCCTGATGGACCCTTCTTTTTTACACACTTTTTTCCCCCTTACATCTTCCTTTTTTACAGACTTTACAGGATAGAAACACTGCCATCCACTTTGCACTTCCTTTCTCATGTCTAAGCATTAAATAAGTGGGTCCCAGTCCTCCACCAGTCACTCAACGCACATTTGTCTGACACTTAAAAAATAATAATGAAGTGAATTTTTGAAGAGCAGATCTAGGCTCACAGCAAGATTGAGGGGAGAGTCCAGAGTTCCCATCCTGAGCTTATTTTTCACAAGCTATTGCGCACACAAGCTATTGTGTGTTCGAGTTAGGGATATGTTGTCATCTGTACGTTTCAGATAAGGCAGCGGTGGGGGGCGGGGCTTAGAAAGCCCAAGGGGTGTGGTCAAGACCTTGCAGCTTTTGCGTGGCCAATCTGGAGTGTTGCTGGGTGCTCCGGTTGGGCTCTTTCAAAGAGCTGAAGATTCTAAGGTGGGAGGGTCTGTCTCTATCGTGGTAGAGTTCTCCTCACTCCTGTTAGATGTTGGGAGAAATAGTGAAGGCCTTCAAAGGGTTTTGAAAGCCCTGAACTCAGCAAACAGCCCAGCTTCTGTCTATCCAAATCTGTTCAAATCGTCACACTTGAATCTCCATGGTGTCCCTGGAAGCCAGTTTCACGATTCAGTTAAGTGATGGGGGTCTCCCGTGTGGCCCGTCCCCACCAGAGGTGCAGACCCTCTGACCCCTCAATGCCCAGTTCATTGTCACCAAACAGCAAAGGCCCGGGTGCAGGGCGTGCGTGCCAGGTGAGAGGGGGAGGGTGGCTGGCAGGGTTCGCCGTGTGCCTCCAGTCTGGCTCTTCCAGGACTAGTTCCCATGCCCAAAGGAGTCTCGTGGTTCAGCCCCTGAGGCCTGCGGGCTTACAGTTCCAGTTTCTTCTTTCTTTGGCTTCAGCACTTCCCAGCTCTGGTCTCTTGGGGTTAGGGTGTATGTGGCTGGGAAGTGGAGACTGGGGCAAGGGAGGGGGAAGTCAAGTGGAGTGGGTGGCTGGTAATATTTTCCAGTTCTTTCTAAAGTGTCTGCCTTCCCTTAATGGATACGGAAGTGAGCCAGCCGGCTGACTGCTCCGGCTGCAGGATTGGTTACCGCTGACATCATCTGGGCAGCCAGACTGGGGATGGGGCTGGGGGAGGAGGCAGAAACTGAGCAGGGATTAATCCAGCCCCGAGTGAATTGATAGACAAAGGCAGTGGTGATCAGGTAACCCTTTTCCCAAGCACAGGCCTCAGGGAGGTGGAGGGGAGCCAGGGAGTCACATTAGCGCATGCATGGGGTGCTCCACAGCTGTGCTGCCCTTTACCACGATTTCAGTTCCAGTCGGTTCCACTCCATGCCACTCCATCCTACTAGCCTTGATTGAGAATCTGGAATGCCTCAGGGATATACTGGTGGAGGAGTGATAGAGAGTTCCAGGGTTACCAGCCCTGTAGGCACCCACTTTCTGGCGAGGGACAGAGATATGCATCAGTTAGCTTTTGCCGCATGATAAACCGGCCCCAAGTCCGAGGTGGTTTATGATATCGCTCCTTTATTGCTGCCAGTGAGTCTGCACAGCAGCTGGGCGGGGCTGCCGAATTGGACGGGGCTCTGTGCGTGTCCCCGGGCTTGCTCCTGTGTCTGTGGGCTGCCTGGTGTGTCAGCCCGGTTGGTGATGGCGTGCACATGGGAACCTGTCTCCACAGGTTGTCACGTCATCTCGGGCCTAACGCAGGCTTTGTCATGTACAGGGGCAGGCTTCCAAAAAAGTGAGGGGCAGAAGGCAAAGCCTCTTGAGGCCCAGGCTTGGAACACATTGTAATGTTGCTGCTGGTCACATTCTCCTAAATGACTAAAGCCAGTTGTAAGCCCTGTCCGGATTCGAGGGGGGAGGGATGGGGCTCCTCCCTCTTGTTGGGAGGAAGGGCAGAGAATTACAGACATTTTTGTACTCTGCTCTAGATACAGGCGCCCTTATTATGCACAAAAGGCTGATAGTGCTCGATTACTGCTCTTATCACAGAGCTGCCCTGCTGCTGTGCAATGGGGGGGTGGGGAGTAGGTTTTAGCAAGGGCGGATGAGCTGGGAAGGAGCTTAGAGAAAACTTCACAGGGAAGGGAGACTTGAAGGACGAATAGTATTTCAACAGTAGCAAAAACCCACACCTGTTCCTCTCTTCCTTTTCTATTCTGTTCTTCTAGCCAAAATCTGCCCCTGGGCCCAGCAGTTACCACCTGATCTGTTCACAGGGATCCCGTCAGGGACCCTGTGGGAGTATCATCTCTGCCTCGGGCGACTGGAGACATGAAAAGCCCCAGGCAGCCAGTGATTAGAAAACGGGAGGTTCTTCTACTCATATTTTAGTCAAATTGTGACATTGGTCTTCTCTCTCTGTCCTCTTCTTAATGTCCCTCCCTATTTCTTTCTCACTTGCCCATGGTGATTTCTAACGGGTATGGATTACTGGACACAAGCAAGGAAAAAGATAAGTCACAATCGCTTTCATTGGCTAGCCAGTGGGAAAGAAATAAGTCCATTTCTCTCGTTTTGGGTTGGGCTCATGGTCATGCACACTGTCCCATATCCTGGCATGGGTATTCTATGTAAATTGCTTAGCTCAGTGCCCAGGGTGGAGTAGGTGGTTCAGTACAGGGGGTGGGAGCCTCAGAAGTAGAAATAATTGCAATTATTGTGGCTAATGTCTTTGGGGATGGAAACTTTTGAGCAAACCTCTACTGCCTTAGAATTTGCTGGCAGGCTCTACCAGTATGATCATTAAAAAAAAAGACACAAATAAACAACTTTCTGTTTTAGCGCATGCTTGGAAAACTCCCATCCCTTGAGATAAAGAAAAAAAAGAAATCTCAGAAGGAAACTCAGTCTGGGGTTGTACTTCTAGGGTGAAATCTAACCTTGGAGAAATCCTTGGGTCTCCCTTCTGCTGCAGGAGGGAGACCTGACCCCGCTGCCACCTTAGAGCCAGCTGGAGAAGGCAGAGGGTGGATGAGGGCAAAGTTGTTTTTGAGGCCAGCACTGTTTCTCTGCAAAGAAAGGGGTGGTGTCCTCCAATCCTGCTCTGTCATTTCTCTGCCTTGGGCGTTCCCAGGGGCCTTGTGCTTTTCTTGGACACTGATGTGGCGGTGGGCTGGGGTCTTTGGTGGGGCTTCTGTTCAGTTTTTTTTTCCCAGTCTGGAAGACATGGCCAAGAGTAGGGTGTGAGATGGGAACGGAGGCGGCTCTGGCGCCCTCCATTCACATAAGGCAGTCAGTTCTTCCCCTTTACATCACACGCAGTGTCTAAATCTGAAATCTTACAGTTGCAAAAAGCAGAAATGTAATTTTAATTAACATACGTGGCACCTGGGTGGCTCAGTTGGTTAATCGGCTGACTTCAGCTCAAGTCATCATCTCATGGTCTGCGAGTTCGAGCCGTGCATTGGGCTCTGCTGACAGCTCAATGCCTGGAGCCTGCTTCAGATTCTGTGTCCTCTGTCTCTTGGCCCCTCCCCTGATTGTTCTCTGTCTCTCTTTCTCTCAAAAATAATAAACATTAAAAAAAATCTTTAATTAGCATAGACAAATGAGATATTTATTCTAGAATGGGGGAGGGTGCCAAGGTGCCCCCTAGAGATGAAGGAAGAATTGTAGGCATTAGGACCCATTCTCATCTCTGTTTGTCCATCTCTGCTTCTTTGAGCTCTCTGACTTTTAGTTGATTTTGGCCAATTTTCTAAGGCTTTCTCCTCCTGGGAAGTACATGACCACCAGCAGGCCCTGCTTAGCAACCTCTGCAGGAAGTGGGGGACTAAGTATTCTTAATTCAATCCCAGGAAGGACTCTGTTTTCCTACTTGGTTTAGGAACCACTGTTGCCTGAACACGAGCCCCTAGGCCTCATCGTGTCCCCACCCTTTCTAAGTAGGGCTTAGGGTTCTGTCACCACAAGAAAGAGGGTGAGAATGTTGGCTGAACCGACAACCAGTAAGCACTCTCACAGACACAAAACCGTAGGTGATATACTAACTTTTCCATTGCCAACAGAGCTCACGATGGCCATCTACTTTGTGAGGACTGATCGCTATAACCGTTGACATTCCTGTCCCCATTGCCAGTGCTGGGTTGAGGCACAAGCATGCAGTGTAATGTTGGCCACAGCAGCATTAGGAGACATCACCTGGATCATCTCAGGGAAAGGTTCTCAGTTCTGAAGAAGGATAATGTCTTCTACTGGCCACTCTCTGGTCCGCAGGGGATCCTGGGAGCTGTTGGACCAGGCTGCAGCTGTAAGGACCCTGTCAAGGTTAAGGCCGAGATGCCCAGGATGACAGAGCAGAGTGGAGCCAGGTCCTTGAGGACCTGATTGAGCCAAGGAATCAACTAACCTTGTAGCCGCCCCTCCCCAAGGGCATGCTGCTTAGGAGAGAGTACATTTTTCTTATTGTTTAAGCCAGTGGTTTTCAGAGTATGGTCCCTGAACAGAGTATGGAGGAGCAGCATCTCTAATTTGTTAGAAATGCAGATTGTTGAATCTCACCCAGACCTACTGAATCAGGAACTCTGGAGGGGAACCCAGCATTCAGGCTGTAAGGAGCTCTCGGGGTGATTCTGATGCCTGCTGAAGTTAGGGAACCACCAATTCAGCCATTTGAGGCAGGATTGGAAGAGGATTTGATGCTGTTATTTGCCGCCAAAATATTCTATTGGGATTTTCCTCACAGCATGGGGCTGGAAAGGACTTATGGGTATTCTAAATACACCGTCTTATTTCACACCTCGGGCTGAGTTTAGAAAGGACCTGTAAGCAAGGCTAGATCTAATCTTTCAGCTATGATACTGCTCCTGAAGTCTGGGTCACTCTTGTTGTGAACCCCTTAGTCTCATCATTTGTATGACCATTATAAGAAATCTTGACTTTCCCTTACTTTGCTTTAGGGGCCACATAGGGTGAGTTACACGGACTTTCCCCAAAGTCTATAATCTCAAGACACCTGCATCAGTCAGGGTCTTGGAGGAAACAGGTGGCACGTTGGCACATTTTTATTTACTTTATAAATAAAAATAAGCATCTATTTTTATTTATTTAAAAAAATTTTTTAAACATTTATTTTTGAGACAGAGAGAGACAGAACACGAGTTGGATAGGGGCAGAGAGAGAGGGGGAGACACAGAATCTGAAGCAGGCTCCAGGGTCTGAGCTGTCAGCACAGGGCCCGATGTGGGGCTCGGACCCATGGACCATGAGATCATGACCTGAGCCGAAGTCGGACGCCTGACCGACTGAGCCACTCAGGTGCCCCTATGTATGTATGTATTTTTGAGAGACAGAGAGACAGAGCAGAAGCTGGGGAGGGGTAGAGGGAGAGGGAGACACAGAATCTGAAGCGGCTTCCAGGCTCTGAGCTGTCAGCACAGAGCCCAATGCAGGCTTGAACCCATGAACCATGAGATCATGATCTCAGCTGAAGTCAGACGCTTCACTGACTGAGCCACCCAGGCACCTCTGGAACCAGGCATTTAGAAGAGGGGTTAATAAAGGGACTATATTTAAGTCATGCGAAGGACAAAGGGAGTCCAACCAAGGGCAGTTCAAGTCCCCAGGGCTAGTGACAGTATCACGACCCCTAGGCAAGGAGAGAGAGAGCAATTACTGGACCCAAGAGAGGGTAGCTGTGGTGGATTGAATGGTACTCCCCTTCCCCCAAAGATTTATCCATATCCCAATCCCTGGGATGTTGTGCATGTTACTTGGTTTGGAGTCTTTACAGGTCTGATTAAGTTATGGATCTCAAAATGAGATTATTCTGGAGTGTCCTCATGGGTCCTAAACCCAATGACAAGCACGTATAAAGGAAAGGCAGAGGAAGTCTGAGGTAGACAGGAGAGAAGACAGAGGAAAGGGGGATGCAGGGTGGCCACAGAGGCAGAGATGGGAGCGATGGGGCCACGGGCCAGGGAATGCTGACAGCCACCAGAGGAGACAGTCTTGCTCAGAGCCTGAGGAAGCATGGCCCTCCCGACACCTTGGTTGCAGGCTGACCTCTGACCTGCAGGACGTCAGAGAATACGTTTCTATTGTTTTAAACCACGATGATTGTAGTGGTTTGTTACAACAGTCCCGGGAAAGGAGCAGTCTGCAGAGTAGCTCTGCGGGCGAGGACCGAGCGACGTTTGCAGGGGAGCCTGGGACAGAGCAGCAAGGAGAGAGTAGGGCGTGGTTGCTGAGACCCCACTCCCTTCGCTCTCTGACCTCCAGATGGTGCCTCCCACTGGCCAAATCCAGATGAAAGCTACAGGGCACAGCAGCCCCTTGATGTAGGCCATGGGGTCGGCCTCTTGGGACTTGAGCACATGGAGAAGATTGGGGAGAGGGAGAGGGTCAAGAGGGCCAGACAGAAGCTTCCAGCATGCACGTTATTGCAGGAGAAGCACACCTGAATTGGAACCTTTGGGCAGGCATGGAAGGGTAAGGTGCAAACATTTACGTGCCATCAATGTGGCAAGAATTAGTGCCTTGTGGAAGTTCAGTCATCATCATCAGCAACAACAATGAAATCTGCCTAAAAAACCTGGCCGGGAGAGTGGCCATCCCAGTGATGTGGAAGGAGCAGGAGATGATGGTCCGGTGCTCTGGCAGGAAGGAAGTGACTCCACGTACACATCCACGCTCGCACGGGAGCCGAGATGCCGGAGGGCTAAGGTCACAGAAGGAGTGTGAACAGAAGGTGTTTAAGAGGAGCCGGGAAACAGGGTGAGGAGACGGAGGAGCTGGGGATCTACTCTGTGACCCCATGCACAACTTTGACAGTTTTTTAAATTCTCACATTATGGATCAATCAATAACAGGATCACTGTTGCCCCATGTGGGGCCCTCACCATTCCTTCTGCTGAGAAGCGAGGACATCCCCATAAGAGCTAACCTCAAAACCTTGGAGGGTCCTGATTCCCAGAAAAGTGGCAGAGTAAGCACGGGGGGCAATTCTGTGTCATCTGGAGGTGGAGACACAGGGCCCCAAGGACAGATGTTAGGCTGGGTGAAATAGAGGAACTGCAACATGTCCTAGATTAATTGTCCCAGAAGGAAGTTGCTCGGCAGGGTCTGGGGACAGGGCTGGCCTCAGATCCATCCCAGCCTCTGCCCTGTGCGACCCCCGGCAGTGTATTTTGTCTTCTCGGTGCCTCCGTACATAGGAAGAATGAGACTCTCCCCTTCCATCTTGAAGAGACTTTGAAAAGGACAAATAATGGTAAAGAGCCCAAGGGGAATAAATAAATAACAACCAGTGATTTACCAAACAGCCCCAAATTATCTAATTACAGAGCAGGGAAGAAGAAGAAAAGCCTAGGGAGGCGGAGATACAGACAGCATGAAGGTGTGGGCTGCGGGGGGATTAGAAGGAACAAAGATTTATTAGCGAGAGAGACAACCTTGCCCCTCTTTCTCTCTTCTCAGCAGTGTTTTTTTCTAACTTCTAGATAATCAAGGGGGGAGGGCAGTCTACATGCATTCTTCACCCTGACGTGGGAGGAATGGGGCTGAGGAATTGTTCTCTAGGGTGTGAGCCGTTAGAAGCTTGTACCCTGTGGCACTTCTCCGTGCACCTTATGAGGCACAGGGAACATGGACGATGACCATGGACCAAGTTGCCAAGGGAAATAAAAAGTGGTCGGTCACTTGCTGTTTTCTCCTGAGCCAGACCAGTGGGCATGTGGCCCCCGAAGGCCTGCAGCTTGAGGGGAGGTCCCCGTGTGGTGTCTGTTTCATGGTGAGCAGGACCGTCTCTGGAAGGTACGGAGCACCAGTGGGTTGGTTGCCTATAGTCTTTGCATTTGGAGCGTGTGTGCGTGTGTGTGCACTCGTGTGTGTGTGTGTGTGTGTGTGTGTGTGTGTGTGTGTGTGTCTGCACGTGATGCTGGGCCAGCAAGGTGGATGGACTTCCAAGCACGAGATGGGGCCTGGCCTGGCGGCAAGCACACATGTACGTGTGGGTGTGAGCCGACCCAGAGGCCAGGCCCAGGGACCCTGGGGGCCTGTCGCCTGCAGGGCTCATTATAGAGGAGACCAGGTGCTTGGAGTGTCCCCAAAGCAACACAGAGTGCACTGTCATGGGTTTGAAAAATATTCCTGTGAGAGATATAAATAAAGACTCCGAGCCCAAAGCCAGGGTTTTAGAAAGCCGTCCCTAAACCCAGGATAATTTATAGCCGCGGCGATCCTGTCCCGTGGATGACTCAGCTCTCCGAGCCCGAGCAGGCCCAGCCTGCTCCAGTAACCTTTGGGTTTGGCTGACAGGGAAGAGCTACAGCGGGCTCCAAGGAACCCAGTGAGCTAACCACCCGGCTACCGGACGGCTCCTGCCGGGCTCTTCTCTTCTCTTCCTTTCTGGCCAGCTCCAAGGACGACATGGATGACCAGATCCTGGAAGCTGCGACACAGGATATGTGTGCATATTTCCAGCCGGCTGGCTCTTTGCAAGCCTCTGAAATGGATTCCCGCCCACCTCTGGGACCTGGTGGTGCCGCTGCCCCCTGCGTGGGCCCGTCTTCCAGCCACTGCCCTCACCCCTGGGAGGGAGCCGGGCTCGGAACACAGGCCTGCTTTAGGCTGGAGTCATTCTTGGCCTCAGAGATTCTTGAGCCCCATAGAAAAAACTGAAACGAGAGTGCTTTTTTCCCTTTTATTAAAAAAAATAATTTACCCAAGTCAAGTGTGAAAAAAAGAGCCGAGAAGAGGGGCAGACGGTGATGCACTTCAACATCGAGGTGAATTTGTGGAAGGAGGCAGTCAGAAATGAATCAAGTTTGTTTAAAAATTCTCCCTGCCCGGCACCGTGCCCCCCCCCCCCCCCCCCTTCTTTGTTTTTTTNCAAAGCATGTCTGAAGAGATAAATGCAAGTACAGAGGGTGCTTATCGAGACCAAAGGGTGTTTTGGGTTTTTTTTTTTTTTCTTCTTTTTCTTCTCCTTTTTCCTTAAAACCTTCCAGGAGTGTGGAAAGGACTGGAAGTGCTTGAAGGTCTTTTCAGCCACATGCCTCACCCCAGCTTGGAGCTCAAGAACATTTTTATGCCAAGACCCATGTGCTTGGCTGTCCAAGTGCAGAAAAAAAGATCATCGTTCAGAGCTATTTCAAAAATAGTTTAAGCCCTTTGATTAAACTGCTAAACAGTCCTGCATCACATTTTCTCTGCTCTAGCAGATGAATCTGTACAATTGGCCTAGTTTTGACCCAGGTCCCTGCATGCTATAGGCATGCAAAAATGGTTGCGTCTACACATCTTTCCTTAAATTAATAATTAAGTGTCTTTATTCAACATCCATTTATGAAGCCACTGTGTGTGTGCGTGTCAGTGTATGCATGCGCCCATGCGGGTGCATACTTCTGTGAGTGTGTGTCAGTTAACAGGTTTGTTGAATATCTAAATGAGGAGGGGCTGGTGTTTGGATGTGGGGTGAGACCCTCAGTTTGGTCCAGGGGCCTGACCTCTGGGCAGCGCAGTGACCTTGGTGCCTACCTCTGCTGTGTGTAAGATTTATTGCTAAATTGTCACCCAGGAGGTGTGGCACTGGGTGAGGCCCCCGACATTTCTTGCTGTCCATGGTGTATATTTGTGATATGCACAATTTTCTTAATTTTGTATATGGTAAGTAAATACCTTTTAAAGAGAAGGAAATGTCTCCTTCCAAGACGGAAGTTGCAAGTCAGCCAAGTTAAAACATACACACACACACACACACACACACGCACGCACATATGCACATCCCAAATCTACACAAACTGACCTCATAAATGATCGAAAGCAGAGCACTTTGGTGACTGCATAACTCAACCCACAGACTCCTGGCCTGGCCTGACCTGGGCCCTCCGTAAGCACATGGGGTTTTCTTCTGACCCCTGGCTTGGTCTCCTGAAGTCTGTCTTCTGTTCCTTGTTCTCTTGCTGACCGTTCCTTCTAGAAGTTGTTTTCCACCTAACAGCAGTTTCAAAGGCCCCTGTTCTTTCAGCTCTCTGTTTTTCCACATCATCAAAATAAGGAAGACTACTGCAATCCCTCCGTATGCACAATCGATCAGCACCTGTGGGCTGGTTAGACACACTTAGATTGATTGGCACCTAGAGATGGATTGGCGCATACGATTGATCAGCACCTAGAGATTGATTAGACTGCCGTCTTTTATGGGAAGGAGACAGACTACAGAGGAAGTGAAGAGACACTCAAGGTCTCGTGACTCTTGAGTAGCAGCAACCTAGCCGCTTCTATTAATGAGAACCGATCTACGATAATTGTCAAATCAGAGTTACAGAGAAAATTCCACAAACTTTCCAACGAGGAACCTGGAGGTGGTGCTGAGGCGGAGTCAAGTTGAACTTCATGTCCTTTTGATAGCCGAACACTCCGCTTGGATCAGCGTTGGTTCACTGTCCAGGGGCTTCTTCGACTCTACTTGGGATCACACACATACCGTGTTCAGAATCATAGACCCCACTGGGCCTGCCGGGGAGCATCCACTCTCTGAGCATCCACTCTCTGAAGTCTGGCACCAGGCAGAAGATTTGGGCCTAGCAGTCCTTGGTTCTGAAGGATAAGGGGAGGCCCTTACCCAAGACTAGTCTTGGAATGGAGAGAGGGGAGAGAGAAAGGCCCTTTCTGCTGGGTTTGCAAAGTGAACCCCAGAAGCCTTGTTATGCACACACACATTGCTCACCTGCATTCTTGGCTAAACACTCCAAAGATACAGGACACCATTTTGGGTGCAACAGGGAGCTCACAGAGCCAAAACAGATACGAACCTTCCGTCCCACGGCTTAGGATTGGGAGGAAGACAAATACCTGTGAGTATCTGTTGCTCACATGAAAGGGACTATGGGTATGCAAACGGATGGTGGGGTGGCCTTTGGCCAAAATCAGCACAACTCTGACCTGACAGACTTGTAAGATGGGGCTGCTCACGTGTACCTTAGCCCACGCTGAGGTCACAGGGACCTGCTGGGAATGGAAGGTCTGTAGTCTCCGGAGAAAATTCACAGGAGTACAGAAGGAGAGGAGGAGGAGGGGTGCAGCAAGGGAGAGGCCACCTTGCAAATCCCTCCTCTGCCTCCTCTTTGCCTTCCCCCCCTCCCTACACCAGCCCCNGGGCCAGACTCGAGCCAGCCAACTCTGTGGCCTGTTTATACACTGTAACCAGAGCCTGTTGCCGCCCAGGCTGCCCGACAGCTGCGGAGATAAGGGGACGGGGCTGTGGCTTCCAGAGATTGGATGGCCTGTGCTGGCGTCCACTTCGGGGGCAGCTCATCCTGATCATTTTCCCAAGCCTGGGGGTGGGAGTGGGAACAGGTGGGGCTGGCTCCCAGCTACCGCTCGGGGGCGGTCCTCCCGAATCTGAATCCGAATCCAGGGTGAGCTGGGAGCCCTGTATCCAACTCCCTCCCCTGCTCTCTTTCCAAACCCCCCGCTGCCCAGTGGGCTCGCTTTCCACAGGGTCAAAGGAGGTGAGAGAGGAGTTCTGCGTGTTTCGTTGGTTTGTTTTCTTCCCTCTTTATCTTTGTCATCACAGAAACAGAAAAGAACACATGGTGAAGCTCTGGGACAGGCAGAGTTCTAGAAGCCGCTGCCAAACGCATCTGTCAGGGCAGGGTGCTGCTTCCCTCGCCCCCACTGCTAGCCATCCCCACAGAGGCCAGCCTCGTCTTCCTCCTCATCTCAGTCCCCTGAGCTCTCGGAGGTCCCTGGCCCAGCTTGTGCTCCCTGCAGGAAGCCTGTGGCAGTGAGCTGTCCCCTCTGGGTCTGGTGATGACACACGTTCGTGACATCGGGCTCAGCCTCTGGTCTGTTAGTGAGCTGTGTCCAGACCCACCGGCAGTTGCACGTCTTGGCCCTTGTGGGTCAGTCTCCCTCCAGCCTCCAGGCCTCCCCCTTCCTCCTCTGTTACCTACCCCTCCTGCAGCATCCTCGGGCTACCCAGCCCCTCCCCCCCCAGTCCTGGGGGTGCACATTGCGTCCAGGTTCTCCATGTTCACACCTCTCAAGCAAGAGATTTGCAGATGGTTAACATGTTCCTTCCTTTGATCTCCTGCTCTTCTGCCACTTGGGTGGGGACGTGGGGGGGGGGGGCAGATTTAGCTCATCCTTGGATGGCCCATGACCTGGGACACTCAGGGCTGCCTGCCAAAGAGCTCTTTTACTGTCCCTCCCTGTCCCTTCTCTGATGGCAACCTTGCCTGGGGCGGCGATGGAGCCCGGGGGTGGTGGTGGGGGGGGTGGGCACTGGCTGGGTTTGTTCAAAAGCCGCCTCAGAAAGGAAAAGGTAAGTGTGAGGCTATAGGGTGTGGGAGAAACAGCAAAACACAATGTCTTTACACTTAAATCTGAGCTCAGGTCCACACATGGCCAGTGACCAGCTGTGGGACCTCAGTTTTCTCATCATTTTAAATGGAAATGATACTTTACACTTCTTGGAGTAGACGCCAGGATCAGAGAAGATGATGGAAGGGAAAGTGTTTGGGAAATTGTTTTCTCTGTGTCTGGCTCTAAGTGGGTATCAGCAATATTTGCTGCTGCCTGAGAAAAGAGGAAAAAGGTTATATCAAACTCTAAAGCTTCTGCACAGCAAGAAACCATCAACACAATGAATAAACAACACACAGTGTGGGACAAAATATTTGTGAACCATATATTGGCTAAGGGGTTAATATCTAAAAACTATAAAGAACTGATACAACTCAATAACACAACCCCAAACAATCCAATTAGAAAGGGAGCAGAGAAATGGAATAGACATTTTTCCAAGGAAGACATCCCAAAGGCCAACAGGTTTATGAGAAGCTTTTCAACATCACTAATTATCAGGAAAATGCAAATCAAAACCACCATGACATATCACCTCACACCTGATAGCGTGACTATCCTTAAGAGAACAAAAGACAGGGGTGCCTGGGTGGCTCAGTCAGTGGGGCGTCTGACTCTTGATTTTGGCTCAGGTCATGATTTTGCAGTTCATGGGATAGAGCCCCATGTCAGGCTCTGCCTTGGCAGTGTGGAGCCTCCTTGGGATTCCCTCTCTCCCTCTCTCCCTGTCATCCCCCCAAAATAATTTAAAAAAAAGAAGACAAAAGATAATAAATGATGGTGAGGATGTGCACGGTTGGTGGGAATGTAAATTGGTGCAGCCAGTATAGAAAACAGTATACAGGTGCCTCAAAAAATTAAGAATAGAACCGCCCTACGATCCAGTGATTCCACCCGTGGGTATTTATCCAAAGGAAATGACAACAAGATGAAAAGATATCTGCACTCCCTGTTCACTGCAACAGTATTCACAGTATGATATAGATAAGATGTGAAAACAGCCAGAGTGTGGGTCAACAGATTAATCACACAAAATGTATACAAGAGAATATTATTCAGCCATGAGAAGGAAGGGATTCCTGCCATTTGTAACATGGATGGGTGTTGAGGGCATTATGCTTAGTGAGATAAGTCAGAGGCAGTGTTGTATGAAATCACTTATATGTACCATCTAAACAAGCAGAACTCACAGAAAAAGAGAGTGGTGGCCCCAGGGGCTGAGGGGAGGGGTACCCGGAGAGATGCTGGTCAAAGGGAACTGATACACATTGAGTGAAGGCAAGTGAGTTCTGGAGCTCTAAGGCACAGCGTACTGATTATGGTCAACAACACTGGATTATGTACTTCAAAGTTGCTAAGAGACCAGATCCTAAGTGTTCTCATCACAACAATGAAGTGACAATTATGTGACATGATAGAGGTGTTGATAAAGCTACGGTGGTAATCATACTGTCATTGGTGTGTGATTCAAATCCACACCTTGCACACTTCCAACTAAATGTTTTATATCATTTCTATCTCAATAAAAAATAAGTAAAAGAAGGAAGGAAGAGAGGGAGGAAGGGAGCAAGGAGCTCTCTGAGACCCCTGCCTTTTCAAGCATTGAAATCTGAAACAAGCTGGACTTTGTGGCGGCTGAGCCTTCAGGTTCTGGCTCCAAGATTTGCTGTAGCTCAGCTTTGCAACTGGGCACCCACTGACAAGGCTCCTCCCCACCTCCTTTCCCCTTCTTCTTGATCAGAGTCTAAGGATGCAGGACGGAACCTATTGTCCCAGGAGGTAGCACTTGTTTAGGACTGACTGCTGGCTTGTGTTCCTGGGGCCTTCTGGGCAAGCGGCGGGGGGGGGACGCCTCACCCGCCAGGTCTTACCCTCCCCCCCAACCCCCTTGCTCCCTCTGTCCATTCTCATGGCTCCCAGCTCGGTTCCCAAGCCTCCCGTGACCTCTCCCTCTAAGACCTTTGCCATGTCTCCCCTGCGCCTGGAGCACTTTCTGATGCAGGTCACCTCCAGGACTCTGCCACCTTCCATCTGAATGGCCTTGGTAGACCCTGAACCCATCTGGGTGTCAGCTTCCTCTTCTGTAGAAAGAAAGACTAGATACAACCTCTGGCTCCTTGGGGGAGCTAAATGGGATCAGGGAAGGAAAGCTCTTAGCTCGAGGCCTGGCTCAAGGTCCTTGCGTAGGTCATGGCGGCCCCTGTTATTTTTGTTCATTAAAATAGCTCCCTCTTCTCTCTTCTCTCTGTTTCTGGGGGCTGTCACTGTCCATTCTGTTCCTTGCCCTGTGTCTCCCCAGCAAAGGCTGGCTTTAGCCAATTTCCTCGCTGTCACCAAAGACAAGCCCATTATCTCCCACCTTACCTGTCCACATCTCTGCTTTACTAAATGTCAGAGAGGTTATAAAGATTTTTGAACTTTGCAAGGCCCTACAAGCACCCCCCCCCCCCATAATGACATCCATGTTGGGCTAGTAGCCAAAAGGCTACTCTTGGGTGCTTGACTCCTGCTTAAATTCTTAATTTTTTTTTAAACAAAAATACATTTGTTTACTAACCAAAGGCTTGATCCTAATTAAACAGGCACTTTGAGTTGCCTGTAGAAGGCTCCTGATAAAGATAATTGAACACAGGAATGAAACAAAAGCAGCAGCAGCACAGAGATTAGAACAGGCTTGTTTATCTTCACAGCTAAATCCTGTCGAAAGAGGTGATGAAATTTTTAGTCTGCCTTTTCACAGACCGGAGTCCGGGTGACGTTGCTCATGGGACCTTCCACCCGGATTCTCCACCTTCCACTGGTCTTGTTACAGTGTTTTCTTTCCCACCCCTTCCCTGGTTTGACGCTGACGCTCCATTTGCAAAGTTGCAGATCAGAGCGTCTCTGCCATCAGCTGCAGTTTCTTCAAACTTCTCTCCCAGTTTACAAGAAAGCTGAATTGTTTTCAAAGGGCTTTCAGGTTTCATGGTGAAGTTCTTGTCAGCCGAGATGGCACAATCGGGCTTGGCCATTGCTCCCACTTTTCACAGAGCACTCACCACTCTTGCTGCCTTCACATACTCATCAAAGTCTCTGCTCTGCCCCCAGCACCATCTTCCTCCCAGCTGCGGACTGGTGGCCATGGTGGGCACAGCCGGGCTTTCAGGGTGAGCAGAGCAGGGTCTGGCTGGGGGAGTGGCACCAGACGCCAATGAGAGTTGTGCTCTCCTGCTTGAATTCTCAATACGGAAGTTCACAAAAGCCCAGCCCCACCACCCTGCCTCTGACAGCTTCCTCCTCCTGGATGGCTCTGTCCTTATTAAAGTAGACCTGCAGATGCAACCAAGGAAGAGCAATAAATGGGTGATATTTCACCGTACCAGCTATCAGCTTTGACTGTGGGAGTGAGCGTGGGGAAATGAAAAGAAATTTCCTTAGCAGTGGTTCTCAAGATTTTAGTGTGCAGAAAATCACTGGGGTGCTTCTTAAAAAGTGCCGATTTCTGAGCTCCCTCACCCACACTGATTATAATTCAGTAGGTGTTGGGAGGAGCCCTGGAATGTACTCTTTAACAAGCTCCTAGAATGATCTAAGGGAGGCGGTCCAGGCAACCCATCCACAGTCGTGACCACCTGAAAATGTCTGTTGCTCACCCCCGGTACATGTATTATTCCCAGGTGTCTTCCCTGTCACATCTGACCTGAGTTGATCTGCTCAAGCAAGGTCCTTAGAACTTGTCAGTGGTTAATGGTACAGTCAGAGAAGCTTGAGTTGGGCGAGGTTAGCTGCTCCTAAGCAAGATTCATACCTACAGTTCTCAAATAAGCGTTCACAATCAAGAAGGCACGATCGCATATTTGCTTTGTCAGCTAACATGAGTCCCACAGATGCTCTGTTCTCCCATGGAAAGTTTACTCGAGGCTGAAACTCACAGTCCCAAAGGCAGGCTCCTGTTACACTGATAATCAGCATTAGACCACTAGAAATCCTCTTGACCAAAGGCTGGATGCCAAATTGCTTAGGGGTAAGTCCCAGAAGCCATCCAAGGTATAGGCCAAGATTTCCTTGGGTCCTTCGGTCCAAAGTGGGGACTGTTTCTTTAAAAAATGTTTTTAAAAATGTTTTATTTATTTCTGAGAGAGAGAGAGAGAGAGACAGCGTGAGCAGGGGAGGGTCAGAGAAAGAGGGAGATACAGAATCTGAAACAGGCTCCAGGCTCTGAGCTGGCAGTCAGCACAGAGCCTGACATGGGGCTCAAACCCACAAACTGTGAGATTGTGACCTGAGCCAAAGTCGGACGCTTAACCGACTGAGTCACCCAGGCGCCCCCAAAGTGGGGACTATTTCTAAACGATGTTAGCCAACCTGTATATTGTGAATAGCTTTAATTTTACTAAAGAACCCATTTTCCTTATTCCTCATGCTAATAAATGAGTCACTAATTTCACCAGTAAAACCCAGTTTGGGCCAGCAAATAAACAAATCTTAGATGTGTTCAAGATCTTGATCCTGGAAGAACTTAGTGGCTGGAGTCCCTTGGATGACTTGGGAGCCCCTCTAGGATCAGGCAGAAGTCACCCTCTGCAGGACCTCCTCTGAGCCCACTCTCTGTCTGGTTCCTTCCTTCCTTTCCTGCTCCCCTCTTTTCTTACTGGCTTTTCGGGAGGGCACTTCCATTATAAATCCTTGCATTTACAGCCCTTCTTTCAGGGTCTGCTTCTGGGGAACCCAATCTAAGACACAGACAGTTGTGCATTTCTAAAAGCAAATCCGAGTCTCCTGGAGCTTGCGAAAAGTGCAGATTTCAAGGTCTAGTCCCAGAGATTGTAGTTCGGTACGGTGGGGCCCAGGAATCTGCAATTTAGCCAGCTCTCTGGGAGAGCCTGCTGTTTGTGGCCCTTGGGCGTCATTTTGAGGACCATGGCTGCAGCCCTTCTGGAAGCACGAGTTTCTCCAATAACGGGTTGATTGCTAGCTTGACTTCTGCAGCCCCACCCTGTGCTGACATCTGCTGATCCCACAACTCCAAATGGCTTGGCCTCAACCAGGAACACACTGCTGCTGCCGACAGTCCAACTGGCAGTCCTTTGGTGTCAGCCTGATCCCCGGGCCTGGGTCACTTATACTCGGCTTCCGTCCAGTGGGGGCACTTTTCAGACACCTATGTGGTAGAACATTGGAGAACCACCAGACCTCTCCTTGGCTCCTATTCTCCTGACCTTTCTGGCACCTGCTTGAGTTGCCCAGTTTTCATTTCCTGGTTACTCAGTCACACACACACACACACACACACACACACACACACACACACAGATCTCAGGGGCAAGGGGTGGGACAGAGCTCTGAAACAGCCCTTTCTGGCAGTTAAATCCAGCAGTTATGCACATAAGCATTATTGTCACATCCCCTAGGTTGGCTCTGGCTCCATCGCTTACCTGCTGTGTGACTTTGGGCAAATTATTAACCTCTCTGTGCCTTAGTTTTTTTTTTTCCATTTAAAAAATGGAAATAATAAAAGCGACCACCTCTGAGAGTTTACTTGTTGCCGACAAGCAAAATGCCTGGTACACAGCGATTGCTCACTAAACATTAGCTGATCGGATCACACAGGCTGAACTAGGTCCTGAGTCCCAGCTGGACAAGTCATCTGGACACGACGGCATGTGCCTTGTGCCTTCGTGCAGTGGGGCTGCAAGGCTCCCAGGTCCTTGAGACACTGGCTCATTTCTTGTCAGCCCTGTGTGTGCCTTCTGGAGGCTAGCTGTGCGGGACCTGGTGGAGGGAGGGGTTGGAAGCAAGCGGAACGAATGTTTTGTAGCTTTTCATGCTTTTGACTGTGGACAGAGATGCAGAAATGTCGACTGTAAGGGGAGCCAAGGGGGCAGGGAAACTGATTTGTGTGGAAAGCAGCCTTGTCCAACACACTCACACAGACATGCCCACACACAGACATACTATTCACACAGGCTCACTTTCACACCCCCATTCTCACGACTCACATATGCAAATGCTCACACATTTGCACGCTCACGCACAAGCACCCTCTCACACACACACTTCTGTAGAGTCAACATTAAAGAGGTGTGGGTTGAGACTGGGGGTGGGGCAGTGGCGGGAGGCAGAGGGGCAGGAGGAATTCAAAGAACTTTCATGGGGCTACTCTGTGCCGGGCTGGGGAGGTGACGGATAAGGCAGACCGGATTCCTGTGTTTTCTGAGTAAGGTGGCCATGGGCGAAACCAATCCTGTTACAGAGACAAAGAATTAAGCCCCAGGCCAGAGATTNAGAAAGAGTTATGTGGTCAGCGCCATCCTTTGTGCTTTAACAAAGCATCTCTTCAATCTGCTCAGCAACTGATGGGTAACACTATGATCCCATTCTGTAGATAAAGAAACTGAGGCACAGTAAGGTTCAATTGCTTTCTCCAGGCCACTCAGTGGAGCATGAACCCAAGCAGCCTGGGTGAGGATGGAACCTTAAGGTTGCAGAGGGAGTGGTGTTTGGGCTGCTGTCTGAGACCCATGTGTGGGGGGCGGGGACATGGGAGGCAGAGAAGGCGCACACCAGTGGGAAAGTGGATGGCATGTTCTAGAGAAGGGAAGGCAGCCAAGGTAAGTGAGGGGTCAGGTCGTGGAGAGGCTTGAATATTTGTTTAAGGAGTTTGGCTTTTCCTTTGCCCCTGTGGACAATGGAGGGAGTGGAGCTCTGAAGGGGAAGGACGGTATGGATTTTAGGCAGATGATTCTGACACGATGGATGGAAAGGGTCAGAAATGAGAGAAGGAAAGCCTGGTTCTGAAGCTATTACAGGGGGCCGCCTGGGTGGCTCAGTTGGTTAGGCGTCTGACTCTCGATTTCGGCTCAGGGCATGATCTCACGGTTTGTAGATTTGAGCCCCACGTTGGGCTCTGCGCTGACAGCATGACCCTGCTTGGGATTCTCTCTCTCCTTCTCTCTCTGCCCCTTTTCCCATCTTTCTCTCTCTCTCAGAATACAGAAATAAACTTTAAAAAAAAAAAAGAGGAAGCTATTACAGGGAGGTGGCCCACGCAAGACAGTTGGGAATACGATGAATCCAGTGTCAGAGAGTTCGGGCCCCTGCAGGGGTGCATGGGGTAGGGCTCTCTGGCTGATCGCCGGAGGTGGCCTTGGGGGAGAAGGAAAGGAGGGGGAAGCTTCTAGCCAGGAGGCTGGAATGCTGCAGGGCTAGTGATGGTTCCAAGAACACAGAGGTCATGGGTGGGAGGAGCAGTGACACGGGTGCACGCACTTGGAAGGGTGCACTTGGGGAGCACGGTGTGGGGGTCACTCAGCCACAGGAGGCTGTGCCGGCCCTGGGGCCTGTTGCGCAGGCGCGTGGGGCAGTGTCCTGAGGAGAATGCCCTCGTGGGAGGCGGGGAGAGCTGCCAGCCTGGGCGCCAGGGTGGTCGGGCTGAGAGTATCTCTCTGGGGAAGAATGGTCAGCGTGTGTGAATTCTGAGACTGGCCTTCCTCGTTCCCTCCCTCTCAGAGGCAGGCAGTTGCCCTCAGGGCCTGCTTTCTTCAGGTGATTTCTTCCTCAAGGCCACCGACAAGGCCCAAGTTCCTGCTTCCAAAGTGGGGTTCTCTCTACACTTTTGTTGGCTCGGGGACAGCCAGCAGTCTGGGGGTGAGCCCTTCCCTTAAGGGCAAACAACCATGACTGAACCAGAGCTGGGAACAGCGGGACGAGAAGGGAGGTGGTGGCAAGAGATAAGGCCCATGGCCTTGACATTGGTCAAGGTCTACACCCTGCCCAACCCTGTGGATGCAAAGATGAATGAGACCCAGCCCCTGCCTCCAGGGCTTCAGAAACCAACAACAGAGAGCATGTACAAACTCCCTGACACCCTCAGGGTGTAGACGTTATAACGTCTGGAATGCCAGCAGTGGGACCAGAGAGAAAGGACTGCCTGAGTCCTTCTGGGAGCATCATGGAGCACGGCCCTGAAAAAGAACTTTTTGAACTGGACCAGGGATGGCGAGCAAGGTTTGTTAGACAGGCAGGAGTGACAGTCAATGGAGGGCTGTCGTGTAGGATAGACATCGCATTGTATATAAAAGAAATCACACGAAGACAGTCACAGAGCTGTCAAGGTACTGACCAGCAAGAACATGTGGTTTGGTGCAGAGTATCAGGGTGCAGGTGGGTGGGTGAGGCGGGAGATGAACCTGGACAGGTAGGTTGGGACTAAACTATGAAGGGGCCTATGGCTTGTGTGAGTTTTGATTACCTTCTCATAGCGCTGGGCAATAGAATTTTCTGTGGTGGTGTATATGTTCTAAATCCTCACTGTCCGTGTGGGAGCTGCCAGCCACAGGTGGCTGTTGATCTCTTGAAATGTGGCTCCTGTGGCTAAGGAATTATATTTTATTTTGCCTTATTTATATTTTCAACTTAAATAGCCACATGTAATTAGGGGCTACGATGTGGGACAATGCATCTCTAAGCAATGGAGAGCAGTTGAAATGGGGTGAACAGGGACCAGTACAAGAGTGTGGATGACATGGTAGAAAGCAGATAATCAATAATTGGTCTTGTTTGGTGTATCAGATCATTCATGCAGAACATAGTCAGAAAGTTTCCTAAACCAGCACTTACCCACCACATCCTTCTATGACAATAATAGCTTACATGTCCACCTTTCTGCACTGTCACATGTGGGAAGTCTGCTCTCACAATAACTCTACAAGTCAGGCAGAGATCACCTGTCCATTCTTCAGGCAGGCCAGGCTTCTGGAAGATTATGTGATGTGTGCAGAGTTAGATGGGTATTAAATTACAGAACTAGGGTTTGCATACAGATTTCCTCTATAACAAGCTGTTTATAGCTACTGCCTTCAGTAATGTAGGGCTCTGATCTGCCTTCCGAGTCATAAAGAATAGATGTTTTCAGTAGTAGCCTTTGAGGACTGGTCCCTATGGGTTATGTGTGCAAGTTTTGTTTGTCAACACATCTAAGCTCCTTCCACGACAGAGCAGAACAAATATGAAGGAGGTAATACAATCAGAGAGGATGGGGGAGTAGGGTGAGGCCATTGTTGGAGTAATGGGGTTTTTCTCTTCACTTTGTCAAATGGCAAGATCCAGTGTGGACCTTGGGCCTGTCACTTCCCACCTGTGGAACTAAGCATCTTCATTGATGGAGCCAGGAGGCTGAACAAGGTAACAAGCTGGTCCTTTCCACCCCACTTTTGGGAACTAGGACTCATTAGGAGTTGTGCTCTGGAATCCTTACAGCTCAGACAGGTGCCCAGGTGAAGGTGATGAGCAGCTCCTACGTCTTGTCCAGAGGCTCAGGGTATATGGGGTAGATTCGAGGCTCCATCATGGCAATTGCAGCTTCATACAATTAGCTTTATTCTCCCAAGGGAAGGGGGATAAACTCCAGGGATTCCCGTGAAACTGTCACCGTGGCCAGGCTAAGGATCAGAGCAGGAGAGACGTTTCTGATGGTGCAGGGGCTGAGGAGATCTCGTTAACAGACAGGTGTCAAAATTCTGGAAATGTTGAAGCTGCAAGGAAAATAAATACAGACAGCATTGTTTGTTAAGCACCTTTAACTTCTTTATTCTTAAACTTGGAGGGATGGGCATGGAGGGGGGCACTTGTGGGGATGAGCACTGAGTGTTATGTGGAAACTAATTTGACAATAAACTATTTGTAAAAAAAAAAATAGGGAACATCTACCAATTCTAAGTGCCCTTAAAACAATCACACTTGGTATATTTTGAGATGAGGAGTCTACCTCAAGACAGCAAACAGATTTGTAGGAAAACAACAAAAACGACAACACACTGGCTTTAGACATTTGCATCCTCAATTTTAATAAAAATTAGTATTTCTGTCTCTCGTTTTCTGTAGGCTTTCACATTTGACGTTGTAGATGCTCACACCATGGAGGGGTGGGGTGGGGACCGAGATCAGCCTGATTTGCTCAGTGTAGGGTGGTGCCAGTGTCGGGCATAGGACACCTTCCCTGGGCTTTGGGTCCCTGAAGAAATGGACATTCTGTATTCCATTTCATTTCATCCTGTTGCATTTTCCCCAGCTTGCCTCTCTTGTCCTTACACAGAGGAGCCACAGGTCATCGCTCATAATTGAGCTACTTCTGTACCCAAGATCCTCCAGGCAGAGAGATAGCATCTTAAAGGAGACTGCGGAGGGGGTGCTGGGTCTTAGTATAGCACACTTCCTGTGTCCCATCATGCACTGTGCAGAGAGTCGCCAAGGAAAATACAGGATGCCCAGTCAAATTTGAATTTCAGATAAACAATGAATAATTTATTTAATATAAGCGTGTCCCCAGTGTTGCATGGGGCATATGCTTATTCAGTGTTTATCTAAAAATTCAAATTTAACTGAGCATAATATTTTTTTTTGCTAAATCTGGCAAATGCTCATTGTATATATATCCTCCTGGCCTGCCTTTTATGCCGCTGTTGTTGACAACCAACTCAGAGCTCCTGACAGTACTTTTTTAAAGCTGCATTTTGTATTTCTTGCTTCTTCTTGGGGCTTTTCTGATGTGACTGTGTAAACCTTCTGGGCACTGGCATGGCTACAAACCAGGAAGGGTGAGGGAGTTAACCCCATGGGACAACTTCTGACCCGTGGTGAGAGGGGAGCCAGTAGATAAACGTTCCTCTCTTTCCATACTGCTGGTGCGTGGCATCATGAGGTACATTCTATATGGTTCTTCAGAGGGTACCAGTGGGACAGAGCCTCAGTTTGCTACAATGATGACCAGGTCCATAATGCACCCTTGTGTTAGCCTGCCTACTTGCCTGCCTTCCTCCCTTCCATCTTTCCTCCTTCCCTCCCTCCCTCCCTCAATGCCTCCCTTTGCCACACCCCTGTTTCCTAGGATCACTTCAAAAACTAAGTCCCAGCACTCAAGCCCTTGGCTGTTTCAACTCTTGGAGAGGAAGCTCAGGTTGAGAGAGGTTTAGGAGCTCTAAGGGGGTGTCTGCTGGAAGGAGAAATTAGATCTCAGAGTGACACAGAATTTTAGCAAATTTGGACTGGAAAACTCCTGGGAGATCATGTAGCACACCCAGTCCATTTACAGAGCTGGAAATAAGCCAGAGACTTACTATCCAAGACTATCCTCCAACTCTACTAGCCCAGGGATAATCTGGAATTTCTGTTCTTCCTGAGGTGAACTAATCTATATAGAAGCACAGTGCTTAACACACAGCAGGTGCATGGTAAACATAACATGGGGGCCAGGGAGGGGATGAAAGTGTGTTGTGAGTGTATAAAGTATTTCCATATGTCTCTGTGGCAAGTCTCTGCCTCTAGGAGCATAGCTCTCTCCACCTGCTGCTGCTCCTCTGGGCCCTGATTTGCACAAATAATGTCAAAGCAACTGTATAGGATTAGACATCTGAAGGGCAGTGCTTAGGGAAAATCTTAGTGGAAACCTTGTTCTTCATTTTTCTGCACCAGGAGCAGAGAATTTGGACAAAGGCAACCAATGACCCCTAGGAGATGCTCGGAGCCTCCATGGGTCACCCCAACTCAAATAATTTAGTTCAGTTCCACAGATATTTGTGGCAGGAACTGCCCAGGTTGGAAGAACTCAGAATAATTAATATGACTGATCTATGCTCCAGGGAGCTCACTCATGGTGCTGTGGGTCATAAAAGCATGTCTCCTGAGAGGGAAGGCATGGAGCAAATTAAGCACACCAAATTCTTGAGGTCGGTACTGATAACCTTTAAAAAAGTACCTGCACCAGGGAAAACTAAAAATAAATGACATGAGAAGAGGAAGAAAGTCTGTATTAAATGCTTTCCTTGTGACCAAAGTTTAATCCCCAGAGCTATCTCTCTGCATAGGATGTTGATAAAATCATGTTAATTGGACCTGTTAGATGCAAGTGGCCTTCCCAAGACACATGCATACCAGAAAGTGGGAAGATAAGTTCCACAATGATTCATCAAAGATCTACTATATTGAGGATATTTTGAGAGGTTCAGTGGTTTGGAGCATATCAAAACACCCCCAAGGAAAACCTTGGGCCCTGTGCACTTAACCACCATGGCTACCTCATGTGGGGTCCTCACACCAATAAACTGCCAGGCAAAGAGAGGAGTTAGTATAATGGTGGGGGTAATAGACCCTGACCATGAGGAGCCATGGCAGCATCTACACAATGAAGGACAAGGAAGAGTGTTCCTGAAATTCATGGGATTCACTGGGCATCTTTTCATGCTATGGGTGAATGAGCAATTTTGCCATTCATGGCCTTAAAAAAAGAAAGGCAATTAAAGATGCCTCACAGAAATGCTGATGCATAGGAGCACATGTACCCCAATGTTCATAGCAGCACTCTCCACAATAGCTAAAACATGGAAAGAGCCTAAGTGTCCATCAACAGATGAATGGATCAAGAAGATGTGGTTTATCTATACCATGGAATACTACATGGCAATGAGAAACAATGAAATCTGGCCATGTGTAGCAACATGGATGGACCTTGAGGGTGTTATGCTGAGCGAAATAAGTCAGGCAGAGAAGGACAAATATCATATGTTTGCACGTATAGGAGGATTAGGAGGAACTTGACGGAGGAACAAGGGGGAGAAGAAGGGCGGAAATGGTGGGGGAAAGGGAGAGAGGCAAACCATGAGAGACTCTTGAATGCTGACAAAAACTGAGGACTGATGGATGTGGGGGGGAGGGGGGATGGGCATGGAGGAGGACACTTGTGGGGATGAGCACTGAGTGTTATGTGGAAACTAATTTGACAATAAACTATTTGTAAAAAAAAAAAAAAGAAAAAAAAAGAAAAAACATAGAAGAGAAAAAGTAAAAAAAATAAAAAATAAAGATGCCTCACAGGCCCGTCTCTGAGGGGCTTGTGATGTCCCATCAAGAAAGCAAACCAGGCCAAAGTGCTGACTAAAAAGAAGGGAATCTGACAAAGGTGGTAGAGGAAGGGAATGAGGAATATTAATTATGGCTTCAGGACAGTTGTAGTTGCAGACACCATAGCTGATTTAACTAGCCTTATTTCATTCAGTCTCTGGGGGAGACCATGGCTGGCCACTACCCTGAGGGAGACTCTGTGTTTGATCAGAGTTAAAGGAGAGAGGACATGAGCAGATCCGAGTAGTAATAGGGGTGGACTGTATCGGTCATATGTTGAGCATCACTTTTTATCCTCTGTACTGTGACCACTCCCACAGAGACTTTGACCCACTTCACAAACATGTTATCTGTCAGTGCCTTACCACATGTCCCTATTGTGTGCCTCTTGCTATCTGTCCTAGGTTTTCTGATGGCACAATTTAGGACACACAGGGAATCTACTAGGCACTCTCCTTTATGCAACATGGAAGTGCAGGGTAATTAGCACCCTGGGCTGGGGGCAACCAATGGGGGCTGGGAGCTGATGAATAAATGCTTCTCCTTTGTCTTCCTTCAGATGGACAGTTCTGAGGTATACTTTATACGCTTTTTCAACTGGATCCAGGAGCAAGCAGCAGTTCCCTTGACAGTGGTCAATTTGATAGCACATCCTAGCATTGGCTCTCCCATCTTCCCTGTTTCAGTTCCCCATCCCTTACTCCTGATCCTGAGACCACATTGTCAAATAAACTCCTCACACATAACTCTCCATCTGGGGCTCTGCTTTCTCTAGGCAACCCAGGCTAAGACAGATTCCCAGGTTTGCTAATTTGGAGCTCTGTGATTTTATGTTAATTACTTAATTTCTTTAAGTCTTATCTTCCTCCTTCTCCCAAGCATGAGGGAGATGCTCCCTGAAGCACTTAGAATCCTAGAATTAGAACAAATCAGGGCTCTGTTAGAAAGGGAGAGAGGGAGAGATGGCTGCTGGTAGGTGGACCCGTCACGGTCCTAGGGGTAGGTAGACTCAGAAGGGATTAGGTTGAGGAGTTCAGCAGAGGAACGATACAGCGTAGACAGGGTTGACGGACCAAGAAGGAGTGGGAGAATGCACAGAGACAGAGACAGTAGGGCTGCTCTCACCCCAGCCTGGTGCTGTCAGCGAGCTACAGGAGACAGATGCCGGCAGGCGCCATGGTTTCGGCGGAGGCATTCAGCCACTACCAAGCTCAAGACCCACAAAGAAGGCATCAGGGGACCAAATAGCCTGAACCTTCCTTTCCTCCCACTCTCCATCTCTCTCACCAAGAACTTCCACAGACTGAAGCCAACCAGAAGCCAGAAGACCAGGAGGCCTGATTCATCCAGTCCACACAGTCAGCTCCCTGGGGCACAGAGTTGGTTGGAAAGAGATGGAGTATGGACCTGAAGGGACAAGTGGAGAATATCTAGTCTAGTGGGAAGCAGGCATCTATCTCAGTAGCTTTACTTAAAATACATAGCTATAGGGACGCATGCAAGTGGCATGGACAATTTGGGAACACAATGGACTCTTCTTGGTAAGCAAATAACTCAATTGCTGAGAAAAGAAGTGCATTAGGGCATGAGAGAGTGGTTCAGGGGCTGTGAGTAATCAGCGTACTGTGGGCTTTTCTGGTTTACTCAGAAATGGAGTGCATTGGTTGAGTCTGTGTGTCTGTGAAGAGGTGGGTTAGGTGAGCTTTCCTATTTCACCCCCCTTCCTTCCTGGGGTGGGTAAGAAGCAGAAGACCATCTGTAGATACAATTTAGTATAGTTTACTAAGTCCTTCCTCTACACCTGTTACTGAGAACTGGATGCTGTGGGGAAAAACAGAGGAAAGAGGAGAGGTAGCCTCAAGCCTCCTGGAATTTACATCTAGGTGAAGAGGAAAGTAACATAGACGAAACAGAGGAAGGAAACGTAGAAAGAATTGAAATGCTAAAGTGGGAGATGCTGATGAATCACAAGGAATTTGACTAAGGAGGCACCACATCCAAGTCCGTGGTTTCTGCAGGGCGCTCAAGGGGCTCCCACCTGGGCGGGACTAGGTTCAAGCCCGTACACATGCATTTGGAGATGAGGGTGTGCCTAATCAAAACTGGGCAATGGGACTAAACAGAATGTATCATACTTGGACTCCCCATTTCCTCCGTTTTGGGTGGAGTCCTCTTGGATCTCCTTGTCCTAACTGTTGCAGGCTCATATAGATCTTCCTGGGCCCAGACTGATAAAGAGTAATAGGTTAGGCCTTTGGGAATTCTCTGCTCCTTACAGATATTGTGTGTGTCTGGGGCAGAGGAGGAAAGCCGTTTTCAAGCCTGTGTGAATGGTGTTCCATTTCATGGGTGGTGGGGCAGACAAGAGAGAGGTCCACCTCTTCTAACATCCAGGAGAAGGTGGAGTGTTAAAATCATCCATTCTCCTTCAAGGGTTAGAGCAGGCTTTCACAGAGTGTTTTCTCTGGGACATAAAGGCCCAGAAAGTGATGATAAAAAAAAGTTTCTTGGCTGAATGAATTTAGGATACATTAGATTAAACAAGGTTAAATAGGGCTCCTTGATGCAAGATCTTGAAGTCTTTCAGATGAAGCCGTATTATGAAATTTCTGCACAGGGCTAGGTAGGGCATACAGTGATTCCCAAACTTATTTGGCCCAAGAATCCCTTTTTAATGAACATCCAAGAATATCTCTTGAAACATTAACATTCTGAGGAGTAGTTTCAGAAATGCTTAAGATGTGGTGGATTTGCCTTTTAAAAGGGAACCCCATGAGCGAGAAAATAATGTTTAATGCTACAGGATTTCTGCTAATATGTAACATTTTAGGTGCCAGGGGGAAGTTGGGAAAATTCTTCCAGCATTCCTGGGGTCTCCTCTTTTCTCTGCCAGGCTGAAGAGTGAGTGAAGTTGAGGGAGAGGGCTTTAGGGGAGAGTGCTCACTGAGAGACAGAACAAAAGAAGCCAGAGATTGGGATTCAGGAACCTCTTTCATAAGGAGCTGGAAGGACAAGGGGAAGCAGAATGTAGGACTTCTGAGATGGGAGGCCTTGGAAGATCCTGAGGTGATGCCCTTCTTCCTCCAAGAGGCTTTCACTCTGCCAGCCCCAGGCCAGCATGCATATTTTATCATCCCCACCCCCCAGGGAGTAAAAAAGAGACAGAAAGGACAAGAATCTGTTGCATTTAGAATATTTATTTTTACTAGAGTTTCTAGTTCATGGAATTGTCTGGCAACTGTAGCTCAGGTCTGTGAGGAAGAAAGCCCCCTAACATATCTGAGAGGCTAAAGTATTGTTCTCAGTTTTTTCAGTGTGATCACCTTGAGAAATGGACAAAAACAACTCGATTTGGCTTAAAAAATAGCAAGAATCAGAGATCACAGAAACACCCTAAGACTGGCTCTCTGAATGACATATATTAAGTTGAACTGTATAAAATTTCCCCTTTTCCTAGGTCAGAAATGGTTGAATATTGGCAAATTTGTATATTTTAGTCTGTAGTTGACAGATATTTATGGGAAAGCCATAAGGGAGAAGTGTGTTTGTGTGTGTGTGTGTGTGTGTGTGTGTGTGTAGGGGGATGTTGCTGGGAAGCTAGTCTTATGTGTAGCAGAAATACTCTCCCTGCTGATAAGCAGGTGGAAAGGGAACCCCCTCTTGGGTGTATCTCCAAAGGGTGAATAACAAGGTTAGAAGTCCATGACAGGTCTAACTCAAGAAGATAAAGGAGGAGGTTGTAGGGACTGGCCCTTAGGATTAGGTGTGCAAAGACTGGGCACTGAGACCTAGGTCAGATAATGAATAAAGTCACAAGCATTAAGTGACTGAGACATGAGAAAGAGCAAAATGAAGGAGTCAATATTACCAGGAGAAATTAAACCCAACCTTTGGCCTATTTCTACATTTGTCTCCCCAGATCTAAAATGTTGGATGGTAGTGTAGGGCTGAGTTGGGGGCTGTATAGAAAGACATGGTTAATGAAGGCAAGTGTGGTCAGCTTGTGGTATCTCTGGGGAACGATACTGGGAGTCTCTATCCCCATTACCTCAATGAGTCTTTTTGGAGAATGAATATAGCTGTAATAATGATGTTTTCTAATTTCCATGATACTTTAAAATGTACAAACTATTCACAGATGTTATCTTATTTTTTTTTTTCAAGCATCTTGTGAGAAAGGTATTGTATTCCAATTTTCCAGATTAGGACATCATGGCTCAGAAAGCAAATTCCCCAAGGATGGTAACTGGCAGAATCAGGCTTAAGCCTGTATCTTTGGACTTCAGATAAACTACTGGTTTTGTTTGATCACATGGAGGCTGCCTGAGGCCATCTTATACCTAGGAACTTCTAAGGTAGAAGCAAATGTCTGGATACTAATGGTGGCCAGGCAGGTAACAGGTCTTGTTGGATATAGGACAATAGGGAGTGGTCCTGTGGTTCAGGACTGGTGAGTCCATGCCCTGTAAAGCGGGAGTAATCATTACTCAGCTCCAGGTGTTTATTACCAGGAAGAAATTCTAGCCTAACTTTTTTGAAAGAAGCTGGAAATTTAATTAAATAGATATTTGGGTGCCTACTGTACATCAGGCACTAGGGATAAAAGCAGTGAATAAAGGGGATAAAAATCTCTGGCTTTTTATGTGAAGTTGCCCAATTTTTAAGTATTGGGAACTAATAGAAAATTTAGAAAATATTGTCCAGGCCAAACTAAACACATCTGTGGGCTACATTTGGCCTGTAGGCTGCTAGTAAGTGAGTTCAGTTCAAAGACTTTGATGGACCAAATGTTCTCCAAAGAGAGGACCATGCAGTCGGGCCCACTAGGAGCCAGGGAGGAGACTCTCAGCACTTTTATTCACATTATTTTGTTATCTTGCCCTTTCAAAATTCCCATCTTTGTGAATGCTGCCGTATATACATAGCTGACTCATATATAACACATATATACCCTTATAAATACTTAAACAGATATTATTTGCCTATATTGGGGATCCATGATCAAAGTATTTTATTGATAGGAATGTGGAAAAGAAAAAGTTAAAGGCCACCAAGATAGTCCTTAAAAAGTAGATATTGTACTCCCCCTGCCTAAAGTAAGGCCAAAACTATACAATCTCTAGCTTAGTGCTCAAGGGATTGTGGGCAGATTGCCTCAACTCAATCCCTCTTCTGTTCCTTCTGTGAGAGCACCATCTTGTGAATGACAGCTGTGGGCACCACTGAGTGATGGAAGAAACAACTGCATGATGGGGCCATTTCAGACTAGACCAGCATTTTAGCCATCCCAGCCAAGGGGAGGGGACAGTTGTGGCCCTGACTGTTTTTACTTAGAAAAGGAGACATCTTTGGGGGACTATAGCTGTGCTGGAGAAGCAGAGACTGAGGAGTAATTCAATGCTCACCCTTCACTGTCAGGAAGGTTATTATGGAAAGGCAGGTGATCAGACACTCGTCAACTTCCCTGAGGACAAAACACAAACAGGGGATGTAAACTACTAATAGGGGGATTCAGGTTACAAGTACAGAAGAGATTTGTGACAGTGAGCTTTGTCAGAGTCCTGTCCTAAAGCCTGTCTTGGACACTGTACTTGACATCTGTCAGTAGAGTGGCAACATCGTGTCCTGAAAGGGAGCCAGAGAGTGAGTGCTCCAGTCCTGCAGAGACATTTTGGTCTACATGACCTTAGACAATGCCAGATTTGTCCTTGTCTGGATCTCATTTCCTCTCTTGGACAAAGAGATAGGGCATGGTTCATGGTCTCTGGAACTTCTTCCTTCTTCAACCATTAGTCTCATGCTAAAAGTCCAAGTTGGAAAATGTTTTCCTGGGTCAGCGCAAGTTGCTTCTAACCCAGGTCAATATACTAGCTGTTGCAACAAACAAATCCCCAAACGTACCATGGCTTATACATGGCAGAAGTTTGTTGTTCATAAAAGGTGTGAAATGTGTTTTCCTGATTGGCAGTGCACTTTCCCCCAGGTAATGATCAGGGATCCAGATCTTTCCATCTTGAGGTTCTGCCATCTTGAATACATGGCTCCAAGGTGGCTGTACTCATCTACAACAAGCTGATAGAAGGTGAAAAAGCATAGACGGCTGAACTTGGGATATTTTTATGGTCCAGATTGAGAAGGTATGCAATAATTCTGCTCAAATTTTATTGACTAGATATCACATAGAAATGCTAAACTTAAAAGGAAGACTGGGAAACGTAGTTTAACTGTGTGCCTAGGAAGTAGATTTGGTCAGTAAGAACCAACCTGTGCCACGGAGAGGAAAGCTAAAAAGAGAGAGGGTTGTGCAGAGTGGAAGAGAGTGAATTGGGAAAGATGTCAATTATCCTCCTGTATATAAAGGACTTGGAACAGTCTGATGAAGAATGGCAGAGCCTGGGCTTGAAAAGATTTCCTGGCCCACAGAGAAGGGCCCTGAATAAGACTCAACACAACCCACGTTCTAGTTTTGGCTGTATATATATTTTAATTTTTTTTTTAATTTTTAATGTTTTATTTATTTCTAGGAGAGAGAGAGAGACAGCGTGAGCAGGGGAGGGTCAGAGAGAGAGGGAGTCACAGACTCTGAAACAGGCTCCAGGCTCTGAGCTAGCTGTCAGCACAGAGCCCGACGCGGGGCTCAAACCCACGAACCGCCAGATCATGACCTAAGCGAAAGTCGGACGCTTAACCGACTAAGCCACCCAGGCGCCCCTATATTTTAAATTTTTTAATGTTTTAATTTTTTTTGAGAGAGAGAGAGAGACAGCGCAAGCAGGGGAGGGACAGAGAGAGAGGGAGACAGTGAATCCAAAGCAGGCTCTAGGCTCTCAACTGTCAGCACAGAGCACGATACGGGGCTCAAACCCATGAACTGCGAGATCATGACCTGAGCCAAAGTCGGGCACTTAACCGACTAAACCACCCAGATGCCCCTAGTTTTGGCTGTATCTTAACCTGAATAGAATTTACTTGACTATTATGCCTCAGTTTCTTCGTATGTAAGTGGCAACCAAAACACTTAACCTTAATTACTTGACATGATGGTCTTAGGAGTCAGGTATAGCAACATCATGCACATTGTGAGAAAAAAAAAATACAAGAAGGATTACAATAAGGAATGAGCTTTAATTGCAGGTGGATAAAATTAAGTTAGCTGACATACAACTATGTCCCCATGGTGGAACAAGAGAAGGTTTTAAGGAATATGTAAATAACTTTATGAAACAATTTTGGAACCAGCAGAAGAACTCAGACTTGGGGAATGGCTTGTAGGGGGAAAGGAGGAGACATGGATGTGAGTCCTGGCTCTACAAGGAAACTGCTGTTTGATCTTGAATGAGTGAGTTACTCCCCCCATTTGGGCTTCAGTGTCCCTCTTGTAAAACAAGGGGATTGAACCAAATTTGCTCAAGTCTCATTCCCAAATCTATGCTTCTGACTGTGTTAACCTTGGAGTGCAGGGATCAGAAAGACCAAAAACAGTTATGCTGATGACTGCAGTGCTGACAGGTGAGTGCAAACCACATCTGGGTGTCAGGTGAGCACTTGAACATGGAAGTCCAATAGATGCCTTGAGCCTTCTGTGTCCATCTTGGGCATTATCGTTATCTTCCCCCTTCAAACCTTTCTTCCCATGGCCTTCCACATTCCTGGAAATTGGCAGCTGTTCTGGGAATGTCGTTGACCCCTCATTTTTAGTCACAACCTGCATCTCACTGACCAGCAGGCCTTATCACTCTACCTTGAAAATATACTCCGAATCTCATCTTGACACGCCAACACCTCAGTGAGCGCTCACTGCTTCTCCCTGTACTGGCCCGACCGCACTCCCTGCTCCTGTCCTTGCCTTCTTCCATCTGTTTTTCACACAATAGTCAGGAGAACTTGATATTCCCTCCATTGAAAATCTTCCAATGATGGGGCGCCTGGGTGGCTTAGTCGGTTAAGCGTCCGACTTTCGCTTAGGTCATGATCTCGCAGTTCGTAGGTTCGCGTCCCGCATCGGGCTCTATGCTCTCAGCTAGCTCAGAGCCTGGAGCCTGTTTCAGATTTTGTGTCTCCCTCTCTCTCTGATCCTCCCCTGCTCACACTGTCTCTCTCTCATAGAAATAAATAAAAACACTGGAAAAAAAATTTTAAAAAAGAAAATCTTCCAATGACTTTTCATTTCACCTTTGGGGAAAGAAAAGTCGAACTTCTTGCCTTGCCTTCTTAAATTTCTGACTTCATCTCTACCCCTCTCCTGCCCTCCTATCCACTTCCCAATTTGGCTGCCACCATTTTAGCCTTTCTTCAAAACACTGGACTCATTTCTGTCCCAAGGCCAAGGTGCTTGCTGTCCCTGCTGCTTGGGGCATTCTCCTTCCCAAATCTTCTCTGGCCCCTTCCCTGGCTCCATGGAGGTCTTAGTTCAAATGTCTCTTCTTTGAGGGGGCTTGAGCATCCACCTCCTCCATCTTTTTGTAGCTTCCCATCCATTGACTTCCCCTCATCCTTATCATTTCTCCTTAAAGTACTTAAAGTACTTAATGGTCCCTGAAATTATTTTCTTACTTGCTTGTGTATTTTCTGTATCTCTCCACTAGAATGTTAACCCCATAAGTGCAGGGATTTTTTCTATCTTTTGTACAACTATGACCTCCTTGGCATACATCATAAGCATTCAGTAAGTGTTAGTTGAATGAATGGGTGAATGAAGAAAAACTCACCACAGGGCCTCTGCAGAGATCACTGCTGCTAGTGGCCAACATTCTTCAGCAAAGCGAGTAGAGCTGGGGATTGGGGTTTAATGGTTAGGGGTGAACCAAGGCCAAACCCCCCAGCCCAGAATGGTAGCACTTGAGCAGGACACAGCTCTCTGCCTCGTGGTCCTGGTCAGATCCTGGCACTTGGAGCTCTGTGCTGCTCTCCTTTTCTCTTTTTAGGAGGCACTTGGCTGGCCTCCCAAGGGGCATATTTGGCTTCTTCTTTAAGCCACTTGCTCTTGCTGTTGAGAAATGACTAAGCAGATTCTCCATCTCCCAGTGGCCAGCTGCCAGCCTGTGAGTTGAAACTGCCAGCTCAGACCGGTTTGGGTAGACACGTCTTCCCTCTGAAAGAGCCCCCTTCCTTTGCTTCTATTCAGAAAAAGGACAAAATGGACACCACCATAACTGTCTTCTTTAAAATGGCTTCACTTACCTCCTCTGCATGGGGCTCTAGCTTGACCCTACACAAGAGAGGAAGACAGAGATTAGTGTGATTCCTACTTCCAGGATTCAATGTCCAAGTCATGCTGGATGTTGCAGAATGACTGGTAGAGAATGTTCAGATGGTGGCATAATAATGACACCATTTTATGCATCCTGTGTGCTTGCTGTGTACCAAGCATGATGTTAACCTCTTCAGGTACTTTAGTTCATTTGAATCTGACAATGTTCTTGGGAGTTGAGTGCTACAGCTTTATAGACAAGGTAAAAAGAGGTTAAGGAACTTGCCCAAGGCAACATGGCTCGTACGTGGGGGGATGCATTTAGGCACAGCCTTTTCTGTTTCCAAACACATGTGCTTATTCCCCAGAGCTGTACTCCTTGACACCACTGCACAGATCATCCCTAAAGTTGCATACAGTGGGAACACAAAGTAAAACAGAAGAAAAAGGAAAGTATCTTTTTCTGATTTTCTCTGCCACCATCTAGTTAGTTCATACTAGAAAGACTCTTGTCAAGTTCAGTGGGAGACTACCAGGCTTAAGTGGGAAATTGGTTTAGAAGTAAACTAAATTTGGCAACTACTGGGTGTAAGTAAAGTTAGAAAACACTTTGAAGAATCATTAACATGTTGACATTGATTGTAAACCTTTAAGAGCAGGGTAAATCATGATGCCATTCTTAAATTTAATGGACCAAGGAACAACCGCTTTCCCCAGGAGTATCTTGGGATTCTAGTGTTCCATGAATACTCTGAAAATTGCTGAGGTCTACTAATACACTCATTGACCTGTAAAAGTATTTGGGCATCCTTCCTCCCTTCCTTCCTCCCTCCCTCCCTCCCTTCCTTCCTTCCTTCCTTCCTTCCTTCCTTCCTTCCTTCCTACCATCCATCCATCCATCCACCTACCCACCCATCTAACCAATACCTACTATGTTCCAGGCACCATACAAGATGTTTTCTCCTGTGTCATCTTATCTTATTTATTCTCACCACAACCTTGTTTTATAGGTAAATAAGCATAGAATCATCAAGACTACAAGCCTGGGTAGTGAGTGGGCTGATGTTAAAATCAAAATTTACTGATATTCCTTCTATACTTCAGGGTTTCTTCCTTCTGTTGCTTATTCAAATTCTGAGCATTTGTCAAAATCCCAACTCAATCCCTGCTTTCTTCAGAAGGTCATATATATGTCCTTTCCTCCCTACCCCCACCATATGTATAGAGATATGTCTTTCTCCTAAACTCTCTCCAAACCTGCCATCTCTACTGGAATGCTGCACCCACTTTGTCAGATCATTGTGAGCAGGTGTGTGTGTATGTGTGTGTGTGTGTGTGTGTGTGTCTGGGATCTCAAATGAAGTTCAAGTCAAGCACTTGGCACATATCAACTCCTTAAATTGGCACATCAACTTTTTTTTTTAATGTTTTATTTTTTCTAGGAGAGAGAGACAACGTGAGCAGGGGAGGGTCAGAGAGAGAGGGAGTCACAGACTGAAACAGGCTCCAGGCTCTGAGCTGGCAGTCAGCACAGAGCCCGACGCGGGGCCCGAACCCACGAACCGCGAGATCATGACCTAAGCGAAAGTCGGACGCTTAACCGACTAAGCCACCCAGGCGCCCTGGCACATCAACCTTTTGAAGGAAGTACTATTGAAGGAAAACAGTCTGGAGGTGAAGAAATTGGTGCACGGTGAGTTTCAGTCACTTGTCCAAAGTCACAAAACAATTCAGCGAGGAAGTCTGGCCACAAAACCCACATTCCTTCCACAACTCCATTCTGCCTATACCTAGTTTAATCCCTTGTTTCATAGCTGGGAGAACTGAGGTCCATAGAAGAGAAGTGACTAACCCCAAATCACACAGCTTGTGAGCAGTAGTGCTAAGACGATCTGTAAAGCCTTTTCCCCCCATCAGACTGTCTGTCCAGGTTTACTACTTGTCCCAGCCATTGCTGCCCGTCAGCTCCTGTTCTTTGGATGCCGTGGACATGGAACCTTGTAGCTGCAGGGACAGCAGTAGCCTGCTAGCCTGCTCCCTGGGGAACAGCCAAGGAAGGTCAGCCTACTGGTCTGCGGACCCAGCACCTAAAATAAACCAGGCAGCGAGCCCAAAAGAAGCCATACAGTCTTGCAACAACCCAGGGCCAGATGCAGGTTCAAGCTCACAGTTTCCCTTGCCATACAGCTAAGCACAGCACTCAGTGGCTGCCGCTTCTTCCTTTCATTTTAAAGAAAATGAATTCCCATCCTTCTAGAAATCCGGACTGGCAGCAACTGAAGGAACTGAGGTCTAGGAGACCCTTGGAAAATGATATGGAGGGGAAAAGAACATTCTTCAGATCCTTGGCTCTCATATTTGAATGTTTATCAGAGTCATTGGGAGGGCTTTTAAATATGGTCCAGGTTTCATCCCAGACCCACAGAATCAGAATCTCTCATTGAGGCCAGGGACTGTGTAGTGGAACATATTCCCTGGGTGAGTCCATTCCAGTCTGGGTTTGTGAACCACTGTCCCAAACGTGTTCCTTTTGTTTGCTGGTCCACTTGATTTCCAGCTCCCACTCTCATTTCTCTCTTGGTCATGATTTTTTGACTGCCAAGCTTACATTCTAAATTATCCCTGTCTATGGCATTGTGGGTTGGCAACATAAAAACACCTAGTGGGCTTTTTGTTATTTTTGCAAATAGGGATTTCAAGTTTTCTCTTTCAATAGAGGTTTAGGAAGGTTCTGCTCTGCAAGAGTAGTCTAAGTCTTTGGAGAAGTTGGTTGTGAGGAATTTGAGTGCTTGAAAAGTCTGTCACCAAGGCCCTTGGTATCCAAGGCAGTCTATAAGAGTTAGAGGTTGCCAGGGTAACTGAAGTTGCCAGGAGACAGGCCGTTGAATTTAAATTTCTTGAAATCCCCTTCCTAGCCTCTGAAATACCTGTTGAAAGATGAGAGTTTCTTTTCTTAGTGAAGAAGAGGTTGGCAGTTACTTTACTTTGGTTTGGGAAGAATCTGAGGTTTGAGCTGTGTCTAGTGGTGACTTGTTTTCTCTTGCTGCCCAAGGTGAAGAAAGAGGACTCAGATAAAATCTTCCTAGTGCATCAGGAGACCAGAGAGAAAACACAAATGAAAGCTCTTTCTTTGGCAAACTGAAGCACAGGTGGCCCTATCTAGGGTAACCAAAGCCACACTAGTTATGGTGAGACCTTGGATGGCTGTCGACATCAGGCTGATCTGAACTCCTGGGCTGAAGTTCTAGATGTATGTTCTCACCTAGGGAGGAATTACCTCTCTTACAGGGGTTCTGGGGAGGTGGACAGCAAGACCACAGTGGCTTCCATTCTGCGCCTTCTCCTGGCTTGATGGGGCAATGGAAGGCTAGCAGGAGAGGACTTTTGTCAGTTGAGCACCTACCTCAACACCAGAGGTGTGTTAGGCAAGGGGAAATAAGGTCAGTAAGACAGACTTTATATATGCAAGGAGTTGATTGTCTAGAAACTCATGTGACCAGAGATGGCAAGGAATTATAATTTTGTCTGCTGACTAGATTGTTGTGATTGGCTGTGCCTGCCATGGCTGTGTGTATCTGTGGGGAGGGAGGGATGGGTGCCATTTGCTATGTCTGAATCAGGATAAACCAAACCATGATCTTACTGCTGAAGGGAGCCTTGTGTGCACTGTGGCCTGGCTGAGGGGAGATCTCCAAAAATAGTGCCATTCATGCTGCCTCAAGATGGATGAAGAGTCCAAGGAGGCAACACGGGGAAAGCGAGATGGGATAGAGGGCATGGCTGTTTCAGGATAAGCCAACGGGCCCTCATGTGAGCTCAAAGAAGTTTCCTCCTTGTATCCTTTCTCAGAGCCCTGGTGGCAGTGCTAGGCCCTAGCAGTACATAAAATGGACTAATTTTTTCTTGGTGGCACCCTATTTTGAATCTTCTAAGTCTTTTAGAAATTCCTTCCCTGGGACCCTTTGTCTTTGAACAGGGTCCCCCTTTTTTTCCAGAGAGAAAGACTGTTAGACAAATAAATTATACCACTAAAGGTAACTTAAATCACTTCTAGAAAGATTTCTGTTTAAAAAGAAAGGCAGAGAGAGAGAGAGAGAGAGAGAGAGAGAGAGAGAGAGAGATGCTTAATCCAAACAGTGAACGTTGGCAGTTCAGACAACATTCACATAATTGGGAAGATTCTTTAGGTCAGTAATTGGTTAACTTCTTCTGTAAAGATCCAGAGAGCACATATTTTCAGCTTTGTGGGTCATGTGGTCTATGATGCAACTACTCAGCTTTGCTATTACTCTGAAAAAGCAGCCATGGAGAATACCAGTAAATGAATGGGGTGTGACTGTGTTCCAACCAAACTTTCTTTATGGACAACTGAAATGTGGATTTCACATATGTTTCATGAGTAACAAGATATGTTTCTTTGCGTTTTTCCAGGCTTTTGAAAAAGCGAAAGAAATTCTCAGCTTATGGGCTGTACACAAATCGAATTTGGCTCACAGACTATGGTTGGCTAACCCGTCACTTCTATCACAACCTAAGAAGAGAGGCACTGAGACTGGCTGAAGTCACTTTGCTTGGAGAGTCTCCATGTATAGTCGGGTACTTTGTCCATTTATTTGGTCAAATGTTTATTGAGGACTTACTATGTGCTCGGGGCTATTCTGGGTACTCGGGTTTCAGAAGTGAACAAGGCAAAGCGTCTGCCCTAGGTAGCTTACATTTCCCCAGGCATCAGGGGAAAAGTTAGAGCCTGGAGGCAAGGATTTGAGTTTTGGACCCTGTGTGTGTTCCCAATCTTGGATCTTTAGTCACAGCCTTGGGGACAAGGCACATTTGTAGTACTGAGCATAGGTCCAGTGATCAGCTTGGAACTAATGCCCTGGGAGAGCATTAGTATTCTGAATTTCCAACTGAAATGTCCAGCCCCAAAATAAAAGTGAATAAAGTAGCTTAAAACCCAAGACCTTTCAGACTCAGTGCACTCTGGCAAAGCATTTTAGTGGGATTCTGGGATGGTTTTCAAGGGCTGTGGCTTCTCCTGGACTTTCCCATGGCCTATTCCAAGACAACCACTGCTCTGCAGATGTTCCCTTAGGACTGGGTCATGGTAAGGCTCATCACAACAGCAGTTACCTCTGCTGCCAGGGCAGCAAAGCCAGTGCTCACGTGTGCTCTGGCAATGGCCCTCATCCTCTGGCTGCCATCCATTTCCAGGCAGGCGATTGAGAAACTCTGTGATTCCTTCTCTGAGACCAAGGGTCCCCTCCATGACACAGGGAAACAATATGGCTGCATTAAAACAGAAGGGGGCTCTACAGTGAGTAGAAAATTGCTCTGAGCCCATGGACCCTCATGATTTACAGGCCATCTGCTCCACATCAGGCCCCCTTGCTGTGTACTTTGGGGAAAGGGTAGGGAAGTGAGCCTGGAGAGAAGACAGCAGAAAAGATAGGGGAGGTGGTATGGTCACTGCTTCCAAGGTCTGTATAGTCTGGTTGGGTGGGAACTTACGTAAGACAGAAAATCTCAGGCAGCACTGCCTTTGTTCTCTCCTGAAACTCAAACTGGCCTAGTCATCAATAAACCTGTTACCTTAATGTCTCTCAGTTTCCTTCAGTAGCCAGTGAGCGGCTTCATTACATGACTGATTACATGATTGCAAACGGGGTTTTCACACTGTCAGAGTCTAAAGTTTGAAACCACCTGCCTTCTTCTCTGGGGCTTTCCATCTCCTGTTCATCTATCCCATCTGTCTTCTAACCCCCCTGCCTCTTCTACTGTAATCTGGCTTACAAGTGTTCAGTCTTTGCCCAAAGTTCATCAGTGAGTGCCATCCCAGAGCAGATCCCGGGAAATCAGGGCAGAGGATGTGGAAATGAGGAGGGAGAGGAGGGACTTGGCCTCTAGCCTGCTGGGTTTTCATCCTCCTCTATCTGCTGTTCTGCCCACCCTGTCCCCAGATTTTTTTTTTTTTTAGCAGTTCTGAATGTGGATGGTTAATTATTTTCATGGCTTGACTGCACGTATTACACATCACACATTTATTCATTCAGAAATTATTTGTTAAGTGCCTGCTGCATTCCACACCCAGTGCTGGGGATAGAAGATCGGGTGAAGTAGACCCAGAATATACTGGTCCCAGATGTGCCTTTTCTTCTAGAAGATTATCTACTCTGAATACCTCACTTTATTGTGGAGGATTTTGAGGCTTCAAGTGGGACCATCACTTACCTAAGATGACACAATGAGTTAAGGGGAGAGCCAGGTTAAGAACACAGAAACTCTTAACCTAAGTGAGACCAGGCCTCCTTACAACCAGATGGCAGAGGCTGTATTTCTATACATTTGTTCAGCATTGGAAATTTACAGAGTATGTCCAATTTCCATCTCTCTGTAGGAGGGGCAGGCATAATATTTTTTATTTATATCATTATAAATAGCCTCCCCATGGTTATTCATTTCTTCAGATGAATAGATTGAGACTCAGGAGGTAAAGTATTTGAATAAAGGTAATATGGCTAGATGTGGCAGAGCTGGGGGAAGAACTTGGGTCTTCTGACTCTCAGTCACTCATAACACAAAAATTTCCACTTGTAACAAACACTCAACCCCCTCTCTCCTCTGTGGCTGTCTGGCCACCTCTGGTCAAGGAGGACAGAGAAGAAATCCTGAGTCATCTCAGCAGTATGCTCATCCTATCAGAATGCAGGAAAGAGGAAGGAACTCAGAGACCATCAAGGGAGGGGCAAAGAAAATTTAGGAAAGACTGAGAGCACGGAGAGAGCTGAAGGGTACTGGTGACACTGGAGAATAAAAGGCATAATATGGGGAGAATTAGATCAGGGAGAATGGATCTTGCCAATAATTGTGACTCTGACATAAAAATTGAAATAGTTTGTATGAATCAAAATAAGTGCTGTGGTAAGGGAGGAGACAGCACACACCATGTGGCTTGGACCATTAATAATCATGGGTGTTATAAACCCTGCCTGTGATTTGGTTTCCTAAGGCCCAGTGATCTGAAGTGCTGAACTACTTAACTTCACCCTTGACTTCTGATCATATTCCTTCCCACCAACCCCTCTCCTACTGGGACTTAGAAACTGCAGACATGTGACAGACATGCTCCTGGAATTCTATTTGTGCAGATGAAGTTCTTTACATCAAGGAGAATTGGCAAGAGAGAAGGATAAAATCCAAGGCTTTCTTCATTGACTTCTCCCCAGGCTTTTGGGGATCCTATGGCAAGAGTCACTTCTAGAGCTGACTCCACTAGTAATCCGTCCATTAAATCATCGGTTTTTAAGGGGCACCTGGATGGCTCAGTTGGTTAAGTGTCTGACTTGACTCAGGTCATGATCTCAATGTTTCTGAGTTTGAGCCCTGGATCAGGCTCTGTGCTGAAAGCTCAGAACCTGGAGTCTGCTTTTGATTCTCCCTCGCTCTCTCCATACCTCTCCCACTCGGACTCTGTCTCTCTCACAAAAATAAATAAACATTAACAATTTCAAAAAATCATCAGTTTTAAAATCCAAATTTCTAGTGACTAATCAGTGAATATGTAATGACAGCTTCTCTGCATCCATTCTTCAATCAGCTGATTTGGGGGATAATGGAAAAAACATACTTCTACGACTTTTTGGCTAGTGTATGAGCCTCTGGGATCAAGACTAATGCCAACATTATATGTAATTATTCACTTATTTGCTTGGTAGGCTTATGGAAGCTCTGGAAATATGTTCCCCACTTATCATCACTCTCCAAGTGGCTCTGTATTGTATGGACAGTTTATGACTTACCCATATACTTGATAAATATTTATTGAGCATATACTATTTGCTAGATATGGGGATGAAGCAATGATCAAAGTATTCACAGCCTCTGACTTCAGAGAGCCTATGTTTAGTGAAAGGAGAGAGGGCACACCCAAGAAGAGAATAACTCAATTATGAGAAATACTGGGGAAGAGCAAAGATGAGTGAGACACTGTAATAACGTTTAGAGTAGTGTGGGACCCAGCATATTTAGATGGGTGGGCAGGGAAAGCTCTGCCATGAAGGTGAGGCCTGAAGTTTGACAATGATCAACGTGAGGAACATGGGCTAGAGTGGCAGAGAAGGAAAGGGGTCCAGAGAAAAGACAATGGGTCTTTCAGGTATCTTCTGCTACATGACAAACTACCCCAAAACCTAGTGGCTTAAAAAGACAATGTATTATTATCTGTCACAGCTCTGCGTGTGGATTGGGTTTTGCTTTCGTCAGTTCTCACTGGGGACTTCCTTTGCAGTTGTAGTCAGATGGCAGTTGGGACTGGAGTCATCTGAAGGCTTGAATGGGCTGGATACTCAAGATAGTTTCTTCACCTATATGGACTGGGCTGGCTGGAACAGCTGAAGGTTGATTGTCAATGCTTTCTCTTCATGCGAACTCTCCAATATGGCTAGCTTGGGCTTCTTAGGATGGAGGGCTTGGGATAGTTGGACTTCTTACATGGAGGCCGGCTTTCTCCAGTGAGCACGAAGGAGGAAACTGCCCATTTGTTAAAGACTAGACATGGATCTGATCTAGTGTCACTTCTGCAGGAACCTGTTGATCAGTCACAGATCAGCCTAGATTCTAGGACATGGAGGATTAGAACAAACCAGAATGGCTGGTTTATTCAAGGAGGGAAGGGATTGATGGTGGCCAGTTTGGAAACAAACTAAGGCTCTGAGATAAAAAAGGCTTGACGTATTAGTGGACCAGACAGACAGCCAGTACTGCTAGAGTGTAGTGAGGGGTGACTCAAGATGAGACAAGAATGAAAGGTGGAGCAGGATCCTTAGAGCTAAGCTAAGCTGAAGAATTAATTTTTTTTTTAAATGTTTTATTTATTTCTAGGAGAGAGAGAGAGACAGCGCGAGCAGGGGAGGGTCAGAGAGAGAGGGAGTCACAGAATCCGAAGCAGGCTCCAGGCTCTGAGCTGGCAGTCAGCACAGAGCCCGACGCGGGGCTCGAACCCACGAACCGCGAGATCATGACCCAAGCGAAAGTCGGACGCTTAACCGACTAAGCCACCCAGGCGCCCCTAAGCTGAAGAATTTAGATTTTTAGAAAGTGTCACGATAGCCTTAGTATCCTGCTTTTCAAAGGATGATGATCATAAGGAGTATTTTTTTAATGTCTTTATTTATTTCTGAGAGAGAGAGAGAGAGTATGAGCAGGGGAGGGTCAGAGAGAGAGGGAGACACAGAATCTGAAACAGGCTCCAGGCTCTGAGCTAGCCACCAGCACAGAGCCCAACGCGGGGCTCGAATCTACTAACCGTGAGATCATGACCTCAGCCGAAGTCGGATGCTCAACCGACTGAGCCACCCAGGCGCCCCAAGGAATATCTTTTGTTTTTCCTTCTAATCCATCTCTACCATCTGCCATTAGGTTGTCCTAAAGCCCAGTACTGGTCATATGCTCCTGTGGATCCCAAACTTTCAGGGAGTCCCCAGTACCTCCTGAAACAGGCACTGGTTTTCCAGGGTCCTTCTCCAAGTTGTGCACTTACACATTTTTCTCGCATTTTTGTCTGGCCTGATCCCTTGTTTCCCCTGACAGGTGACTTTTGTCTCCCTGCCTCCATGGTTGGTCATATCAGTCACTTTGCTCATGATACCCTTTCATAACCTTATCTCCAAATGTCAAAATCCTACTCTACTTTTAAAAGTAACCTCCAAGATTACTTTCTCAAACTGAGGGGGACCCCTCACTCCTGGAAACTTCCTAGTTCTTGCTGATTAGAGGGTGTAGTTACAATGATGCATCTAGCCCTCACTTTCATGAGCCCCTCCCCACTGACTGTAGACCTCTATAGACAGAAAACATGACTCCCTTGCTTCTTCTGCCCCACCACCCCTTGCCTTGAGCACAGCAGTCATTCAGTTGATGCCTGTTGAATTAAACAGTGGTTTCTCTGGGACACCAGCCTCCAATTGTCTCTTCCTTTCCCATGGCAAATTTCAGCATTCAGCTCCTGGCAACCTCTGGTCCATGGCTCCAAGCTCCCTGGCAGGCCTTTCCCGCAGGACCATGGAGCTGTTTCCCAGACAGCCAGGCCCACGCTCGCCAGTACCAGCTCCCAAGGAGATGGAGAGCTTCTGATTCTGCAGGGCCCCTGGCTCCTCTTCTCCAGCTGCCTTGCACTTGTTTTCCTTGGCAAGAGGAAGCCCTCGGTTACCACTTCATCTTCCATTTATAGGCATATATGCATCTTTGTTATTCTTTTCACAAAATGACAGTGTTCTCTGCTCAAAAAAGAAGGAGAGAAAAAGAGTTGAGGGCTGTGCTAAGCAAAGAAGGCATCTGATATAAATCTTCCAGGGCTTTTTGCAATATTTCTGTCCATATTGGAGAATGGAGGATACCCTTCCTGCCTCTACTGCGCTCTCATCTATCCTCAGTCTGTACCATTAGTTCCTCAAACTTTGTTGGCAGGCTATCAGGGAAGAAAGAAGGGCCAGGCCAATAGGCAGTGGATGTACCAAAAACTCTTGTCAGTGAAACAAGAAAATGGGTGTGGCTTCCTGGCTTGAGTCCCTGTCTACAGGTCCTCTGTCCTTCTGACACCAAAGTACTATGTAGCCAAGAGTCAAGCTCTGTGGGTTTTGGGTTTGTCCATCAAGCAGGCATGTAAAAAGGGGAAATAAGTAATAGTGAATATTTATGTTGTGCTTCCTCTAGGCCAGCCACTGTTTTAGGCAGTTTTAGAATAGTAACTCATGTAAACCTCTCAAGAACCCTATGAAGTAGTACTATTATTATCCCCATTTCATAGATGAGGGAACCAAGTCAGGAAGAAGTTAAAACACTTAACCTAAAGTTCTACCAGGGATGAGTGGCACACCTGGGACCTGAATCCAGGAAGGCTGGCTCCACGTTCTGTGTCGAGTCACTCATTAGGCTGCTTTAATAGCTCCTCACATGAAGATGTTGAAATGACCTAACAGAATCACTTAGTCCTTACACACCCAAGTGTACTGGAAACCCTGAGGATTGTGGGAAAGAACTTGGACAGGTCTGAACCAGTTCTCAGCACAGGTAATTCAATTTGGTTCAAATTCTGACTTTCCCACAGATTTATGATTCTCAGGCTAGTGTTTTGCACCTATTTGGAAGAGTAGATTAGCAAAAGGATTTTCTGGTGTGTCCAAGAGCAACGTGTTTCTCTTGGCTCAAACTCATGGCCTGAGAATTCACTAAGTAACCAATTAGTACACTTTTTCTTCCCTTCATTCATCCATCAAACTTTGATATGTCTTGTGTGTGTAAGACCCCACATGGGCACGACAGGGATGAGTGGAAAAGAGAAAAATGGAAGGAAATAGACATGGTCTCTACCTTCAAGCTGTGGGTTTGTATGCACATGTGGACACTTACAAGTAAACCGGAGAACCCAGCTGTATATGCCTACATATTCTTTTGGGTCATGTAGGACTCTATGAAGTGTTAAATGTGGTATATTTCACTGGTTCCCTGGAGTCTAGAATGCCTTGCATTAACAATACCTGACTTCAGGGGTGCCTGGGGGGCTCAGTCATTTAAGTGACTTCAGCTCAGGTCATGATCTCATGGTCCATGAGCTCGAGCACCATATCGTGGTCTGTGCTAACAGCTCAGAGCCAAGGAGCCTGCTTCAGATTCTGTGTTTCCCTCTCTCTACTCCTCCCCTGCTCTTGATCTCTCTCTGTCTTTCTCACAATTAAAACAGTTGCATTGGTGAAAGCATAGAAAAACAGATCAATGGAACAAAATAGAGAGCCCAGAAACAGACCCGCACAGACAGAGGTAGCAAAGATTTACTCTTTGACAAAGGAGCAAAGATCTCTGGCCATACCAGAGAGCAAAGATAGTTTTTGTCAACAAATGGTGCTGGAACAACTGGATATCCACATGCAAAACTGTGAATCTAGACATAGACTTACACCTTTCATTAAAAATAAATCAAAATGATCATAGACCTAAATGTAAAACTAAAAATTATAAAACTTCTGGGGCGCCTGGGTGGCTCAGTTGGTTAAGTGTCCAACTTCAGTTCAGGTCATGATCTTGCGATTCCTGAGTTTGAGCCCCATGTTGGGGTCTGTGCAGACAGCTCAGAGCCTGGATCCTGCTTTGGATTCTGTGTCTCCCTCTCTCTCTGTCCTTCCCCTGTTCGTGCTCTGTCTCTGTTTCTCAAAAATAAATAAATAATAAAAAAAATTTTTTTTAATCCTATAAAACTCCTATAAGATAGCGTAAGAAAAACCCTACGTGATCTTAGGTATAACTAAAAAGCAGATGACCTTTTAGATACAGCACCAAAGACATTGTCCATGAAAAAGTAATAAGAAAATATTTACAAAGGGCACATCTGAAAGAAGATCATGACCCAAAATATGCAAAGAACTCTTCCAGATCAGTGATAGGAAACAAACAACTTGATTAAGAAGTGGGCTTACAATTTTAACAGATACCTCACCAAAGAAGATAAGCAGATTGCAAATAAACATATGAAACGATGCTCCATATCATATGTTGTCAGGGAAATGCAAATCAAAACAACAAGGTGATTCCACTCCCACACCTATGAGAGTGGTCCAAACCCAGAGCACTGACAACGCCAGATGCTGGTGAGGATGTGGAGCAACAGGAACCCTCATTCACCGCTGATCGGAATGGAAAATGGTACAGCCACTTGGCAGACAGTTTGGCAGTTTCTTACAAAATGAAACATACTTTTACTATGCAATCCAGCAATCATGCTTTTTGGTATTTACTCAAAGGAGTTGAAAACTTAGGTCTATAAGAATCTTGCACACGGAAGTTTATAGCAACTTTATAATTGCCACAACTTGAAAGAAACCAAGATGTTCTTTTGTAGGTGAATCGATAAATAAACCAGGTTTCCTTCAGACAATGGGATATTTTTCAGTGTGAAAAAGCAATGAGGTATTAAGCCATGAAAAGACATGGAGGAACCTTAAATGTGTGCTACAGAGTGAAAGAAGCCAACACGAAAAGACTACACACATGTGATTCTGATTATATGGCATTCTGGAAAGGGCAAAATTATAAAGACAGTAAAAAGATCAGTGGTTGCTAGGGGTTGGGGGTTGGGGAAAGGGATTAATAGGCAAAATACAGAGAGCTTAAAGCTCAGTGAAAATACTCTGTATAACACTGTAATGGTAGATACATGTCATTATACATTTGTTCGAACCCATAGGGTGTACAACCTCAAGAATGAACTATAATATAAACTGTGAACTTGGGCTATTACAATGTGTCAATGTAGGTTCATCAAGTGTAACAAATGTACCACCTGGTGAGGGATGTTGATAATGGTGGAGAGCATGTGGCATCACTGAGCATAGAGCCTGCTTGGGAGTCTCTCTCTCTCTCTCTCTCTCTCTCTCTCTCTTTTTCCCTCTCTCTCTCCCTCCCTCCCTCCCTCCACCCTTCTCCCCCACTTGTGTGTGCGCTCTCTCTCAAAATAAAAAATAAATAAAAAACATGAAGCCTTAAAATCAACCAACCAACCAACCAACCAACCAATCCTGAGGCTCTGAGCTTGAAAAAAACCACTTTGTATCTGTAACAGATATTAGTTGGTTATCTTCACAGCAACCAGCATACCTGTCACCTTCTTAATTAAATGAGCCAATCCCTTTAAAGTTTAAGCTATTTGAGTCAGATTTTCTTTTACAGGAAGTCAAAAGAGGCAGCAAGTAGATTCATTGCCTCTCCTGGCCACATGCTATTCTAAACATGAATGAACAACACAGCCTCTTTACCTTCATGGATGCAGGGGGAGTAAAAAAGAACTAAAACGCATTTTGAAAAAGTTAATTCTTTTTCTGTATCTCATTTCCTCTTCTAGAGAACATAAATGCCACCACCATGGCTTCCAGGACCTGCTGGCTATTATGTTGGACTGAGTGGACACGTATTCTCAAAAGAATAGAAGAGGAGGCAGGAGAGGTAGATTCTGTCATTAAATTTCACTAACAGCTACTATCTTTAGGAAAGCAGAATGTACTTCCCTCATACTTCTTCCTGGAGATTGAGAGTCCTTTAAGATTCATAGGGAGGGATGAAGTTTAAAGGGGAAGGTGTGAGGAGAGGGGTTGTAGAGTGTGGGCAGGAGGAAAGAATTTAGTACAAATGCCAGAGTTATCTCTCAGGGATTTCTCTCCATTTCATAAAAAGATAGACTGGAGCTTAGACTTGGATCCTGTTCCCATAACACTGAGGCAATGCAGCAGCATTATAGAAGTTTGAGCTCCAGAGTCTGAACTCTCCAACCAATCCTCACCCTCCAGATGACCTTGTTGCCTCCTCCTAAGTCCTGTGCATTGTTTCCCCCTGGAGCCAAACCAGATGTTCTAGAGAAAGCACTGTGTCAGCATTCTAGATGGAAAGCCTGGTCCCCTGAGATGCCATTTCCTCAGCTCACTGTGCTTGGTTGACTCCGGGTCCAGGTGTTTTTAAAAGTCAGGTGACAGGCTTTTAGGGCCTCGTGAAGTTCCTGTCTGAGGAATACAGAAGCAGATGTGACATGGATTATCATGCAAGCTGACAGGGGACTGAGGGCTGAGGCATAGCAGTCAGTAGCAGTTAGTAGGAGCCTAAAAGGTGGGAAAATTAATAAATGGTGCATAGCAGCATTGTCCCCTCCTGCCTCAGCTCCTGGAGTTCCAGTAAAGGTCTTGGCTACTATGGGGGCTGGACCTTTTTGCCGCAGTAAGATCTCTTGTCTTTCATTGCAGGACTGAAGAGAGCAGCGATAATAAAGCCCTAATGAAGAAATGAAAGGGGTTCAAGCATGATAAGAGTGTAGAGTGATGGTAGGGGGGGCATAGGAAAACATTTGGGAGATTGTGCCAGGAGTAGTCACAGATGCATAAAGTTTGAGAGTTGAAAAGCAGTTTTAGAGAGCATCATTCCCACATTCTTCATTTCTTTTTTTTTTTAATATTTTTTTATTTCTAGGAGAGAGAGAGAGACAGCGTGAGCAGGGGAGGGTCAGAGAGAGAGGGAGTCACAGACTGAAACAGACTCCAGGCTCTGAGCTGGCAGTTAGCACAGAGCCCGATGCGGGGCTCGAACCCACGAACCGCGAGATCATGACCTAAGCGAAAGTCAGACGCTTAACCGACTAAGCCACCCAGGCGCCCCCGCCCCCCCACATTCTTCATTTCATAGGAGAGGAGGTCGATTGATTTCTAGAGACGGAGAAGTATTTGCCTAAAGATTCCTGGTAAGATACTGATAGGGACAAGGAAAGGACTCAAGCCTCTTTACTTCCAGACTGAATGTATTAATTATCTATTACTGTGTAAGGAATTATCTCAAAACTTAGTGACATAAAACCATGAACACATTATTTCACAGTTTCCATGGGTCATAACTGGGTCCTTTGTCTCAGAGTCTCTCATAATACTGCAATCAAGGTGTGAGGAAAGGCTGCATCCTCATCTGAAGGCTTGCTTGGGCAAGGATCTGCTTCCAAGCTCATTCAACAAGTTCACTTGTCAGGATTTTGTTTTTCACAGGCTGTGAGACCAAGAACTTCAGCTCTCCATTAATGGCCAGAAGCCTCCCTAAGTTACTTGCCGTGTATATCATTCTCTGCCTGGCAGCTCGCAACATGGCAGCTGGCTCCCATCAGTCTGAATAAGTAAGAGAGCAAAAGAGGGCGAGGAAGACAGCAGCCAAAGTTTTTTTCTAACTTAATCTTGGGAGTGACATATATCATCAATTTCCCTATATCTCATTTTCTGAGACAAATCACTATATGCAGACCACACTCTTGAATATTGGGAGGCAGGAATCATTAGAAGCCATCTTAGAAGCTACCTAACATTCTGAATACTTTCCACTATTATTTGCTGCCTGCTTTAGCAACATAGCAGAAAGCATTGGGAAAGCAGAAATCTATGAGGTGGGTTTTTGTTCTCTGCTTTTGAGTTGGAGAAAACACCCTTCTCCTCAAGGAAGGGAGGACAAGAGTTAGTTGCAGAAAGAGCACTTTAAATCCCAGATGGAAGTAATCATCATAATAATTAGTAAATATGTATTTTCTCCTAATATAAAATGTTTATTTTTGGTCAGTTGTTTGGTGGTTAGCATAGAAAAGGCAACGGATTTGATTTAGAATCTGAAAACTTAAGTCCAATTATGCTCTATAACCCCAGACGGAAGTCACTTATCCTAATGGAGACTCATCTGGTCATCTAATCATTAGGATAACATGCCAACTTCATAGAATTAATCGAATCAAATGTAATATTCTGCAAAGTCAACAAGACGCTGTAGGTAGAATGATTTAACAAATAAAAATGTGTGTGTTAGAAAGTTGAATGTGGACCTGCTTTCCTGGTGCATCTGAAGGCCTAAAAGAATGTGGATACAGCCTATGCAATAGGACAGGAAATAAACATAAGTAGCAGAACTATGGGGGAAGAGTAGCCAAAATTCTTATTTTATGATTGTATGATGATGCATGTTTGCTAAGGCTGACCTAAAATACCACACAATGGGAAATTTGAACAACAGGAATTTATTTTCCTATAGTTCTAGAGGCTAAAAATTCAAGATCGAAGTATTAGCATATTTGGTTTCCTCTGGGACTTCTCTCCTTGGCTTGTCAATGTTCTCTTGCTGCGTTTTGTACCAGGTTGCCTCTCTGTGCTTGCACATCCTGTATGTCCAAATCTCCTCTTCATATAAGGACACCAGTCAGATTGGATTAGGGCCCACCCTAAAGGCCTCATTTTTAAATTAGTCACCTTTTAAAAGGCCCTATCTCTTAATGCAGTCACATTTTGAAGCATTAAGTGTCAGGAATTCAACATAAGAATTTTGGGAGGAAGACAATTCTGCCCATAATAGATGGCATACCTAAAGAAATGGACAAAATGAAATAAAAACTTATGAAAGCTAATAAGAGATCAGTAAGGTAGTGAGATAGAAAATAAATGGATGGAAATCTAGGGCTTTATTTCATATCAGTAATGACCTATTAAAAAATACGGTGAAAAAAGAGACTCCATTCACAGTGGTTACCTATCTTCAGTCCAGGAGTCCGTTCACACAGGGAAGTGAGGAAGGGCATCTTTGTGACTCAGGGTTTCGTTTAGTCACCTGAGCATAGAAAGAGTGTAGCCAGGGTCTCATGAAAGATCTTATGAAAATATTCCAAATCTCTTGTCCTCAAACTTGTAACTCAGAGCATGCTGCTACTGGATGAGACATGGGTGCCGCATCATCCTTCTGGGTCCTCATTTCCTTTCCATTTTAAAATTTATTTTATTATTATTTTTTATTTTTTAGAGGGAGGGAAAGGGGCACAGAGAGAGAGAGAGAGAGAAGAGACATGGGGCTTGATCTTACAATCCTGGGATCATGACTTGAGCAGAAATCAAGAGTCAGATATTCAATCTACTGAGTCACCCAGACACCCTAAGGGTCCTCATGTTCTTCTTAGCTAGGACACATGTCCTCACAAATCTCGCCATCCAATTAGCTCTACTCCAACACAGGGACATATTACATAGGGAATATTACCCCCTCCCCCTGCCAAGAACTTTTTCTCCTGGAAATCGTATTTTGAACACAGAAGCCAGTCTTTACTTTCCATTTATATTATTAAAGTCTTCATTTGAACAATTTCCTCAGAACAAAGAGATTCTCTATACTCAAGGGCTGTTGCTGTTTCCATCTAGTGCCAGATAGAAATTGCTCACAGCTTGAAGAAATTAAAAAAAAAAAGGTAATTACAGAAGTAACATGTAATAAAATTCAAACAGTATAGATAAATCAAAAGCCTTCTTTGTTCACCACTTAATTTCATTCTTCTCCCCAGAGATGATCACTGTCAATAGCTTGATGCGAATATTTAAAAAAATGTACAAAATTGTATGTGTGTTGTATGTGTCTATGCATGTGTGTTTGTGTGTGCTTGTAAATATCCACATATGCATACATATGTGTGTGTATACACACAGAGACACACACACCTTATTTTTACATATAAAAAATTCAATGTTAAATTTAAAGGGGATCCTACCTTAGGTACTGTCTCATTCGCTTCTCGCCCCATCTAATAATGTCTTGGAGATGTCTCCATCCCAATACACAGATGTATAGGCAAATCTATGCACATGCTCATATACATATATATCTACATTTTAACTGCTTTGGATATATTATGGTGTAGATGTTATTTACTTTATTTGTCTAGTCCCCTAAGGCACTCATATGAGACACATATTAGACTTTACAGCAGCCTCACTTTTATTAACTCACTCTCTGCAAAAGAGACTTGTTAACGTTCAGCGTTGCTATAACTATTATCGAACACTTTTTGTGTAGAAATAGAAATATTTTTCTAGAATAGATGTCTACCAGTAGAATTTCTGGGTCTAGGAGTTTGGCCATTTGCATTTTTATTGGATTGACATTTTTTGTTTGTTGTTTTTTGTTTTGTTTCCACTTTTACCTTGCAGAGTTTGAAAAATCTCAGGGCTTGAGTTTCTGCCTGGACAACCCAGACGTAGCCCCGTGACTCCTCTCACGGCTTATGGGGGGCCACTTTACTCAGTTGCATTGTTTAGTTCATCACAAGTTTCTTCCTCAGACTAGGTCTTAGAACCAGGACCTGGCTCCTCACTCACGTTCTAAATCTAAAGCTTTCTTTGAAGATGAATTAGCCTCACGATACTGCTCTCAGTTTTCTGGTTAAAGCTCAAAATCTCAGTGCACACTCTATATTCTAGAGGATGATTTATAGGCACCCAGCTTGGTACACTCTACCACAATCAGAATAAAAATGTCAGGCTTATGTTTCACAGTCTGGCTGTCCCTGTCCTCTCTCTTAGTCCTAAGGCTGGACAATGCTAGCTGGTGTTCTTTCTAGTGGTGCTCTAGGTACAAAACTTCCCAAATTCAAGTCTGAACTTTTCTCCCAGCTGCCACTTGGCCACAGCAGGCTGGTTGGTTAGTCTCAGTTCCACTAGCAGAATGTTCTGCATTCCTGTCTTCCCCAGGCCCTCACTCTGGAGCAACTCCAAGTTTGCTCTCTCCACTCAGATTAGTGTTAGCCTGAGCTTTGACAGACACCACTCCCCTTCCCCATCTTCTGTGGCTTCTCTATCTTCACGTTGTTCTGACAGCCATACAGTTTTCTCGATCCCCACTAGCTCTCCAGCTCCTAGCCCAACCCTCTTCAGATCTAATCTGTTTTCTCAAACACTAATTTACAGAGACAAGGTGGCTGTCTTAGCAACGAGAGCCCTCCCACCCCCATGAAAAGTTGAACGTGTCATTGAGAAGGAATGTCTAGTTAATACATTCATGTATTTAACGAATGTCTTTTATGTGATTCAGGTAGATGTAGGGGACACTATGGGCAGGGAGAAAGACACAAACCCCAACCATGACCTTCAGCTTCAGGAAGCATACAATCAGAGAACTGTGAATGAAAGCGTGAATGTGAAAAGGGCTATCGAAGACCATGCGTGTGTGTTGAGAGTGTAAAAGCGGACATGACCTAGCCCACCGTGGGAGAAGGGCTGGCAAGAGGGCTGCCCAAACTCCACCTTCTATTCACAGTTCTCTTCTCTTTTTGTCAGAATGAGAGCATCCTGGGCTCCCAGGTTCTGTTTCACTGCCCCTGTCCACTCCACCATGTGGCCTTGGCCCTCATTTTCTTGTGTAAACATAAGAGGCTGTTCTACTAAGTTAGTCCCTTCTTTTCTTCCATTGTCAGGGGGCGTATGTGGTCACTGCCAGCCTTATCCATCTGTCCATCTCTTCAACATGATTGTTGAGCAACTATTACATACCAGGCACATGCTAGAAGCGGGACCACAGTGACATGCAAAACATCATGCTTCTTGCCCTCATGAGGGTGTTCAGGCCTCAAGCACCAGTCCGGCTTCATAGAGCCCTTCCCTTCTCTCTTTAGCCAAATGGACACATTTAGAATTTAGATGTGGATTCAGCAAAACTGGGAACTCCTGGTGTACACCTGAAGGGCCCAGGACAATAGCCTGTGTCTCTCAGGTACTTAACACACTCTTGGGGAATCCTTGCTTCCTCAGTGGTGATACCTCACTTGCTTTAGGGGCATATGTCCTGAAGGGCACAAATGAGACCAGGGGCCCCTCTTTCAACATAAGTACTGGCATAGCATAATGGCCTTTCATGCTATAGACATTTCTGGAACACTGGATGCTGTCCTGAGTGGATGTAGAAATGTGCAAATAAAATACAGTTCCAGGTACAGAGTAGACATCCAATAAACCCTCACTGATTTAGTGGGGAGGACAATGTCCCAACCTGAGTGGCCCTGTAGTGAGCCCTGAAAGAAATGGCCCTGAAAGAAATGGAGGAGAGATGTCTCTCTTTTTCCATCCTCACTCATTGTCTGTACTTGTTCCCAGCTCACAGGGGCACCTCCACCAAGCTGGTGATGGTCTGTCTTCAGGGAAATTAGGCTCCATGAGGGCCTTGAGCCCATATCCCAACAGCTTTATTATTACTGTATTCAGTGAGGACTTCTAGAAGGGCAAATACAGTGAGCTAGAAACCGAGAGGTGATAAAGCCCATTCATTTCTGGCTGGGTTGATTAGGAAAAAATTCTGGGAGCTGTGTTTTAAAATACGGGAGGAATGTCAGCGAGGTGATAGTGAGAAATGAAAGAGGTCTCTTTCCAGAGGGGAGCTTTCCCTTAGTCTCCAGCTTCATTACCTTGCAGTTGAAACCATAGAAAGTCAAGCAGACGTGGGAAAGGAGGTGCCATCTTGTGTCTAGGAGTCTTGGGGTCTCAGTCATTTGCTTTCCAGCTCTTTGGTAGAGATAAGTGTAGTCTGCACTGTGGGTGGTTTTTAAAAATTTTTTTTAAGTTTATTTATTTTGAGAGAGAGAGAGAGAGAGAGAGAGAGAGAGAAGGCAGGGGTGGGAAAGAGCGAGAAGGAGAGAAAGATTCCCAAGCAGGGCTCCCTGTTATCAATGCAGAGCTTGACGTGGGGCTCAGTCCCACCAATTGTGAGATCATGACCTGAGTCAAAACCAAGAGTCAGATGCTTACCTGACAAAGCCACCCAGGCGTTCCCCAAGAGGAACTTCTGAGGGTTCTATGACCTTTTGAGAGCCCGACTTTTAGCTGAGAAAACAGAGGCATGGAAAGCAGGACCTCTTTAAGCACCATAGCTTTAAAAATGAATTTTAATTAATTAAACTGCAAGCTGAAAGAAATGGGAGCAAGATGTCTCTCTTTTTCCATTTTCGCTCTTTGTCTGCACCTGTTCCCAGCTCACAGGGGCACCTCCACCAGCCTTTGCAACACTGGGACCTGGGCATCAGGCCAGCCTTTCTTAGATGAAATCCAGGCTGCCAGATCACCCCGCCCACCACACTTCCCCCAGCCTGGGGCCTACCCCTCTTCTGAGAGACACAAAGGGCTTCTGTGACTCAGGCTAGAGCTCACAACCCTCCTCTTTCTTTCCAGCAAAGGGGTGAAGCTGTGGGGCGCATCTCCGGGCTGCAACCCTTGCCTGACTTGCTGTGATGCAAACAGCATGGATGTTTCCATTCCTCAGTGCCTGGGGTCACCCCTCAGACCTACATACCTATTTCACTCCTATGTAGACCTTATGCAGAAATGTCAGGGGTCTCTGTTTGGCTCTAGCTGAGTTCAAGGGCAGGGGTGGCCTGGAGAGGAACGGATATTTACAAAGCACTTAAGGTATACTGGGATTGGTGCAGGTCATTTTGCATATGGATCCTCCTGGTGAACAAAGGAGGAGGTATTCTTAACCCAATTTTACTCAGCCAGCGACAGAAATTCAGAGAAGTTGCAAAACTAGTTCAGGGTCCTATAACTGCCAAGTGGTTGTGGCAAGATTGAGTTTAGAACTGGCTGATGCCAAAGCCTTTGTTTTTCTCTGTTAGGGTTCATTGCTTAGGGTTTGGATCCAAAGGTCCTGCTTTACCAGGTCAAGAGAGATGAGAAATGTCTGCACCTACTCCACTCTGTCTCCCACTTCCAAATACCCTAGTCTACTCCTGTCTCAGTGCCCCTTCACCTTGGATTGACATGGTGCTCTGGTATCAGGGGCCAGGGGACTAAGACGAAGCAGGTGGCAGAGCAGAGTTCTAGTTCAGCTTCTGTCACTATCAGGGCCACTATAGGCGTGTCTTTTCTAGCCTGGAGGACTCAGTTCCTCTGCATATGAGAGAAAGATGGTTGAGTACACAGGCACCTTGGGCAAATTGCTTGACCTTCTTGTTTCTTACTTCTAAAACAGGTATGAAATACTACCTAGTCCCCGAAGTTGCGGGGAGGGTGTATAAAGCTCTTAAGGGAGAGCATAAGTGTATTGCTATTATTATTATTCCTGGAGGTAAAACTTCCCCCAAATCTATTAATTTAAAGCAAAGATATGGGAAGCAATATACTGAGAATTTAAGCTGTATGCCTCCACTTTGAATTTTTTTTCTCTAGTTTTTGCCTTCATGTATGTGTGTGTGTGTGTGTGTGTGTGTGTGTGTGTGTGCACTCACGCGCGCACGCAATAAAAAACAGGGGAAAGGTGAAGGAGATAGTGGATCTTATTCATTTCTCTGTAGTGCTTTCTTGGAATAGGTCCTGGCCCAGTCAGCTCTGCTCTAAATGAAAAAGGCAGAAAGTATGGGGCAACAAGCCGTTAGTTACCAAGGTAAAAATCCAGGTGACCTGACCCTAGGCTAGTTCTGTCCAATAAAAACATGATGCCAGTCACATTTGTGATGTTTAGTTTTCTAGTAGCCACATTTTAAAAGCAAAAAAAAGAAAAAAAGTAAAATTAATTTTATCATTTTATGTAACTGATGATATCTAAAATGCTTCAATATACAATCCATGTAAAGATTATTAATGAGCCATCTTACATTCTTTTGTTCATATTCTGTCTTTGAAAGGCATTGTGTGTGTGACCACTGGCGTGCCTCTCCCTTCGAACCAGCCATGTTTCAAGCTACCTGCGCCCTGTGGCCCCCACACTGGATGGTGTAGACTCAAACCCAAGGGAGCTTTTCTCTGCTAAATCAACCAGTACACGGCTTGCTCCCTGGATACCTGGAGTGGAAGGAGGGAAATCATTCTTCTTAGGAGTCAGGCAGGCCAAGGCCCACCTCCCTTGCACCCCAAATTTGCATCCCTGTGTTCCTGACTTTCATAGAGATCACAGTCTGCCTCCTGACACTTCCGTACAACCCATGGCTCCCAGGCATGTTTACTTTTGCTGAGGCATGAGCATTCCCTCCCTGATAGCAGCGCTGACATGGCCCCGTGACTCTGTCCTTGCCATCCCATCTGCTACTAACTCTTCCGACATAGTGCAAATGTTCTATGTGGGGGGAAAATGGAGGTGAGAAGAAAGCCCGCTTCCGGTTCTGGCAGTGAAAGCACATAGGTTCTGAGTAAATTCTTTGAGCTAAGATGGCAGTTTCACAGGAAAAGCTGCCTTTTGTAAAAGTATTCACAACTTAAGGGATTCAACAGAGTGGCTGTTACATGTTCAGATGCTATTTTCCCCATGTGGCGGTCCTAGGGAACTGTGCGCACTGCAGGGAAGTAGTGTTTTGCACTCTGCAGTGTGTATCATTGCATGTGGCTGCCTGGTGTACATCTTCCCTTCTTCAGTCATTGTCCCTCCATTTCCCTTGCAGGGCCAGCCCCGGCCCACCACCACCCAAACTTGACCATCATTTTCTCTCTCCTGGCACTCTGACTTTTTTAGGGGAGTGATGTAAGAATGGAGAGCAATTGGAGACCCTGCAATGCGAAGAGAGTGATTTGAGTTTCTTCAGCTTCTTGCCTGGCTCCTGTCGTGAGGCCCTGTTGTTCAGTTTGACGTTCTATTCTATGAAGGGTTCCTCGGTCTTTGAGTACATTCAATTTACCTCTCTTTTAGGCTGTTTCTGTTGCTCTCCACCAAACGCAAACAGGTGCCCACTTTGAGCAGCAGGTGGGCTGTGGTCTGGCTCAGGCTCTGCAGCCAAGGAGAGCAAATTAATAGAAAAGGAAGAAAAAGAAGAACTAAGCAGTCAAACCAGGGGTCACCTGCAGGGGTGGCCAAGGTGCGAGGGGGGCTCACTGTTTCCATAGATTTTTCTCACCCCTTCACTTACTTCCTTCTTATGCTATCCCTGGGAGGTACGATCCCCATGTGCTGAAGCGAGGTGGCTGAGAAAGCCCTTTACCCAGACCCTACGATGTTTTATGTTTCTAGGAGAGAAGAAGTCGCCAGCCACTGCTGGGGACTTTTCTTTAATCTTATCCTTTAGCATCTTAGGACCCCTTATTGTTGGAAGGGTTGGAAGGGACTCTGAGTAAGAGCTCCAGAGAGGGGCCATGATAGCCGGGCAAGTGTGGGCAGAGGTGAGCCGGAACCTAGTCTTTGAGCTTCCAGCGGAGAGTTCTGTGTCTCCTCGCTACTCACAGTGCGGTCCCTGGACCAGGAGCATCAGTACCGCCTGAGAGCTCCTTAGAAATGCAGCATCTCTGNCATGTGAAAGTTTCCGAAGCTTTTTATATAACCTGGTGTGGTATTGTTCTTCTGTGTTCCTGAAGGAAACAGTAAGTCAATACATCAAGGTTCAGTTTCTAGCCCCGTGAGGAGGCCTCGCTTCTTGAAAGCTTCCATTCTGAGTCACTTTTGAAGAGGATCCCTGCAAATTGTAAAATTCAATCTCTTTGTCTTTTCAATAAAAGCCACCTGTGTGTTGGGCCTGAGGACTTTACAGCTGATTAATTACAGACATACTTTCCGGTTGCAAATGGAAAAACTTAACACGATCCTAATCAGTGAGTATATTAATCTGTCCTAGGTCCTTTTGACTGATGTCCATGCTCAGATTTGATATTTTCACAGCATATTAGGTTAAGAGGCGGATTCACTGCCTTGTTTCCCAAGAAACAATGGCTGTGTGTGTGTCTGGATGTGACCCCTCTGTCCCTCACCTGGGTATGGCTTGGCTCTTGCTCCCAGGAGTTTAACGATCTAGCTGGAGAGACAGGATCATGCCCAACTCCTACGGTTTACGGGAGGGCAAAAAAAGTCACAGAGAGATGTGGGACTTGGCCTAGGCAAAACGGTCAGGAGACTGCCTGCCTGCCCAGAGACGTCACCTTCGCTTCTGCCTGAGTCAGGCTGGCTTACTGTGATGGTGAAACTGGGCCCTAGGTAGGGCTGCAATGGTCCCAGCTGCAGGAAGGAAGTGGTGCAAGGCTTGGACTAAAGAAGGATCAAGGTCATGAAGTAGGAGGATTGGCCTGGATGGAATGCAGACGCTGGCCCCTTTCCTTGGCATAATGCTGCCCGGAGTGAACGGTCACCTGTACCACTTCCGGGACACTGAGCTAAATGGCAAGAATGGCTGCAGGGCTCGGATGAGGGCGAGATCTCTCAGTTGGAATGATGAGAAGCTGGAGAAGGAGAGTGGCTTGGTGGGGGACAGAAGAGAGAAGAGACTCTCTGGAAGAGAAGGAACCTACTTGCCCGCTCATCAGCCTGGCGAGGTGACCGAGACCAGGCCTCCTGGAGGTTGGCAATTAACACCCTGCTCCGCTTGGTTCTTTCCCCGGAGTGTGCCTGCTGAGCGCGCGCCCAGACAGCAGAAGCAGGCTGTGGCTCTCTGGTCTTGAAGAACAGGACCTTTGGGTGACCCAGACAGCCGAGCCCCAGGCCACGTCTGACTTGCACCGACTACCCCCAGGGCACACAGAGTCCCCTCCCAGCTGCCATTTCTGGGCCTTCACCTCTTCAGCACAGCCCTGAGTGTTTCTCCAGAACTTCCTGTTTGCCTGCGGCCACATAGTCCCGCCTATCCTGGGGTCATCTGGTGCTGCCCAGGGCAGGAGGTGGGGGTCAGCCACGCTCTCCCTGCTGTTCCTCTGGGTTCTCTCCACCCCCCCCCCACCCCCCACGGGTCCTCTGGGACCATTCCCATCGCACCCTGAGGCCAGTGAGGCAGAGGCCCTGTATCTAAGTCAGCTCACAGGAAGGTCAAGGTGACCCAGAAGGGCTTATGGCCAAGATCCTTAAATTTTTTTTTTTTAGGTTTTGACTTTCCACAAAGGCCAAATAAGTGATGACTTCAGGACATGACGTTCCAGAAAAAAACTGGAGAGAGGAGCAAAGTCCCCCTTGGTTGAGGAGATACAGCAAAGGCACATAGAGGGTGAAATCTTGGAGTATCACGTGGTCGAAAGCCCCCTGGGCTGGGGACCTACGTGGGCCTGCCTGGTGGGTGCTGGCTTGCAGGAGATGTCAACAGAGACAGAATGAACGTTCCTGGAGGGCAGGGACTAAATCAACACCCGTGTTGGAAAATCTCCAGCATGCGGGCCTGGAAAATGTTCCTGCAGCAAAACAGAGTTTTCCTGGCGTCTGCTATTCCTTCCACAACGTGCCCGAGAAGGCAGAGACTGAAGTCACCAGGCAAGGGGGCTGGCTGCGCTGACTAGCCTGGGGCTCTTCACCGATGTTATAGATCGTTCGATGTTGCATTATTGAAATCTAATATTTCATTGGAACATTCTGTCCGGGGATAATCCTGTCTTGCAAAAATGATGTGCCCACATGTTGAAGCTGAAGGTTCAGGAGCCCCGATTCACTCGGTCTGGGGCTTCTCTACCAGTCACTCCCGAAGGGACTTCGGTCTGTGACCGCAAATAAGAGAAGACAGACAGGACAGTGAAGAAGTTTCCCACAAAGTCGTGTTAGCTACCTGACTCTTGACGCCCGGAGAGGCTGGCCCTCATGTTCTGTATCACCTGGGACCCCTTCCCTGCTGGCTTCTGGTTGAGTTTGGCCAATGGAAGCACCAGGAGGAGATTGGAAAGAAGGGTTGGGGTTTTCCCATCCCGCTCCTGCTCTGCTAAGTAGCTGCAGCCTTTCCCAAAGGTCTTTCCCAAGGGGTCCACCTGCTACCCCATGTTCCTTCTCCAGACACACAGTCTAGGGGGCTCCTGGGACACTGTTTTTTTCTTTTTCTCCTTCAGAGCTGCCATTGCTGGGCTCAGGGGTCCTGCCTCCACGTAAAGGCTCTTCTTTGAGCCCTCTGCAGGGTCTGTGGGATCCTGCCAGACACAGGCCGACCTCCCGGTTCCAACATGTTTCTTAAGGGAAGTAAATTATACACTGTCGGCATTATTCCTGTCCTCATTTCTTCCTGACACTAAATTCTCCCTATGGGAGAGGATCTTTCAGATCCCTATGGGAAACGCAGAGCAGCGGGCGGGTGCAAAGGGGTGGGCTGTGCAGGGAGGCATTTGAAGGCTTCTGGCTCACAGTTGCGGCAGTGAGTGGCCAGGCTGTGAACTGGGCAGGGGCAAAATGGGGGAAGCGGGGTGGGGGAGAGCACTGCCTACATTGCAGCCTCCAGCTGACTTCAAGGTCTGCCTGAGCTCTTTGCTACCAGACCAGCCTGGCTGGGCAGGTTTGGGTAGGAGGGGGTGTAACCGACTCCCTGCTGGATGGGGCTTTGTTCAACTCCTTCCTGAGCACATCATGACTATTGGTTTCTAGTAAACATCTGGCACCATCTTCCTCTGTGTCCTCAGAACCCAATAAATTCTTCTATTTATATCCAGAGTGGCAAAAGCTGACATGTTGCATGGATCTTGGGGTTTCTTTACACAGAGGCAGAGGAACTCCCGAGGGGCACAAGGGAATGCAAGCCAGCCCTTTCTGATTAGAAATGGCAGGGAATTGTGCAAACCCGAGGGTTCAGAGAAAACAGAGGCAAACAAAAGGAATATTGGAGGAACTAAAACCGTAGAAGAGAATACATTTATATTTTCTCTCTACAGAAGTGGAAACTGGAGGGAGGAGTTAGAGGTGTCTGCGTGCCTGGTGGTAAGATCCTGCTCTGGAGCAGTGTGCGTTAGGAAAAAGGAAAAATCTTTACTCTATGATCTAGACTTTTTCTGTTTCAACATTTGTTATTTTTTTATAGATGTAAAAAAATGGTGATCTTCTAAATCTGTGTCCACAAATTCCAAAACCCACGCAGTTTTTGCCAACATTAGGTACCGTTATACAGAACAGAGAAGAAAAACCCGGTAGGATGTCAGAATATTGTACAAGAGAAGAAAAATACAGCTTTTTATCGAGAGAAAAACAGTTGATTTATTTTGTAAACACATCATGCCGGATATATGACAGCTCATAAGAAGCTGACTTGGTTCAAAATGCTGATTAAGTTTCTACAAGCACTGTTTACACGTAAACGGTTTTATATGTAAACGGTTTGTAAACAAAAATGCTTTCTGACCACCTTCATTCTAACCACCTTCATACCTACTCGATGGTCTCACTGAAAATGCACAGAATTCCAAGAAGAAATGTCTCACTCCCCGCTGGTGGAGACTTCATGCCCAGCCTCCCAGCCTCATGCTCTTCCTTCCATCCTTTTCTGCTGGGTTGGTGAAGCCCCCTTCCAACAGGAGGCACTTAAAGGTCAAGGAAATATCCCCTTCGGAGTGGGATGGGTGGATACTGAGAAGAGGCATCGCATCCACGGCCAGAGATAGAAAAGGTCAAGGTAGAGTTGACGGTATGGCTAAGGACACGTAGACGCACCTGGCCAGGTTCGCTTATGACATCAGAGTCTCACCAGCTGGGTTGCCCAGGCAGCAGCCCTGCCAACATCAGGGGTATTGCCTGAACACCATAAGCTCTGCCCGGCGTGTCTCCCCCATCTTTAATAGTCACTGGTCCTGCCCATCAGGACCAGCTTTAGTTTAGCCCATGGTTTGGGGTCCTGATAAAACCAGCTTGTATCCTCTGGCTCATAACTGGCACCGATGACTGCAGCATTTCTTCCATTTCTCCTATCTCCTGTACCTTTCCATACAGAGGAGGGAGATAGTCTCCATGTGCTGCTAGCTCCTTCCCAAGACCTGAATACTGTGAGGGTGCCCAGCCAGTGCTGAGAGTCAAGGACAAACTACTCTGATGTTTTCCAAGTTATGTTTAATGGTTTCATACGTGCCAATTCTTTCCAAGTCTGCCCAAGCCCATTTTTCCAGCCAAAAGATCAAAAGGAAACATTTCCAGTTTTCAAAGTTTTATTGAGATGTGGAGGAGAAACAGCCAACATATACATTCCTCATTTTGTCACGATTGGCATTTTACGCACACGATAGGCTCTTCTCTGGCTGTTGTCTGCTCGTTGCTGCCTGGTGGGGTGTGAAGTCCGCCAGGACAGAGCCCGTGGGTGGCATCACAAGTGGGAGCGGTAATTGCGATTGGCTGTAGGGGAAGGACAGGTTTACAACAGGGACCCCAGTTAGCACACACACCCCCTCTTCCTCCTCTCCCTGCCTCAGTTCCTGGAACTGGGCTGGAAAGGCAGTTCTCAGGCTGAGATTCAGGGTCCAGGAAAAGCAAACTGCAAGAGAGGGGGCCCCCAGGGCAGGTCCCCCATGTTTGATTGCCCTCCTTCTCCTCCCTTACTCACCGTCATCTCCCCGTTTTCTACTCTTCAGGCTGCCCTTCCGGTATTTTCTTTTGCTGCCACCTCTCTTGACTCCCTTGTGAGGGGCTCGGTTTTTGCCCCTCCTCATGCCATGACTCTTTAATTTGCGGCTGGTCGACATTGTAATTTCTGCCAAAATGAGGGGCTTTGCAGGGCCTGGAGGCCAGGAGTCTGGGTATTTAAGGCCCTAGCCATTGTGACCCTGAAGGGGTGTGGCTTAACAGGTGGGTGGGGCTCCCCTGTGAGGTCCCTGGCCTTTGTTACACTTCGGTCATATGTGAGAAATAAGGTGGTCCCGCTAATGCAGCTCTAGACTGTCCTCAATATCGAGGCCTTTTTTATATTAAATAAGGTTTCCCAGACAGGTTTTACTGAGCAACTGAATTTCAGCTCTGTGCCAGGCATCTGGGGAGTACAAGAGACCATTAAAATAGGTATCTTCTGGGGGCGATGGGGTGACTCAGTCTGTTAAGTTCCTACTCTTGATTTTGGCTCAGGTCATGATCTGACCATTTGTGAGATTAAGCTGCGTGTTGGGCTCTGCACTGACAGCCTGCTTGGGATTCTCTCTCCCTTTTTCTCTGCTCCTCTTGCTCTATTTCCCTTTCTCAAAGAGCAAATAAATAAACTTAAAAAAATTCCTGCCTGTAGGAATTTAATGGCTGTTGAGTGTATGTACCTGCGTGTGTGTTTAAGTCTCTCACAGCGTTGGAACATCACAAATGTATTTCTGTGAGGATGTGACTCTAGGAAACCCAATTTAATATGAGCAAAATGTATATACTTTCTGTTCATCTAACTATCACATTATTGGATGAGTAATTTTGTAGGACTGTCCTGGGCCTTGTAGGATGTTTGGCAGTATCCCTGGCCTCTACCCAAAGATGCCAGTAGCTGTGACAACCAAAAATGTTTCCAAACATTGCCTTGGGGGGAGGGGAACAATCACCCTCTGTTGAGAACCATTGGCTTAGCCATTTAAAAAAATCCAGTCATCAAATAATTTTTGATCAGACAGTATGTAAAATAGTTATGGGTAAAACCAAGCAGACTCTGTTTTCATGGCGGTTTTCCACCTCATCAGGGAGAAAGCCATCAGAAATCTGCACAAATCAGTAAATAATTACTTCCCAACATGGTGCAGGATAATTACATCTGACATGGTGAAGGATGAGGTTGCAGAGAGAGGCAGAGACCAGACTAGGCTCAAGTGCATTGGGAAGCCATGGAAAAATGTTTAAGAGGTAAGGTGAGATTAGAGGCTGCTGAGTAGAGGGTGGATTGTTGGGGAAGCAGAGTGAATAGAGAGGCTAGTGCCAATAGTAATGGTTCAGGAGAGAGAAATATTTGATCCTCAGGCCTGGGCCAGAAAGGGTGTTGATTCGGATGTAGAGATGTGGACAGGAGATAGACTTGGTGATGGATGGATTGGCTTTGGTTGGTGAGAGCGGAGGGTGTGGCAAGTGTGGCTTTCGTTTCTGTGTAATACAGCCTTCTGGATGCTGGTACCACTTACTGGGATAAAGGCCAGGCATGGGGGCAGTGATCATCATGCATTTTGGTCTAAAATATTTTCGGGTTTGAGGTGCCTTTGAGATTTCCAAATAGAGATACTGCCTGATTGCTGAGTACCTGGGCGTGGAGCTCCAAGTAGAGATGTGACCTGGGGATGTCTACCATCCCCAGCTTCCCCCGTAACGGATTCAACATCCAACCTGTTCTTCTTTGTCCTTCAGTCCTGATAACAGTCCTCTGGAAACATTTCAATAGAACTTGATCATTATTTCCTCTCTTTGTCTTTCTTTCTCTCCCCTGCCCTCATCCCATTCAAGAACCAAACACCTTTCATGCATCAGATTCTTAGCAAAAGTTGGTTGAACAGAAAAGAGAACTAGTTCAAGTTCTACACTCTGTATTTCTGATGTTTATAGAGACAAAATGACAAGACATGTTTTGAAACCCAGAGTCCTTAAAAAGCCATTATAAGTGACAGTCTCCATTATCCTGTTTCCAGGTGGGTTCTGTTGTAAACTTTGATTTGTTCAAAGAGGGAGGAGCTTGAGGAAACAAGACTCAGCCTTGCCTTTTTGTATCTCGGGACTTTGTTATATACCTCAGCCTAGTTCCTTTTACAAGCAAGCTCCCTGAAAGCAGTTTCAAAATTGTGTTTGTTGCCGTCTGCTCCCAAGGCCTTGAACAATCCTGCCACAGAACAGGAGCCTGATAAGCATTTGTGGAGTATTTGTTGAATAAATAAAAAGTCCTTCTATTTTCCCAATTATCTGATTCCTCCCCATTTTGTCCTATCTCCCCAGGGAAGGCTTCCCTGGCTTTTCAAATTCTCATTGTTCTTTGTAATTTGTCCAAATCTCATGGTCCTTTAATACTGTTCTCAAAGTCAACCAAACCTAAGTGTATGACCCCCTGGTCTGCTGCTCACCTTGCTCTTGCTCTGTGGTGTGTGGGAGTCTGATCTCAAGAGGAGCAGTGTGTCTCAGTTCTGGTCCTGACTATGCCATAAATATCACTTCTCTGGACTTCAGCTCCTTTATTTTCGTAAAGAAGCTGGTTGGGTTAGGTGATCCCTGATGCTATCTGACTTTTACAGTAGGATCCTTGAGGTTAGGGGCTGTGTTATTCTTTATGTCTACTGCATTTCTCATGGGCACTGACACGGTCCACAGTAGGTGGTCAGTAAACATTTATTCATTCTCTCTACTTGGGGATCATGAAAATAGGCAGTAAGACACAGTGTGACTCTGAATTCCACGTAGGAGCATTTCTAGACAGGAAAGGGTGAAAAAAACATTATTTCTGTCATAGACCCTGTTGCCCCTGAGGCTGCTTGCTGGCTCAAACATTTGCAGGGGAACTGGCCTCCTGAGTTGGAAAGACATTTTCTGGATGGTCCTCAAGACTGGATAGTATTTCTTTCCCTGCCTCCCCCAACCCCTGAGTCCATCCCATCCCCAAAGACCCACTCTGCCAAGGGGAAGCTGAGATCACAGGGAATAAGGCAGACAGGCTCGGGAACTGATGAAGAAACCAACAGAGTCCCCTTTGCATAGGGTTAAGGAGAAGTTCCGGTTTCAGAAACTCATGCTGAGAAACTCCAGAAGCAGAAAGCCCAGTGTAGGGGGAGGTGTTCACAGGCCTGTCCCTGGTGGGGCTGGGGGTGTTTGGATTGGTTTTTGGGTCAGACCTCCTGGAGTGAGGATAGAGCACAGTTGAGCATTGGGCATTGCTGCCTGTCTCTGTTTCTCTTTCCATTTCTGCCCCAGTGTTGCTTGAGCCAAGGGCCATTTAGATAGAACACAATGAGTTCACTCCTGACCCTTGGTGGACCTGGAGCCAACCTTTTTTTTTTTTTGAGAACTGTTTGTTAATCCAGCCTGCTGAGTGTCTCCTTATCTCTAATTTTGCTTTTTCTTTTTACCTTCTGCTGCTTCTTTTTCTTCTGATGAAGAAACTGAGACACGGAGTAGTTACATGAGTTCCTTCAAATAACCCAGAGATGCCCAATAAAACCATTTCCTCCATACTTTGTCTTCCTTGGTGGGTCTTAGTTTTGTTTCTCTTCAGAAAAGGGAATGGATATTTTCTGATTGCTAAGGGGACATGGAGAGAGAACTGAATTCCTTGTCTTTTTTAGAAGAGGAGCTATTTGCTAAGGGGACATGGAGAGAGAACTGAATTCCTTGTCTTTTTAGAAGAGGAGCTATCAGCTCCCTCTCTCTTGGGGCTGAGTGTTATCTTGCATGAAGACAGGTGGATAAACAGAATAGAGTCTCTATCTCCTAGACGGATGGCCAAAGTGGTGCTAGCACTCCCAATGGCCCCTCTCTTAGGTTAGGAAGGAGCATGCTTTGAGCATCACTGTTTCAGAAGTCAGATCTCTAGTGGGGTCCCATCTCACCTCTCCAATTCAAATTCACTTCATTAATTTTCCTTGCTAGTCCAATAGATGCCTTCCCAGGGCAGGATCTTCCCAGCAGGCCAGCAATTGGGGTTTATTAAGAAGAAAAAATGAAAAGTTGCTGACAGTTCTTACACATGTTGATGACTCAGTCTGAATCCTTCTCTAAAACCTAAGTCTCTCCAGATGTTGACCTCAGCAGGGAAGTGGGGACCTTCTACCCTGTTCACATTCATGCCCTATCTTCTTTGCTCTTGCTGCTGCTGCTGTTTGGGCAGGCAAAGGGGGCTTGGGCAGGCCATGGGATGGGAAATCTTCTGAGAGCAGGGTGTCACCAGGGGCAGAGGTCTCTGAGCTCAGGACTCCTCTGATGTCTCCAGTAGGGAATAAAGAGAAACCAGGGCCCAAGACCAAGGAAGGAGGGAACGCAACTCCATTCGCCTCTTTCCATCCAGTTCTGGGAAACAAGGGAGCATCTTGGTTTGGATGATGTCTGGGTTCTGCCTGAAGATTTGTTGGGATTCTTTCCCATTTATTCTCCAGGCTCCTTTCCCATCTTTCTTGACTGCTTTCCAAACTGTTTTTCCATAAACAATTTCTGTTTTCCAGGAAGAGAGAGATTGGGCTGCTAAAAGGCAGGAGACATATCACAAGAGCAGTGGCCCTGGGTGGTTCCTCAGGAATCACCTGGACCCCCTCATTTTAGAAACCAAGAGGCTTGTCCAAGGGCTGTATCCTGGTAGTGCAAGAGCCATGGCTGAACCCAAGATTGCTGATTTCCAGGCTAAAGACTGGTTTTCCAGGCCACTGCTCCACACTGCCTTCCCTGCTTGACTTAAAAGTAGGCTGATGGAGGTTGGGGGGGAGGGGAAGGGGGGTGATGGGCATGGAGGAGTGCACTTGTGGTGATGAGCACTGGGTGTTATATGGAAACCAACTTGATAATAAACTATTAAAAATAAAGTAGATCTGGTCTACACTCTCCACTGTATTTGCCTTTTCTCTCTTACATGTGCTCTTAGGACCTCAGTGAAGGAATCTAATACTGAAGGAAGGTGGAGAACTTGGGGGAAATAATTCTTAGAAGCACGATGTGAGTTTGGAGGTCTTCTGCACAAATTTAAAATTCTCATTTGGAGAGAATTCAGTTTTATTTTTGTTGTTGTTTTCAGACTTAATGAAAAGTTATTTGAGTATGTCAATTCCCTTTGTAATTATTAACAATAAGGCCATGTGGTGTATAATAGCACACAAAGTAAATCCGAATTTGATGCTTCAGAAGCTTCCAAATAAAGTTTCACATTAATTACTCCCCTGAACGCACTGACTATAGCCCTACTTATAACATAGTGAAGAGGAAGCTGTCCCTTGCTAGAACTCACTGGGATATAGTTCCCTGCAGCCATAAGACAAAAACAAGGCTGTGTCCTTTGAATAGAAAGAGGGTGTTATCGTATGAAAATATCACACATATTCAATCATTTGGCCTCATGTGGTCTTTAGGAACAAATGTGTTTTATCCATCTACCAACGGGAGTAAGGAGCTTTGAGTTGGTAAGGTTGCTAGAGAACAGTTTCATAATAAATAAGTCAGGAGATGAAGGGTAAGTTGGCCAAAGTCACAAATTATAGGCAAACTTAGATCTCAAGCCCAGATCTCCCCATCTCCAGTCCAGGCTTCTTGCCACTCTGCCATGAAGCACCACTGTTGAGATTTCTGGCCTCTTTTTATTTTTTTCCTATGCCCTTTCTCTGCTTTTCTCTTCACCCTTCATGTTCTGAGAGTCACATTCCAGGAGCCTTTTCCCTGTTGAACTCATCCTTCCTGCCAAATACCATCATGTCGCTGAGTTTGAGGACACCTGCCCTGTGAAAGGGAGAAGAGTTGCCACCAAAAGGGGCCAAGGACCAGAGTGAAAGACTGTTGCCACCCTCAGGGGTCAGTGCCTTTATAATTGATTGTGAGGCATTGTGACCAACATGCTGGTAGGCAGGGTCCATTGGTCAGAGGAGACTCCCCATATATCTGAAGTAATTTTAGCATAAACGCCTATTATAACTCCACTGACCAAGGTGAGGTGAAGAGAGAACATTGCAATCCAATTATATCTCTTCGGCCTGCTGTGATGAAACCCCACTTCCTACCCTCAGTGGTGAGCAATGTGGGTGAAGAAGAAGAGATAGGCTGGAGGAACCATCTTACTGTCAGGAAGTCTTGCTTGACAGTCTTGTTGCCTATTTGGCCCCCACATTGCTCTTTTGAGCAGAATTCTCACATTTTGAAAAGTGGGTTCAGCTCTATTTACACTAAAGAAGGGGAACAAAGTAATTCCTTCACAAATCCTGGAATTCTGTAGTCAAAAGCACAGAGGTTTGGTGCACTTTGCCCTTCACACTCTCTATGCTGGGACAGTGGTGATGACTCCTAGTGAAATCTTCAAAACAAAGCCTTTTTTTTTTTTTTTTTTTTTTGCNTGTTGTAGTGATCATATTTTATTGATCAAGAGAGTCTCAATGCTGGGCAGCCTCATTTTTGTTCTGGGAGAAAATGTGGAAGATAATACTGCAGAGATGTTCTGGAGTTCTGGTAAGGACTATGTCACCCTGCAGAAATGTTTGTATCCTCTACAGAGCACTGTTCTGCAATAGTGCTGGGCAGTTTCTTCATGCTGTAGGGAAACAAAGACAAAATTGAGGTGATAAAGTTCCCCAGTTAGGGTAGGAGAGTCTCAGAAGGTTCTTCAGGTGGGCACACAAAGCCAACTTAACATTTTCCTTATGGTTTTATTACCCTTTTAGCTATGATCTGGCCTGGCTTACCTGAAACTTCCTGTGATGCTGGTGCTGGGCAAGTCATGTCTCCCCAGAACAAGCTACATTATTTGTGGGGCCCAGTGCAAGATGATTATACTGGCCTCTGGTTAAAAACTACTTTTAGGATGATGATAGCAGAGCATAACCAAGTCTCATGTCCCCTGAGTACAGGGCCATTTGTAGGTCTCTGAACTTCTCACCTGAGGCACTTCTAATGGTAAACATTCAGATAACTACCCTGAGAGATCTCTATCTAATTCATCTTTATAGTCCAGGAGAGTTGGTCAATGTCTGATTCATAATGCGGGCTTGATGAATACTTACAAATGGCTTGCTTCTCACTGAGGCCGTGCCATGTGCCTGAGAACGAATGAAGCCTCTTCAGTAATGCCTCTGTCACCACCTCCTTCCTCCCCTCCCCTTACACATCCCCCAACTGCTCCCCATATTCCTCCCACACTCTTTCAGGACCACACACTGAAGAACCGGCCAGTTGCTGTCTTCATCCTTCCCCATGCTGTCCTCGGTGGTACTTTTTTCTATGCTCCTGAAGAAAGTCCGTGGAGTCCTCTGGGGATGGGCAGAAGTCCTGTATCCTAGGGTGTCTACATTCGGTCATGGTAGATGTTAGAATCCCAATATGGGTTTTCTGGCTATTTACCTGAAAATGGTTTTCTGAGCCTTGAGATGGGGCAAGGAGGGGCATCTAAAGAAACCAGGTCACTGTGGACTTATGGTTGCCCACTCTGGTATGTCACAAAGTCCATATGAGGTCAGCGACCCAATCTACAGGAGAAGGGCTGAGCAGTGGGACCTGGGATGATTTCCTTCAACATTTAGTCAGACTGATTTTCTGGGGCCAAGCCTCTCGATCTACTAAACTTGGACAGATTATTTTATTCTTCCTGGCTTCAAAAATCTTCTTTTAGTTAAAGCCAGAAGGATATGGAACTAATGGCAATCCTATTATTTTATTAATGAGGAAACTAAATGCCCAGTTGGAAATTACTTCCTTTTAGGCTTCAGGAAATTGCTGAAGGACACATAAATACTAAATAGCAGAGGTGGGAATTAAATCTTCATCTACTTAATTTTAGTGATTCAGCAGTGTCTTCTCAGATATTTGCTGCTCTGGTAGAGAGGGACAGGGCGGTTAATCACCAAGGGGATGGCATGCAGTTAATGCCTACCATGAAGGGAGACATGGACAAAAGACTTGAATATGAAAACCTAGAGGACACTGACCCAAGTCAGTGATGGGGATACAGAAGAAGGGGTGGATTATAAAACACTGAGATGAGGGAGGAAGTGAAAAGAATGAGCTTTAAAGGGAAGGATTGATCCCTAGACTTCCGGCCTGAGTGAATAACCACCAATAGGTACTGCAGCAACAACTACATTTGGAGAGAAAGTGTTGGTTTAGATTTGCACAGATTGAGATTTCTACTGGACAGATATAATGTCTACTTAAGTGCTCAGTGGAAAAATGAGATATGAGTAACTAGCTCAGGAGAGCAATAGGGCAGGTAATGTAGATTTGAGCATCAGCAAAGTAGTTATGTGTAGCTGAATTTACAGGAGCAGATGAGATGATCTAGGGACAAAATTATAGGAATTATCTTCAACCTTTGGGAGTTTCAGGGAAGACAGCTGAGGAAAGAGACTGAGCAGAGTAAAATATAAGAATGAAGTTGCAGAGTAACAGTATGGAGTTCAAACCTGGAAGTGCCGGACTTGGAGAGGTCATACCACTCACTGGGGACCTACTGAGTACCAGGAGCTGTGCAGAGCAATTGAAGAGCCTCATTTCATTTTTCACTGCTTACTTTATTTGACCCTATAGAACATTTGGAAAGTAGATTCTTGCAGAGAGAGAGTGGGGGTGCGGTCAGGAGTGCAATGGGTAGAGGAGAGACAGGAGGTGAGGTAGTGGAGAGTTAAGGTTGTTTTTGAGCAGAGGGTGAGCCTCTCTCTAGCAACCACTCTCTCCTTTGCTTCACAGCCAAAGTTCTTAAAAGAGGAGGCTTTGTTCAACCATTATTGCTCTGATATAGAAAATGGCAGGCCTTCTCCTTATTCTTCCAAACTCACTTTACCCATGTGTCCTTCACTCCTACCTGACCTCAACCCCCTCATTTAGGGATAGATAAATCCAGTTTGGGATGGCCATCTGGTCTTGACTAGTCTTTGTTATTTTACCTTTGTGCCTTCTTTCAGGCACCTTATACTCTTGAGAGGACAGTGCCAAGATAAGAGTGTATGCTTGGAACAATGCCAGGAATATGGTAAGTACTCTAGAGATATTAACCTATTTATTTAATTTTTACATCAACCCTGTGTGGGGGGTATTATTATTGCTGCATTCCAGGATCAGGGTGGTTAGGCAACTTGTCCACAATCCTGCAGCTAGTAAATGGAGGAGCTGTGTTGTTCTTGTCTAAGAAATTAGAATAATTTCTCATGTAAGACAGTTTCATACACATTTTACATTTTTTTGAGAAAAATATGGAGCACAAAGATAGGCACTCAAAGAGATTTTCAATAAATCCTTGCCAATTGAGAGGTGGATCACAATTATTTATTGAAACAAAGTTTTTTTTAAGTTTATTTATTTATTTTGAGAGAAAAAGAGAGTATGAGTGGGGAAGGGACAGAGGGAAAGGGAGAGAGAGAATCCCAAGCAGGCTGTGTATAGTCAGCACAGAGCCTGAGGCGGGGCTCAATCTCAGGACCCCCAAGATCATGTCCTGAGCTGGAACCAAGAGTCAGACATTCAATTGACAGAGCCAGCAGGTGCCCCATTGAAACAAAGTTCCTAAGTGAGGATATCTTGTTCACAAAGTGAGGATCTTCTCAGGCATTTGGTGTGTGTGAAGAAGGAGCCATGTTGGTATGTATCTAGGCTGGTGAGTTCTCAGGCATATTTTAGTCATAATTTGGGATCTCATGAACACGGCCCCATTACTTCCTTTCTGCCCATTCCACACACTGAGCCATGCCACCATGAATTCATAGGAAAGAGCACAGAAACACATAGGCCCAGAGGTAACTTCAGTTGCCTCAATACAAATTTGGATGCATACATCAGTTGTTCCATCTGTAGGACATAATAATATCATGATCATCAACGCCAATCCTTTTGGCTTAAAGATATGGATTCTTTGGGTGTGGAAACAACTGGATGGTTAGTAACTTAAAAAACGTTTGTTTATTCATTTTGAGAAAGAAAGCAGGGGAGGGGCTGAGAGAGAGGGAGAGAGAGTCCCAAGCAGTCTCTGCACAATCAGAGCAGAGCTCGATGCGGGATTTGAACTCACGAACAATGAGATCATGACCTGAGCCAAAATCAAAGTTGGATGCTCAACCCATTGAGCCACCCAGGTGCCCCTGTTAGTAACTTCTGATGAAAGAGGACAGAGAATAAATTACACTCAACTACAAAGATGTGTTAAAATACAACTCTATGTCCCTCTCTTTCCTCCTCTCTCTCTTTTCCCAACCTTTGTTGCATCTCCCAGGATTAAAACCTTAGGTCTTATGTTACTATAGAATTCCCTCCCTCCTAGAGTCTATAAGAGGCAAGGAACTAGAGGAACTGTGAGAGATGCTTGGATTATCACCTCCCTGGCCCCCGCAAGAGGTGGATCTTCTTCTTGGAGAGGGCGAACCATTGAAGCCTTTGTTCAGAAAGTGTGCTTGAAACCAGGCTTTATTTCCTTCCTTCCTTCCTTCCTTCCTTCTTTCCTTCCTTCTTTCCTTCCTTTCTTCTTTCCTTCCTTCCTTCTGAGAGATCAGGGGAGGGGCAAAGAGAGAGGGAAAGAGAAAATATTAAGCAGGCTCCATGCCCAGTGTGGAGGTGGAGGATAGACTCAGTCTCACAACCATGAGATCATGAGCTGAGCCAAAATCAAGAGTCAGACAGTTAACCAACTGAACCACCCAGGTGCCCATGAAACCAGACTTTACAGGAAGAGGGGAGATGTCTTATCTTTTGCGGCCTCCTTGCCAGCCTTTGACTTCTGGATGGCACCACTCAATCACCGGCCAGGTGTGTTCCTGGATTCTTGCCTCTCCTTTCTTGTCCATGTTGAGTCTTCTTTCATGATGCTGACATTTTCATGTTCTGGGATGGCAGCCCCTTGACCAATCCTCATTTCTTTTGGACTATGTTATTGTGTAAGCCACTTGTATCTCTATTTGCATGCCAACTGTTGTCCAATGAAACTTTCGAAAGCAAGGCTAATCATGTCACTCTTGTTCAAAACACCTGGGAAACTCTTTACTGCCTACAAGGTTTCATATTTGCCCTCTCAACCTCAACCCTCTTTGTAGTCATGTCTTCCATTTTCCCCTTAGGCAACTTCTGCTGTTCTAGCTAAATTGGGTTATTTGAAAAGTGGAAAAATACAGGGGTTCATGGAAAATTCAGTGTCTTACTTGAACTGTCATTTTTTTAGCATCTTACTAAATTTGTATATGTCCTTCAAAACTCAAAGGCCCCAAATGCTATGATTACTTCTTCAACAAACTCTTCATCTTTTGGGAACATTTTACATCATTTGCCAGAATCTGTCCAAAATTTTTCTGTATGCAGATCTTCTCTTCCCAGACATTGTGCTTCTTGAGATTGAAGCTGTATCTCTGTGAAGTTCTGGGGGACAGGCTAGGGGTAGTAGGTTATCAAGATAAATTGGACTAGAGCTTTGAACTCCCACATTGTTGGGGATTGGAGTGTTGGGGAGGGCAGGGGGGAGAGATTACAAAGGGACACAGGGAAGCTTTTAGGACTGGAAGATATGCTTATTATCTTAATTTGTGTAGATAGATTCTTGGGTGTATACCTATGTCAAAACTTATCAAATTTTTATCACATTTGGTGTGCCTAGGTGGTCAGTTGGTTGGGCATCTGACTTCGGCTCAGGTCATGATCTCACGGTTTGTGAGTCTGAGCCCTACGTGGGGCTCTGTGCTGACAGCTCAGAGCCTGGAGCCTGCTTCAGATTCTGTCTCTGTCTCTCTGTCCCTTCCCTGCTTGCACTCTATCTCTCGAAAATGAATAAATCTTAAAAAAAATTGTTATCACATTTAAAATATGTGAGCTTATTGTGTGTCAATTATACCTCAATGTATTCATTTAAAAATTCTCATATTGTTCAAATCCTCGCTAAAAAAGCCCTTTCTAAAACTGAGATGCTGGGACTAGGGATACATACATAAATGTACCAGCCAATAAAGGCTTTGAAAATGCTGGGTCTGAAAGACCAGGACAACTTTATTTGGTTAGTATCACCCAGGGTGGTTCCTCTGGGCTATACTGATGGGCAGCCAGCTGATTCTAGCAGTTCTAATAGGTATTGTTGATTTTATCCAAATGTCTCAGTACTCCTGAACCACTCAGCCAAGCTCTTATGTTGAATTACAGCCATTGTGACAAGGCATCACTAATCATCAGGTCCTTTTGCCAGGAGCTCCCATGTCATGGACACTTGTCTCTGTATATAAAAGGATGGGTGGGATGCTTTGAACTAATGGACCTGGGGTTGGGGAAGGGGGCAGCAGACAGAGGCTGCTATTGCAACAAGATCCCTGCTGCTGGCCAGAACTGGGAAATGTAAGAAGATGGTGCAGTCCTGTAGATATAAGTGTTCAGCATGCCATCTGAAGGATTTACAACAGAGACAGAAGGAAAAGAAGTTATGGCAGAAAAAGAACAGGAAGACAAGGTATTGATGCCATTTTCTGATTATAAAAGGGGCCTCATAAACCTGAAGAACTGTCCTCCAAGCCTGCAGGTGTTCCAAAATGTCATGCCTTTCTCAAAGCAAAGCTCTCCACTTGCCTTCCAGAGACTGCCTTCCAACTCTTCTCTGGCTTCCCTTCTACCTGCAAAAACCCAGCTGTCCCCCAGTTTCCCACCAATCCTGCAAAAAAACCAGAATTTCTGTGTTCATTGCTTATCCTCTTTATGGTAGAGCCTCCCTCAAATCTTTTCATTCATTAGACAGGTAGACATAACCCTCGGACCTACCTTTCTGAAGGTGGGTTTCTTTCTTTTTTTTTAAAGTTTGTTTATTTTTTGAGAGGGGGGAGGGACAGAGAGAGAGAGAGAGAGAGAGAATCCCAAATAGGATCCAATTCAGGGCTTGAACTAACGAGCCTGTATGATTATGACCTGAGCTGAAATCAAGAGTTGGATGATTAACCAACTGGGTCACTCAGGTGCCCTCGAAGGTAGGTTTCTTACACTCTCTGGCCTTATGTATGATTAAATCTGAGATATTGAGCTGAGGGGGTCCTTCTATAAAAAACACATGGGTTTTCTGAGTGTAAATCTTACATTTTCTCATTCTTGTCTCCTTAGTCAGCAGCATACGCCAATGATCTGTTTGAAGACACTGCTTGAATCCATGATTTTCCATGTCACATTTTTCCCCATGGCTAGCAGTAAGAAAAGCCTCTTGTGGTGCAGGCCCAAGACCACCATAATCATCATTGATTTTGCCTCTCTGCCCAGTGTCTTTAAGTAAAATTTCTCTCCTTTCACTGACAAATGGTGTTTCGTGTGTTTTTGGTTAGCTGAAGAGTGACCTGTGGCAACCTGGAGTACCTCCACCTTTTTTCATGGAATAGGATGAGCAGGGCAGAATAGGTAGAGGGACAATCACCTATTGGTGAGTTGGGAGGAAATATGTAGTTTCTGTTTAAGAGGCTTGCTAATAAAATATGATTGGGCTTCGGTTTGGATTAGTTTGAAATGTTTTCTGGATATGAGAAGAATTTACTTGGTTTGATAGACCTTCTAACAGTCTGGGTTGGGGTATAACAACCAGAAAACCTGTAACAATTTGCCAGCCCATACTTCTAGCTTCATTTGTTGGTAATTAGTAAAGAAGATACCCAAAGATACCCCTTTTTTCTGGAAACAAGCTCAGGTCGTGTCTACATAGAACCCAAGGACTGTAAACATGAGGAAGGGTGAAAACATACAATAGGCTTAGAATGGCATATGTGTATTTGGAAATTTTTAAAGCATGATATCCCCAGGGTTCTCCTAATAGTGTACTATAGATACAATGTAGTCTTGGGCCCTTTGGGGTCAAATAATTCTGATAGCTGTGTGAATCCCTTGTGTAATTGAATCTGGACCTTGTATAAGTCACATAAAGTTACGACATTATCTCTTATCCCCATCACATTACCCTTAAAGTGCAAAAGTTATGCAATCTTTAAAAATCATATGCCAGCCAGACCAAAGCAGATCTATAAGCTTGAGGCCTTAGAACCCAATTCTCCTATGAAAGACACAAAAACTGTTGTCCAGCCGACTTTGGTAGACCCTGGGTTTTGTCAAATTTTCTAGGTATTGATGAGATTCTTGTTCCTAATGAAACATGGGTTTCCTTTCACGATGGTCGATTTGCTCTCAGTTGACACATTTGCTCTTAGTGTGGTTGTGGGGAGAGACTGTAGTTTCAAGATGTTATGGCACGTGTCCCTGGGCCCAGGAGCAGAGGCATCTTGTAATAATATGTTATAGTTCTATCGCTAGATGTAAGTGTATCTTGCAGTGATACATTGCAGTAATCTTAGTTATAACATTAGATATAGTAATCTTGCAGTGGTACCCAATAATAACAGGTTAGTTATAATACTATATATGAGTATATTTTGGAGTGGGACCCTATAGTAATACTGATTCCCTGTAGTAATGCTATACTCTATCTTTTTTTCTTTTAATTTTTTTTAACGTTTTATTTATTTCTAAGAGAGAGAGAGAGAGACAGCGTGAGCAGGGGAGGGTCAGAGAGAGAGGGAGTCACAGACTCTGAAACAGGCTCCAGGCTCTGGGCTGGCAGTCAGCACAGAGCCCAACGCGGGGCTCGAACCCACGAACCGCGAGATCATGACCTAAGCGAAAGTCGGACGCTTAACTGACTAAGCCACCCAGGCGCCCCTGCTATACTTTATCTTGTAATAATGTGTTGTAGTCACATGCTTTGCACACACTGGTGTAGTCTAGGGGAGAAGGCACAGGCAAAGGAGGTCAGTAGCCTTTCCTGCTTCATTCTGGTGCCAGTCATCTATATAACACTCACCATTTTTGCCAGATTTACATAGAACTTGGCCTTGTTAACATGTACGTGTTATTTAAGAGCTGATAGTCTAGAGTCAAAGTAATGGCACAGGGAGACCTGCCTACCAGGTACCCAAAAGTTGAGATTAAGGGTGAGAACTTTGAATCTTAGTGTCTAAGATGTGAATATTTACTGATGAAAGCCCTGTAGGAAGTAAAAAATCATGACCCAAGTTATACATCTCAGCAGCTTTTGTGAGTTATGTCATGTGATAGGGCTACTGGAGGGGGACTTTGAAAGTAAAGGGCTGGATGGTAGGTGTTTCAATCTTCACAGGCAAAAGCATCCATGGTGAGCGGTCATTGCCATGTTCCAACAAGACTTTATCTGGAGCTCGTGTTAACTATTATTTCACTGATCTTGTAACAGTGGTCTCAATTTTACAACTGAAACACACTGAACAAACACACTGAAGGGCTAACTTGAAAAGTCACAGAAAGGCAGAGACAATGGAGTGGTCTTCCTACTCTCTTAATCCCCTAGGCTAAAGCCCCCTGAGACTTATTCTGGCTCTGCCTGGGCCAGGATCTTTTTTCTTTGCATCTTGTCTAAGGGTCAACCTTACTCTTCCTTTTCCAACCCTTTGTGGTAGTTTCTATTCATGAATCTTCACCTTTTCCTGGATGTCCTTATGCAGTGGGCCATCTTTCTCCTGTCTCGGTGGTAATCTTGTAAAAGAGGTAAATTTGGGGGGTGGGAGTGTGTGTAGGGGAGTGGGGTGAGGGCACAGAACTTGCTTGTCCTAAACCAAATGTTCCTCAGGCAGTTAAGCCAGTCACAGGAAGAAGAAAGCTAACTGACTATTCATAGGATCAGGACATTGTATGATGCAATGTAGTCATAATGCTGCATAAAGCCACCATTATCCTTATACCTCATAATAGCAGGCATTGAAACTGGCCCCAAACTGAAGTTCATAAGTTTATGAATTTGAGTGCAGTCCCTTTTGCCTGTCTATAACTCAATCCTAAAGTCTTTTTCCATTCTTTCAGCTTTTTCAAAATCTTATAGTAGTCTGTTACTATGCTGTCTGGTGTCTATTTCAATACATTTTCCAATTACAGTAGATTGTCTCACTCCCATAACATATGTCTACCTGATGGTTTAGGAGCCAACTATTGGCTACAGACATGTTTTGACTGTGCAGGCCAACATGGGGCGAGCAAAAACATTTGAGCTAGTTGCACCACTGAAACCAACGACTTTCCTATACAGTCTGGATTTTTGGCTTCTTGGTTGCTCTTAAAAATTTGTCTAGCAACACTGCCTCCCAAATGACTAGAGTTTAGAAGTGCCTTTTAGATGGGGCTTAAACTCTTCATTTCACCATTGTCTCCACAAATCTCTGCTTGTTTCACTTGTACTAATATTACCGGCCTGAAGACATTGACTTTATAACCTCAATCCTAAACCTTTGGAATCTACCACCACTGATCCTGTGGGTTCCACTTCTATCTTGCCCACATTTATCAAATAGTCCAGGGGCCAGTTTGCATTGTAGGCATGGGAGCTGGGGGTAAGAATCTGGGATTGTGTATGGGGTAGCTTGCTCTCTTTTGGCTCTCTATTCAGATCCCAGGGACCATACGTTATTAGAGCCCCTTCATCCCTGGCCTCAGAATCCCTACTTTTTCCTGAAGCATCATTTGAAATCCGTGAGGAAAAAGGAGAAAAGATCCAGCTGTCCATCTAAATATGCCTTGGGTTCCATATTGGGAATGAGAGACTCGTAGTAAATCAGAGTCCTCGCATTCCTGGCACTCAGCACTATGTTTCGGCGGGTTATAACACTGTTGTCTCTAAAATACAGTTCCCTTCCAAATAGCTGGAGAAGCCAGGTAACTGTGTTAGGCAGAGGAACTGCCTGAAACTGGACCTAGCCCCACGAGTCTTTTCCAGTGATGTGACTACCTACCCGGCTGGGACGCTGTCTGACTTCTGCATCTTTGGCATTTGACAGTAATAATGGCATCAATGATGATAATGTTGTGACAAGATAGTTCGCTGAACTATGAGTTTGTGTATATCTTCTGAGCTTTTCCTCTTCCTTGTTTGACTAGAGAGCCACATTTTCATTTTGTGTTCTTGCTTCACCTGGGGGATGAAACAAAAGCCTCTGAAGATAACTTCCTTCCTGAGTTTTAGATAGCTACAAAACCTGAGCTCCAGAGGGTATTACATTTTGGGAATGACTTAATTTTACTTGCCCTCCAGTAGAGCCTGAGATAAGGACCTGAGAACAGGTTGTATATTATGAAGTAGATTCTAGGAAACAGGAATGGGGGAATGGGGTGTGTGAGCCCAGAAAGGGAGAGAATAGAGTGTGTTACTGAGCTGATGACTGTCAAGGGCAACTGAAGTTTAATCCCACTGGAGATCCTCCGAGAAATGATGGGAAAGTTACCTTAGAATTGTCCCTCTTGATGCTGGGAGGCTGGGAATTTATCCACTGATTTTCATCCCCTACTAGTTGAAGCCTTCTTTTGGGAATGTGAACTGCTCCTTTCTGGAGCTGCCCACTGTTTTTTCTATGTGGGAATACTTGCTCCCTGTTATTCTGTTCTCTGTTCTTTGGGGCCTCAGCCAAAAATGAGACAGAAAATGCATCATTTTAACATTTAACATTGTGTGTATGTGATTGACCTATTTATATTTATCTCTGCATTTTATTTTTTAAATTACTTAATGTTTATTTATTTTTTGAGACAGAGAGAGAATTGCAAGCCAAGGAGGGGCAGAGAAAGAGGGAGAGAGAAATCCCAAGCAGGCTTTGTGCCAACTCAGGGTTCAATGAGATCATGACCTGAGCTGAAATCAAGAGTTGGATGCTTAATCAACTGAGCCACCAATGTGCCCCCTCTGCATTTTATATACACAACTATAATTTCTGTATTGTATATGTTACCTATATGTTATATAAATCTACACTACAGGATCTGTATAATATTCTATTATCTATTACATAAACCAATTAGCCAACATCCTATATTTAATACAATTCTAATTATTTGCTTTTATTCAAAAAGGGATACAAAATGTACATATCTATTTCATTTTGTTAGTCTTTTTTGTATTTTCTTAGGATACAGCTATTGAAGTGAAGTCACAGGGTCAAAGAGGATGATATCCTTAGGACTCTTAATACATTTTTTTCTCCAAATCGTTTTTCTGAGAGGTTTCATCAACTTTTTCCCCAACCAGCAGAGTGAGAGAGCATTTGGGGTGAACTTTGGTAATGACTGGGAGTGGGTAGCTAAGAGAGGTTGTAAAATCTTATTGCCTAGAGAACTTTTAGCACAGTGGAGATGTCTACTCATTAAAGATAAGTTAGTGGCTTATTCTACTTAAACAGAAAAAGGATGGATGACTTTCCTTCTGGATTCCTTGTCTTCCTTATTCTGAAAAGGCTTTTTGTTTTTTTTTAATTGTATCAGCTGAAAAGAACCCAGGCCCACCCATGTGCATGTGTGTAATCACACTAAACACAGAGGAAAGATTCTTAGTAAAGAATTCCACTCTGGGGATATTTGAGTTTTCAAAAGTTTACCACCATTTGTTCCATCTTATTTTCTGTTTATCCCTGTAATAAGTGAATTGCCAGGTATTCTGTGTTCAAATTTCCCTGAGTATGTGGGAAAGGATAAGCCCGATGAATGTTAGGATTCTTGTAATTTCAATATGTGTTAACAAATGCTTTGAGGAAAGTCTGAGAAGGAAAAAGCTATTGGTCATCAAAGTTGGGAAGGACTTGATTTTCCTTGGTCTCTTCTCTTTCCCAGGAGTTGACTAGTAATCAAAGAAAGAGATGTAAAAACAAAACAAAACAAAAAAACAAAACAGAGATAAAGAAAAGAGGGAAAAAAGATCTAGAGAATTTGGATTTCAGTTCAGCCCTTGGATTGGTGAACAAGGGCCATATTTCTGGATCAGAACTCAGATGCATAATGAACTGCAGCCACATTGTTTTCCAGTGCCTCCTCTGTCTTCTTGTTTGATTTCCTTGCCTTTCTTATCTTAAAGGTTCAGGGCACCTTCACATTTGTCACCAATAAAAAATGAGCTTGTTTGTCACCCCAAACAAGCAGAGCAGAATCTAAGGATTCTTAAGCCTAAGATTCTCAAGCTCTGTCTTCCTCCATTTCTTCTGAGGCTTCCCACTAGATCTTTTAAAGTGCTCAACAAGGAGATGGCTGGTTAGTTTCATGAAAGAACTCAGTAAACAACTGATTTCCAACCTTTGTAGGTCCCCACCAGTGTCTGAGACAGGCCATTCGTCCAGAACATCAGGGGGAAGTGTTGTGCTGCCCAGTCCCAGTACCAAGATGGCTCCCAATGGAGTATGGCTATAGACATGAGTATATTCAGACCATCAAGACACTGCTAGTCACAGAGAGCAGAATAGTTGAAACTAGGATGGTCCTAGAGTTTCCAGAACTATGGTGGCCAATGCCCGTGGAGGGAAATGTAGTTTCCATCACATCTGTAAGCTACTATCTCTCCAAACTTCCCTGTTTCACCCCACCCTCTGTTGTGTTTCTATTCTTGATGAGGTCTACAGAGAGAATAAGTGAAAAATGAAGCCATCCAAAAGTAATACAGAAGATCATCTTGAAAGGAAAAGATGTAGACAGAAACATCTCTGCCACCATATAGCTTACATTCCATGGCTCCTACTTCCTGGAATGTCTTATTAATTGATATTTTCCAAGGTCCTAGACCTGGGGTTGAAGCAGGAGATGCTTAGTAAATACTTGTTGAATGAAGGAATGACTCTGGTTCCAGGGCTGGTCCTGCCACTCTCTGACCACTTGGTTCCTCTGGGATTCAGTCTCCTCATCTGGGTGCTAGTGGGTAGGAGAGAAAGTGAGGTTCTACTAACTAATCACTGGGGTCCTGTCTATTTGGGATGTTTTATAGTTTCCACATTCAAGTATCTGGTTAGTTAAGTGTCTTAAGTAAAGATCTTCTTTATTGTCTCCCAGAATAAACTAACTCATATATGAAGGAGGAACTGTTCTCTTCTTGAACACACATGAAACAAAACAAAAGATCTCTTTTTCAGTTATGGCCTGGCCTCAGTTATTTCAAGTTGCCCCTGGAACTCATATACACTGTAGATAAAGTGATTCTAATGTCTGAGGGTGGATGCATTTAATTCTCTCTGCAAGGCAGCCCCCAGTTTGGCATGGCCAGTGCTTCTCCCTGTTTGCCTTCTGTTGCTCCATGTGCCCGCTGCTCCTGTGGGCATCACTGAGCAATGTTTTTCCACACTGGCTTCTCCTTCTAGGAGCAGTGGGTGTTCCAGTTTCCAGGGTTCCCAACACTTGCAGAACCAGGCCCACTGTTGCCTCTCAGAAATGCCATCATGAGTTGGCTGGCACCCCCTTCTCAGGTCTCTGGGTTCCGCGCCATGAGGCCCTTCTTCCAGCAGAGCAGCAGCCCCTTAGAGAGGGCTGAAGTTTAGCGCTGGGGGTGTCTCCCTCCAGGCTTTTAAGTTTCCATAATTCTAATAATAGTCCCTTTTGTTCCCTCATACTGAAAGAGTTAGCTGCTTCTAATAATTGGGACCTCTTTGCTACTTTAATATTCCCTTTGGCCTTTTCTGTTCTTGGTACTGAGTTAATTATTCTTTAAATTCATTCCATGAAAATAACTCCTGTGGTTTTCTGTCTCCCAAGCCTGGATGCTGACTAATATATGTCCTATAACAAAGAAGACAGGGGTCATCCCGTGAGGTCATAAGATCCCGGGCGTACCAGGTGTGCAGGTGAAGTGGCTCCAGTAGGCCAAAGGTAGTCCTCTAAAGGAGAATGGACACCTCTACAAAGCCCTGGGAAAGAAAAAGCCAAAGATGGAAAAGCACACAACAAACCAGTAAAAGGGATCTGAAGGGACCTGCCCAGAGCCCTGGTAGTTTCCATTATGTGGACATAGGAAAATCCAGCTTACAACACACAGAGGCTTAGGGGCCGGATGTGTGATTTGGGCAATTGGTGCTCTGGGAGCTTGGGGAAGGGAAACATCAGTCAAGTCAAGGAGGATCAGAAAATTTCTTGGAGAGGTAGACATAGAGAGGTGGATAGTGCTTCCGGGTGGAAAGCCAGGCATAAGAATGCTCAAGACAAGTCCAAGGGCACAGACTCTACTTCAAGGAGGCCTTCTACAGGAGGCCAAGGAACTTGCTTGAGTCTTTACTTTGCTTCTGTGTATTGGCATCATATCACAATGTCATCCTCAAGTATCATTCATATATATATATATATGTGAGCCATATATATATGGCTTTGGCACGGTGCACACCACCCAGCAGGCCCCAGGAAAAGTTGGGGTTGAAACAAAAGTATTTGCTTGTTTAAGAAAGAGACCAGTCTTCCCTGTACTGGCTTTAGATGAACTTGGGATGGCTCCTCCTGGAATGGACTTTGTTTGTTTTTTAGATAAATCTGCCATTGACGACAGGATGTCAGACAGTAGGAGGACTGTGACGTATGATCTGCAGGCGGGGTCCCTTCGGATTTCCACTGCACGTCACCTTGACTTCCTCAGCTAAACAACGAAGCAATTGGACACATCTTGTCTGTAACTACTCCAGATCTTTCCCGGGTCTGCTCAGGGGCAGTGCACTTAATCTCCACATGTAACAGATTTTCCGGGATGGTCCCAAGTGCAAATACATTGTTTGGGAGTGTGGTCAAGGTGGCCTGTACCACCCTGTCAAAAGGCACAGTTCTTTCTCTCAAGAAGCCTGTGGTTAGGGGGTGAAGCCACTTTGTCATATCACTCAGTGCCGTCACGGTAGATGTGCGTGGTTACCGTACAGGTCTAGGCACATGACCTTCCTTGGTCTTGGTGAGTGATGGGGAAAGACATGGAAAAAGGCAAATAAAGTGTGTATGGTGGCAGTGGTGGTGGTAGCTTGGAGAAGTGGGCTTGTTCGGCTGCCCACGAGTGGCCCCTGGGCCCAGTAGGCTCCCTCCCTTGGGAGGAAGCAGGCTTGGAGAACGAGCCTTTCCTCTGTAACAACTTCTCCGGCTCCTCCTGATTTCCTGTGTGGTGGGGAGAGCCAGCCAGGGAGGCTGCAGAACCGGGGAGAAGTGAGGCTCCCTCCCTTACTCTGTTCCAAACCCCCACTCGGAGGGACCAGGTTCAGGCCCAGATAGGAATTTATCCTTGACTGCTTAGCTATGAAGCCTGGAACCATATGGGGGGAGGGTGCGGGGGGGGGAGGTCAGGTGGAGAAAGAGAATTTCCAAGGAGGGAACAGAAGAACTGAGGGGTGAGGCAGGAGAGGAGAAAAGAAAGGATTGCAAAGGCAGAGGCACAGCGGTGTCGGTGGCCGAAAGGCTGGGGGCACATCCAGGACCCTTTGTTCTCTGCTCCCTAGGGGCAAAGGAGACTGGGGTGGGGCCGGGCACCACAGAGGGGTGGGTGGTGAGGAGGGGGCGTGTGGCGGAGAGGCTGCCAGCGGGAGGCCAAGGCTGCCCCTGGACGCCTGGCCCCCTCCCTTCCCCCCAGTCCCTCAGGGCTGGGGGCAGAGCTCGACCTACCAGCCCGCAGGCCCACATGGGCCAGCTCTGTTTCCCAGCGCACACTCGCAAACCAGCTGTTGGCCTGTTTTTCTCTTCCCCGCTTAGCTCCCCCCTCCCCGTGTCCAGTTCTCAGAACTCACTCCCATTGGATTCCAGGAAGTGGCTGGTGCAACTCTGTAACCAAATCCCCTTGAATCCCTTTGTATACCTTTTATGCCCCTCCGCTCCTCTGCGGTGAGGTGTCCTTCACCGCTGGGTCTGGGTCGGGTTACAGAGAATTCAGGATCAGTCTGAGGCCCTGGGACAGTCCTGGGTCCTGGGATCGGAGCCTCAGGGAACAATCCCGGCCCACCACCAGCAGGCAGCCCTCCTGGATTGGCCGTGGCCTGCAGACCTGGTCCTTCACACCCACCTCCCAGATGATGGTGGGCTGCTATTCCTCCAGCCAGCTCCTCCCGCAACCCCCGGGGTATCACCAAGCCTGTCTTGGTTCCTCCCTCCCTCGGTCCTGGGTCCCAGTAGCCCATTTTCCCCAGCCAATCCTTTTCTAGAGTTTTCACTGTCCTCAAAGAAATCTGATGTCTAACTGCCAGCTGAACGCTGGTTTCCCTTTCCTGTATCTTTGTTGTCTAGATCCGTCCTTCTCTCTGTGGAGGACGCTTTTGACCACATCTTACATGAGAGGTGAGATGACAGGTCAGGGGGTGGTGAGGTTTTTCTGTAAAGGAAAAGTCAGTAAATATTTTAGGCTTTGCAGGGCCACGTAAATTTCTATTACATATGCCTTGCCTTTCCTTTTCTTCCCCTGCCCCTGAGCTCTTCAAAAATGTTTTTACAAAAATGCCTTGTTAAAAGGCCGTACAAAAATAGGCCATGGCCACATTTGGCCATCATTTGTTGACCCCTGGACCAGATGATCTCTCAGAATGTTATTTGTTTAAAATGTCTTAAAAATTAATTCTGGGCCTAGAGACACAGAGCTGTGCTGAGCCCCAATTCCACAGAATCATCCTGAGAGTGCTGACAGAGGGTGCCAGAATCCAGTAAGTTTGGGAAGCAGATCCTGTCCCACGGACTGCATGGAGCCCTGAGCAATGGGAACCGTGTCTCTTCCACCCCAAACGTCAGGAGATTCTAGTATGTTTGAAGTCTGTGTTTAGGGCAGATTGCTGGTGTTCTGTGAGATATCCCTGGAGAAACAGTTTTATATATGAATCGTCTCCCAGGTCTGCTTTTGACTTGGAAGAATCTACTTTTTATCTGGAGTTTGGACCCTGTCCCCAGCCAGCAGGTAGCATGAACACCAGGAGGATGCACCTGTCACTAAGCAGTCTCCTCTGGCTTGCACAAAGGACCGCAGGGTATCGGGTAGGAGGCTTGGGACCGTGTGCTGCGGAGGGGGGGAGGGGCCTAAGAGGCTGGGAGGGGAGAGCAGGCCCGTAAGAGTGGACCACAGGATGTTTCCTATTCCCTAGCTGGGAGTCGTGGAGAACTCATTCATTACTGCTCACTGAGCCTTGAGATCCTCCCAGGCCCCAGCTTCACCCACGTAGGCACCTGGGCTGGGATGCAATTAGATCAGTCAGGCAGCATCCGCAAGGGCCAGCCTGCTGTGAGGGAGAGTGCATGTTCAAGTCCAGGAGACCTGGGCTCTATTCTCAGTTCTACTAATTAGCTGTGTAATGTCGGGCAAGTGTCTTTTCCTCTCTGATTTCAGTGTTTCTCCCCTGCAGTGCTAGGAGATGTGCCTTCAGCCAGCTTCACGACTTGTTGATGACTGTCACATAAACAAAGCACATGTGTCTGGCAAGACACCTGCAGACCGGAAGGGACTGTCCCCGAGAAGCCTTTGTGTGATGACCCACAGACCCACAGAATGCTGGGCCAGGTGCCGCTCTGTGGTCACTGCTCATCTCTGCCCTGTGAGAATGGAAGCTGAGATTTATAGCCCACATTCTGTGAGTTCCCTTCCGAGACTTCAAGCAGGGGGTACAGTGGGAGCAGCATGAGAGAGAGAGAGAGAGAGAGGAGAAAGTGTGGCTTGGTGAAGCCCTCTGCCCCATGGCTGTCATTTGAAAGCAAGAATGGGGTTGGGAGGTAGGGCGTCTGGCTG
>NW_027536464.1:2822186-2879116 GCF_008692635.1 Crocuta crocuta
GCGGGTGGGGGGGGGGGGTGGGGGGGCTGTTGAATGCCAGAGATCTTGCTAGCAATCCAGAGGGCTGGATTTGGGTGGCCAGGGCTCCCCTCTGTGATTCAGATCACGGTTGGGATCAGGGCAGCAGATGGCTTCTGGTGTAGCATGGGTGACTAGTAGTGGCTGTGGCAGACGACTGTGGACACGGTCCCATCTTGCCAGGGCACCGAGGCAAGGAGAGGGCCCCAGGTAAAGGGTGGTGAGATGAGACGGTAAAAAGTGTATAGAACGCCTTCATCACCAGAACGAATATTTTGCTCAAACTTTAAATCCAGGGAAGAAGGGCACAGAGAGGTGGAACGTGGGGGGGCGGGGAGCTGGGAACAAGGTAAGTCTTCAGATGGGTACTTGGTTGGGCAGTGGATGGACTAGCGGTTTGCGGTGTGGGAGCTGAGTGCTGCAGATGGAGTCCTCACCTGCTTCGTACGACGCCCCGGCTAACGGAGACGAGGAAGCGGGCTCCCAGCAGATGAATGTGCAGGTGGAAGTAGGCCACTCTTTCTCCTACAGGACCCTGCGACACTCTGGTGCAGGAAGGAGCTTGCCTAAATGTGGCTTAGGCCAACCTCCCCACATGACGAACGGGGAAGGTGAGGCCCAGGGAGGTCCCCCAGCTCATTTATAAGAACACCTCAGTGCTTAGGCCTCCCTGGATGGTGGGGAGAGAGCTGGCTGTCCTTCCCCCTCTTAGGGGCTTTTTTAGGTGTCGGGTCTCCTGTGACCTTTGTCTCTTGAGAGTAGGGATGGAGATGGTTCAGGGAGATGGACTTGAGGGTGTAGATTTCGTCAAGAGCCCATGGCAGAGGTCCTCAAAGTGTGGTCCTTGGACCAGGAGCACCGGGGTCACCATTCAAGTTCCCAGTCCCTCCACAAACTACTGAATCAGGAACTCCGCAGCCACGTGTGTTGTATCAAGCCCCCCAGGAGATGGAGAGCCGCTGGCCCAGGGCTTTCAGGTGGTGCACGCAGGGGAGACCACCATCCCCATCCTGACTGCAAACCACTTGAGACCCGCAGCAGGGCCTCAAGAGCACGCTCTCTGCCCTCCCCTGTCCTCCCCCCAGCTGCAGTGTTCCTTAGGTCTCCTTCCCACTGGGCACATCCCATAGTCACCCCTCTGGGCTCGAGGCCTTATCTGCTGGTCCCAGATAAAGAGTGAATTGGCCTAATCAGTCTGACTCGACCGACTGGCTCCAGGGAGGTCTGTGGGTGGTGCCACGGCCAGAAATGGAGCAGCTCACGTGGCTGACCCCCCCTCCCCGCACACTGTGGGCCCCCTCGCCACCCCTGTCTCCCCTCTGGGAAACACCAGCCCTGGGCTGGGCTCTCCTTCGTTCTGAAACAGCCCCCAGCCACTTTATTCCCCAGAGAGATAAGGGAGGACTATCTAGGGTTTCTGTGAAAATCGCGGTGGCAAAGCCTCGCTGTCAAGGTCAAGCTGTCTTATGGGTGGCTGCTTGGGGAGACAGAGGAGAACTGGGCTGAAATGATCTCAGCCTGCCACAGAGCGAAACAATACATCTTTGTAGCTCTTGCCAACGATGCGAGATAACTGACATTTTGAATTACTGCGAATTCTCTGCCTTTATTGAGGAAATGGACCATCTTTGAAGCCACTGCTTTGCTTATTATTATAATGCATGGGTAAGTAAATTGACAGGGCAGTGTCTCCCCACATTGCAAAGATGTGGAAACAGGGCTCGGAGACATTTGTCAGCTCTCCTCAGGCACTGAGTGAGTCCTTGGCTGCAGCAGGGACCCAAAACCCCATTCCTGGTGTTGTGGCGGGAACCAGGGCAGATGCCCACGAAGTCCCCATCTGCGAGGGAGGTCGGCCGATGGACCAGATGTCTTCCCAGATGTGCCTCCCAGGCTCAGCCTGTGTGGCACGATGGCTCCACTAAAGGGAGATTTAATCCTGGGGAAAATGGTTGTCATTCAGGGCTGGTTCAAAAGCTCGCCAAGTCCACTGTGAGCAAAACCAAGAAGTAGGGCCAAAAAGCAAAGAGGGGTTTCCGTGAGATGGTGCGTGAGGTGGGGCTGTGGCGAGGAGCGAGGGCGGGCGGTGGCTGTCAGGTTGCCAGAGGCTGACGGTGCTAGTCTGGGGGTCCTCGCTCGGCTGCCTGTCCTTCCTGGGTCTCAGTGTTGTCCGTCCACCTCCTTGCTCCTTAACTGGGAGGTGAGGTTGATGGACCCGAGTGTGTGAGGAGGAGCATCTGGTCAACTGCCAAATTCATGGCAGAGGCTCTTGAATACTACTCTTCCCTTATGATCACATCACTATTTGCTCACTGTTACTGAGGGAGGTGAGTTTTGGAGGTGGCTGGATCTGGAGGGACCAGAGGGAAACTCTGGAGTCCTGGGTGTGTTGGAAATATGTTTTTCTTTCTCGCTTTCAGATCAGTCTTCTTATGCAGAGCCTCCGTGGAGCAAAGGGGTCTTCTGGGCTTGAAGCCCCATCCCTCAGCTGCTCCACGGCCTCTCCCAGAGACTTGCGGAACACCTTGGAGGATCCTGGAGTTCATGGAACACAGCTTAGAAACCTGTGGAGAGGCCTAATTCATTCCACATATTAGGTAAACGGAAGGCCTGTGTGTCAGCGTGAGCACTCAGGTGGCTCTAACTCCTCCCTCAAGAGTCTGGCCAAGAACAAGTAGTTGAGAAGCCTCTATTTGCCACGCCAGGCCTGCTGCCCCATAGCCTGGGGATGAGCCTCACTACTAGAAAGATAGACTTGGGAGCCCCTCCCTTAGACAGGCCCTACCACTGGCTGTGGATCCATTTCCAGTGGGAACAGGGAAGGGGAGGTGAGGGTTGACAGGGCAAAGAGACAGCAGCTAAGCCAAGAAGAGCAGCTATTTTCCTGGACCAGCCTTTCCACTCCTCTGATTTTCTCTACTTGGGTCTCCATAATCCAGACACTNTTTCAGACTTTGAAGTAGTATTCCCACAGCTGCTTGAGAACATTGGACCCTTTGGATCTTCACCTTAGGACTCCTACCCACTTTTTAACTCTTCCATCCATAAAGCAAGTTCGGGAAATGCTACGGCCTGTAAACCCCAACTGGTGGCTCATCACCCCAAGAGCCCAGCCAGGGTCCTGAGAAGTCCTGCATGAAAGAGACCTCTTCTGTTTTGCATAACTGTGCCTTACGTTTTGTTTTTTTTTTTTTCCTTTGGGAAGTCCCTGTTTAGTATTCCTAGGGATTAGGTTCTGTGTCAAGTTCTTTCTTATATTGAAGTCAAGTTTGGTTAACTCACAGCGTCCTCCACCCCTGGGGTTCTTCTTTGCTGTGTATTGAGTCTCTCCCTTAATGGGACTGAATCATCATAAGAACAGGGACTTTAACTGAAAACAGTGCTTAGTACACAGTGGACCACGAATACTTGTCAAATGGAAGTGTCAGTGAGTGATCTGGGTGCTGGGGAAGGCAACCGTTCAAACAATGACCTTACCTGTGCTGTCCCCCCAACCCTGGGACACCTTCCCTGACCTCTGCTCTTCCCATTCTGTGCCTATTCACTTCTGTCTGGTCTCTGACTCACCCCATCTACAGAGTCTTCTTGGCTACCCACCACCTGCCACCATCCATCCTTGGCCACCCTCCCTTAGGACACCTGTTCCTACTTTATCAGACTCGGCTTACTTGGCTCTCCTCTTTGGGTAAACTAAGGAGAGCAGGTTCAATTCAGGGAGCAGGCTGTAGACTGGACTGTGATGGCCGCTGGGTCTGGCCCGGGTAGATGCTACCAACAGAGGTGATCTGAGGCCCTGCTCTCTGGAGCCTGCTGCCCGGTGGGGAGTTGGCTCCTTTTGGATCTCGAGAGCCAAGTGTGGAACTTTCAGGGATTTTTCCAAGCTGGTTGTCAAACGCAGTCCTTTATTAAATCGGGTAGCAGCCGTAGGCTTGACACAGATACAGGAGCCTGGCAACCATCGACGAAAGCATTCCAGGAGAATCAATTGGCTATGTGGAGTTTACAATAAAGAGTATTGTGTGTTTTCGTATTTGTAAATTGTCTGCTTTACATCAGCAACGTGTATTTCATGTATCCCTTTGTTCCTGAAGAGCTAGTTGTGAAACATTTATCCTGACCCGGAGTCAGGGTACAGAGCTCTGCCTCGCCGGTCAGAACTCTGCATTGGGACTGTTCCGTGTTCAGTCGCTTTGTTATGGGAGTGTAGGTGCTGTGTGATCAAGGGGAAGAGAAATTTGTTTGGCCCCATGGGATCAAAGAGTTGCCAAGCTGAGTCTCTGAGCTAGAAATTAACTTAGAGGATGTGGGAGGCCCACAGGCTGGCTCACAGTCACAGACTTTGCTGGTGGCAAAATAAAGTCTAGAACCCCATGCCTTGGCATGTGTCATACTAACACACCGGCCTCCTTCGTGCCTTCCTGGTCCCCGGAGGCCCTGCTCTTTCCTGGTTCTCATGGGCTGTGAAGATGCTCTTAGCTTCTTTGCAGGCATTTCCCAGGACGGGGAGCGGGGAAAGGAAGAGAAGGGGTAGGCAAAATCCATGTGAGCCTCGCTCATCCCGAGGCCATCCCGAGGCAACATCTGCCACAGCTGGGCTCCCGGCCGTCCAGACACCCTTCAGTCACGCTGACAGATGCATTCAAATAAATCAGCTCCCAGCAGGAAAGGGCTCGGAGAGTTCCAGGCCTCGTGAAACCAGATCTGGTGTGGAGGGACAGACAGGAGTCATGTCTGAGCCAGGAGGAGCATGCCCCAGGCCAGCCCCCGGGTGCCGGAGCTCTGAAGGGAGCCGGAGAGGCAGCTCCCAGTGGAGGGGGTCTTTCGGTACCTTCCCCCGGAACCCCTCTCTTCTTCTCCTCTACCAGCTGGACGTGAGCTGTACCCTCCATGTGGGAGAGCATGTGGCTGTGTGGTGCCTGCCTGGGTCCTAGACTCGCGGTTCTCTGGGTCAACACCGCAGCCCCCTCCCGAAGGCGGCAGGGTGGGGGGAGGGGTCACCAGGTCAGTGTGGATGGGGTCAATGGGACTGGGTAAGTCTCACCTGCTGACTGGACGGAGGACCTGCTGTGTGTGAAGATGTCCCAGTGGCTGCTAAGCAGACACGGAGACAAGCAGGGACTTATATTCATGGTGCGGAGAATCTCACAGATTCCCTTCTTGGCAACTTCCCTTCTGGGCCACTGGATTTCCTTTTCTTCTGGGTCATGAAGTACAAGAGTGTTTTGGGCCTCCTTTATGGTTGTGTCTCCTTATCTGTGCTCCACGTCCCTGGACCACGAGGGCAGTGTGTGAGCCTCCTTTTTTACTGTGACTCTAACACATTCCCTCTTGTTGTGGACCAAAGGGACCTTGAGAATCTAGACCTTGACCTTGAGCCTGGGGTAGCTTGCTCCTTCATGCCAGTTTTATTTCTCAGATTCAGAGGAAAGCCGAAGCCCTAGTTCCCCTTAGCCTGAGGTCTGCCACTGGTGTTGGTGGGGGGTCAGCAGGAGAGGTGTGGGTCATTCAGGCTCATGGGGCATCTGAGATGGGCCGCTGAGCCTTGGATGGAAAAGCCAGGCCCAGGGTCCAGGAGCCCAGGAGTCCAGAGACATGGCTATTGACAGCACTGGAGAGCACTCATTCCAGGGCAGAGCCAGCTAACTCTCCGTCTGCCCTGTCACTGATGTATGGAATCCGGGCCACCACTCTGTAGCCAGGAGCTACATGAAACAAACCTGTCTCATTACTTACACCCCAGCCAGCCTGCTGGGAGATGATCATCGCCAGAGAGGCCAGAAGCCAGCAGGTGAATGGTGCCCCCGGCAGAGGCTTGCCTCACCAGGCTGGCATCAGGGCTGACTCAGAGGACAGGGTCCCGTATCACTGCTGCCTCCCGTGCTCCCCTTGGCAGTTACCTCTCCAAGGAGGGACCAGGCCAAGCTCTGCCGCACTTACATAATGAGGCCTGATTACGCCTGGTATGTGCACGCTGGCAAAGGCCAAAAATACATGCTATTGACCGATAAGGATTTGAAATGCAGTTTGGGGGGCGTGGGAAATGGGCAGTCTGATGGCAGCAGGTATTATTAATACCAGGGAGGAGCAAGAACTATGCAAAGGCCATCTGAGGCCTTTTCTTCCCTGACCCGGTGTGCCCCTCATGACAGTTTCCTCCCATCTCTTCCCGTAAGTAACAATAAATCCATCACCTGAGGGGCATATATTCCTATATGGCTCCCACATAACGTCCCACAGAGGGAGGTGCTGAGAAGCATCATCTGATGATGGGTGAGAGGTGGCTGGGTGGGGATTGTCACTGACCTTTCTTACAGTAAGAAGCTAAGGCACTGAAGTTTAATGATGGGTCCAGCTTGTAAGCGGCACATCTGATTTTAGAACAGGGTATTCTGATTCCAAACTTGGAGCCTCCTCTGTAGCAGGTTTCTTCCACCCACTCCTCAGACGTATGCCCCATGCTTCATAAAGCAGCCACTGCTTGGGTTAATGCCTGGTAGACCTGATAAACTGGCCTCTGACATACCTTGTTAGATTTATAAGTAATGCACATGGTCAAAAAGTAGACAGTTTTGAGTGGGCAAAATGGTGGCTTTTAATGTTTAGTTGCCAGATTTAGCAAATAAAAATATGGATGCCTGATTCAATTTGAATTTCAGATAAACAATGAAGGTGGTTGGCTTTTTGGGTTTGTTTGTTTTTTTTTTTTTTTTGGTTTAAATATGTCCNGTATCTTCTACTAAAACTTCAAAGTTCAAATTGAACTGGGTGCTCTGTATTTTAACTGGAAACCCAATTTTACTGGTCCCTAAGCGATGGGAACATGATTTTCCTTAATACTAAGACCAGGTCTATGTTAGAATATTATAACTTGTTAGTTAAGGAAGATATCTTAGAAAAAGGTTGAGAGCTGACCCTCTGGGTAGGTTTACCGTTAATTCTGTGTAACTAACTAGGGTATAGGTGGAGAGGGGTTGAACTGAAAACCCCACAATCTGCCAAGTTTCTGTAGCCGCCAGATTTCCAGCCACTGACCGGTATTGTCCCACAGCGCTTGGATACTCTGTCCTGTTTTTGTTTCATTTTATTTTGTTTTCCATTTTCTTTTTGCTTTAATGTTTTTGTTTGTTTAGTTTCCACTGAACTATCTTCAAGTCTACTGATTCTTCCCTCAACTGTGTCTGGACTGTGTCAAGTCTATGAATGAATCCACCACTGGCTTTCAGCACCAAGAACTGGCTTTCCGGAAATGGACTGAAGCTGTAGCTGTGAGGGACTGGCCATAGGATGGAACTTCTAGTAATGGAGTCTGCAAAGTCCTGGAAGAGAAGATTAGGGGGAATAAGGTCTCCAAACATAGCTTCTCTGGAGTTCTGGGGGAGGAGGAGGCAAGGGTCCAGGTAGCTCAAGTCTTTTCTATCCTAAGCATTTCATCTACTGTGACTTAGAAATGAAGCGGGGGTTTCCTGCTCTTTTTCCTAAGATGCCTGGCAAATCCTACATGGAAACCAGGCAAAGCCTTGAGCCCAATGAAGTGGGAAATGAAAACCATTAGAAAGAGAAACTTGATGAGCAGATATCTACCCTTGGGGAAGTGTCAGATACTAGGAAGCAGTAGACCTACTGGCCTGAAGGCCCTAAGCACTTGGCTCCATTGTGATTTCAGGGCTGGTTCAGGGAGACTTGCAAAGCAAGAAGATGCTACTTAGATCCTGGAGATAATTGGTTCTATTCTAAAGGCCACAGCAGTTCATTTGGTACCACAGTAGATGTATTTTACTCCCATTATTGAGAGCCCACATTTATTGAGGTAAGGCCCCTGGGGATTATAATGTTAAGTAGGACTCACACCTGGGTTTATGGAGCGTTTAGTCAAGAAATACCCAGAATGCTTCTCTAGGTTTGCATTAATAGTTTTTGGGTTTTATTTTTGTCATTCGGGTTTCAACTTAAATGTTAACTATGATGACAGGTCTTTCTTAAAGGTCTAACCTAACATACCCACTCCGGCATCTCTCATGGTCTTATTGCCATCATTGAGACCTAGTGCTTTCTTGTTTAGTTATTGGCTTACTTGCTCGTTGACCATTCTTCCCTTCTAGAACGTAAGCACCATCAAGGAACCTGTAGCAGATTTCCTCCTCCTGTTCCTAGCTATACTTTCCTTGTCTGGTAAAAGGTATTCAATACAGTTATTATTAATAACTATTATTAATTAATTATTATTATTAAATAATTAATTAATTATTAATAATTATTAATAATAATACATTATTATTAATGAATAAAGAAAAGCTCTTGGGTCCTAGTTTTATTGCTCTATAATGAGCTAACCTCTGACCTAAAGAGGATTCCAGGACTCCTTTTATTATTTTTTAATTTTTTAAATGTTTATATTTTTTAGAGAGGGTGAGTGAGACAGAGTGTGATTGGGGGAGGGGCAGAAAGAGAGGGAGACACAGAATCCAAAACAGTCTCCAAGCTGTCAGCCCAGAGCCCAACACGGGGCTCGAACTCACAAACCGTCAGATGATGACCTGAGCCGAAGTCGGACGCTTAACGAGCTGAGCCTCCCAGATGCCCCTCCAGTCCTCCTTTTAATGTGCTGCTGGGTTTCTGTCCAATTTCTTGTTTAACAGTCTAACAAGTGAGAGGCAGAATAGTCTTGGGCTATGAACTTTTCAGGACCTCGTCTGTGTAATTTTTTTTTTTCTTATGGTGACTAATACAGCAAGGCTTAATGGATGCTTTTCTGACTGACTGATGAATTAAGGTTTGAGCTTGGGGAGGTACTGGCACAGTGGGACATTCCTTTGTGAGCCGCTATTCCTCGTCTCTTCCCATTGTTCTGAACACCAGTTCCATTTGGTAGATGAACGTTTAGTTTCTGGAAACCTTAATGAACAAAGAACATGAATTCACAAAATGAATATACATAGGAATATAGTTATCTGATTGAAACAGCTGCAACTTCATATTTAAACAAATCAATTTACGTCAATGTTTTGTGAGCATATGCTTTACAGGAAAGAACTATGATTTTAGACACCCAAACAAATAATAAAATCCAGCAATGGTTGTCAGTTCTGTTAAGTTTCTCTCTCGAGTGCCTGACCGAGCTGCCGGAGAAAGCAGAGCCCTTGGCGGCTTTAGGGTCAAAGGTCTTGTGTCTACAGGTGCTAGGGTCACAGCAGAATTTGACCTCAGATCTTTCTAAGCTAAATAGACCTGACTTCGTCCAAAAGTAATAGGACAAAGGAGTGTGGTGGAGTGAGCAAGAGAGAAGGATCGTGTGTGTGGTGGGGGGTGGGGAGAGAGAGGTAATTGACTAATTTATTCAGTGATTAATTCTACAACATTTATTAACCTTTTACAAGGGCCAGACACATTTCTAAGCCTTGTAGGGCCCGGCAGGGTGAATCAGATAAGGCTTCTGACTCTGCGTGGTGGTGTTAATCCGGAAGGGACGCAGGGGTCGGTTGGTCTGGGGGAGATAATGGGCTTGGACAGAGCTTTGTTGGAGTTGAGGAGCCGGTGGGACACGGAGTTGGAAGCATCTAGACGTCAGTTTACCAACTATAAACAAGGCTTTTCCTCTGGGCTCTAGGCTCACCAGTCCAGCTGCCTAGTGACGTTTCCTCCTGGATGTTTTAAATTCAGTGCATCTGAAGCTGGTCTTCACCCCCACACACCCTCCTCCGTGGCCCCCATTCTCTCTGAGTGACACTGCCACTAGCATAGTTCCAGAGCCTCTCGCTCATTCTCCATTTTGTATTCACCCAATTCCATTTTGGCTGCATCTTCAAAATGTCCCTTTGTCTCTGTCTATCTAAGCCCCAGTCTGGATTTCTACCACTTCCCACCCGGCCCCCGGCAGCAGCGCCGCCTCACACTGGCCTGCCTGTGCCCACTTTGCCGCCTTCCCCACTCTTTCCCGGTCGCCCAGCTGCCAGAGTGGGCTTTCAAAATGCCAGTATGATCCCCCCAGCACCCCGTTGGCATGCTTCAGTGGCTTCCCCTTGCTCTTGGAAGATGACGAAATTTCTAATGGTTTTTGAGACACACGGTGTCTGACCGCACTGCCCTCACCTCTTGTCTACTTCTCCGTTTTCTCTCTTTTGACTGCATGGACCTTCTTCAGCTCTATATTTGCCTGTTTTCTTTTTTTTTCTGAAGGGCCTTTGCACATGCTGTCTATAATAGGCAGAATAATGACTCCCCAAAGATGTCCATATCTTAATCCTCAGAACCTGTGAATATGTGACATTACATGACAAAGGGGAGGTAAGGATGCAGAGGGAATTAAGACTGTTGGTGAGCTGACCTCCACATAGGGAGATCGTTCTGGATTATCTGGGTGGGCCCAATAGAATCATAATGGTCCTTACAGGCGGAAGAGGGAGACAGAAATGGTTGGAGATGATTTGATGTGGGAGGGACTCAATCCATCATTGCAGCTTTGAAGATGGAAGGGAGCCACAAGCCAGAGAATGCAGGAAGCTTCTAGAAGCTAGATGAGGCAAGGATACTTCAGAAAGGAATGCAGCCTTGCCAACACTTTAATTTGAACTCAGTAAGGCCCATGTCACTCTTCTAACCAACAGAAATGTATGACAATACATGTGTCTTGTTTGAAGCCACTGAGTTTTTGGTGGTTTGTTATAGCAGCTGTAGGAAACTAATACATACACTGTCCCTTTGCCTAGAATGGCCTCCCTTCCCTTTGCTATCTAGTTAACTCTTCAGATTTTAGCCTAACTGCCTTTTCCTCAAGATCCCCCTAATTAGGTTATAGCCCTCTTTTATAATTGACACTAATGGCTTAGTCTTCATCATTTTAGAAAGTGATTTGGATTTGTTATAATTCCAGTTGTGTGTGTTTATATGAGATGTAGCATAGTGTGCTAGTTAACAGCACAGATGGACCCTGGAGCCCAATGGTCTAGGTTTGAATCTTGCCTCTTCATTATCTGTGTGACCTTGTGTGCAAGCCACTTAACTTCTCTATATATGCCTTGGTTATCTTGCTGATAAAACAGGAATAATTGTATCTATCTCACAGGAGTGTTGTAAGAACTAAGTGAGTTCATAACAGGCTGAGAGCAGTGTCTGCCCTATAGTAAGACACTTTGAGTACAGGTGACCCTTGAACAACGTGGGGGTTGAGGTGTTGACCTCCTGCACAGTCAGAAATCCATGTGCAATTTTTCACTCCCCCAGGCTGCACTACCAATAGTCTACCGTTGACTCTTGATAACATCAAGACTCTATGAACACATATTTTGTCTGTTATATGAATTATATGTTGTATTCTTCCAACAAGGAAGCTAGGGAAAAGAAAAATGTTGTTAAGAGATTCATAAGGAAAAGAAGATACATTTACAGTACTGCATGCGTACTTGGAAAGGTCTGCATGTGTGTGCACCTGTGCAGATCAAACCCATGCTGTTCAAGAGCCACCATGGATGCTCTTAATGTTGATTCCTCCTGCAACCTTGCATTTTTTTCATTTTTATTTTCTTATTTTTTTAACGTTTATTTATTTTGGAGAGAGGGCATGAGGAGGGGAAGGGCAGAGACAGAGGGAGACAGAGAATCCCAAGCAGGCTCTGTACTGTCAGCACAGAGCCCGACACATGGTGAGCTCATGAGCCATGAGGTCATGAGACCATGACCTGAGCCGAAAGCAAGAGTCGGACGCTGTAATTGACTGAGCCACCCAGACACCCCACCACTGCATTTTTCAAAATGACAAAGACAAAGAGCTTTAGGACCAAAGCTACATGTGCTTGCCATTTTATGTGGCACCTTCACAGAGTTTGGCATATTATAGCAAGTGCTCACTATTTATATACAGAATAAATGAATAGAAGGACGAATTCAGAAGCTTGAGAGAGCATGGGTCTGAATATACATATCAGAAATGACTCTTTTCCCGAATTGGTTACGCTAAGGCAGGATTTCTCAACCTCGTCATCACTGACATCTTGAGCTGGATAATTCTTTGCTGGGAGGGCTGCCCTGTGTGTCACAGGGTATTTAACAGCATTCCTAATATCAGCTCAGTGTGTTATAGGGTGCTTAACAGCATCCCTAATATCAACTCACTAGATGCTAATGGCACTCCCTCTCCATACCACTTGTGATAAACACAAATGTATCCAGACATTACTGCATGTCCCCTGGGGACAAAACGCCCGCAGTGGAAAACCCTCACTCTAAGGGCACAGTCACCACACCAAATAGCAAAGCAAGTGGTGAGTGCAGGGTTGTCCTTTGCCATCTCGGCGGCAGGACTCCGGGACGCACCTGCTGCACAGAACCCCCAGCTTATCTCAGCTGCTCAGCTGCTCAAGGTCTCTGAATGCAAGAGTGATTTGATGGGAGGAGGGCAGGACTGCCCTTCTTAAAGCCACAACATCATCATTTGCTGAAAGCAGAAAGGCTTTATCTCAAAGCAGATAGTTCTTGAACTTTTCAGAAGACAGATTTTCATGCTAATCTAAATGCCAGAAAGATTGGAGGAAATGGGATAAAATTTGGGCAAAACAGCTGACCTTCACCTTTGGCTTCCTTCATTATCAGCTTGAAAATTAAAGCAGTACATTACATCCTCCCCTCCTCGCCCTGCAAAGTGGTGCTCTTTAAGTTGAGTTTATTCTCAGGAAGGGGTTACTTGGCTAAATCCTGGCAGATAAATGCGAATCTCTTGTACTGAGGGCAGAAAGTGGTGGCCGAAGGAGGTGGTGAGAATCTCCTGTCCGGAGAGTTTTACGGAAGGACCACATTGTTGTCCCAAAGGACTGAGCCTGCTAGAGGTGGAAGCAGAGACAGAGATGCCAGGCGTCCCTCAGTCTGAGGAATCTGTCTGGGAACGGCTGTGTGGTCTGGCCGGACAGGGCAATGGCCAGTCCTCAGGGGCCGAGGGCCCACATTCCTCTCCATGCAATCCTGACACGGTGACCTGCAGGCCCTTACCCCATAGAAAAGAAACCTGAAAACAGAGCATTTAAGTGGGAAGTGAAAGAATTCTGACCTCTCCTCTAAAAGGAGTTCTGAGGGGGGCGATGAACCAAGAGCAAAGTCAAAGGTGCCCCAGAGACTACCAGGAAAAACCAGTCTCTCCACTTTCTGAGGCAGCTGGAAGGATGGGGAAGATAAAGCCAGGCAGCTTGGAAGAAAAGAAGCCTCTAAAGAGGACTGAGTCTATTTTTCAAGTGGAGGTGGGGCCCACTTAGCACTGTAGGTCCTCTGCCCCTAAGAGAGAGGCCTGGTGACAAGCCACTGTCCTCAGGGACCATTCCCATTGACTACATTTATTATTGTCCCGAGAAGTCCAGCGGAACTCAGCAGCGCACGAACCAATCTCATCCACAATTACAGCTCTGTGTTTTATGTGTACTTTCCTGGGACAAATCCCAGTTCCGGTTTGTCAGTGCAATTTCTTTGTCCTTGCGAATTGGTGCATTATGGGGGGAAGGGTTTCTGGGCCAGTCACAGAAGAAAGTGAAATGAAAGAACAGGATCCAGAGAAAGGTAGACCCCGGTAGGAGGGTGAAAGGGTGAATGTAATATTGAAAGGTAGGACTGAGGACATGGAGCTGGTTATGAAGACGAGGGGGTGTTTGGGGCAGAGAAGTGGGGATGGGGTCTAGCTGATGAAACTACATACAATGGAGCTTGGAGATCCCGGAGATCATTCAACAGGCATCAGTGCAGCTGAGGAGATGAAGCCACGGAGGAAAGGGTTTGCTTAAGGCCAACCATCCAAGTCAGTACAGAGACAGATGTCATTGGACCAAATATTCCACTGCAGTTGTCACCTACTGTCCTCTCCAACTTCCTTGATATTCCACCCACTTTGTGCCTGATGTCTGGATGAACTATTCAAGGTAGATAGGGAGTAAAGTATAATAATTTTAGTCTTCACTATTTAGGGACAATAATTTATCAGTAGAGGTTGACAAGAAATTGCAGAATTCTGAGGCACCTTGGTGGCTCAGTCAGTTAAGTGTCCGACTCTTGATTTCTGCTCAGGTCATGATCTCAAGGGTTTGTGAGTTCAAGCCCCTCGTTGGGCTCTGTGCTGACAGTGCAGAGCCTGCTTGGACTCTCTCTCTCTCTCTCTTTCTCTCTCTCTCTCTCTCTCTCGTTCTCTAAATAAATAAATAAATAAACTTTAAACAAAAGTATAGAATTCTTTGCAGTCAATAGCTCACACATTATTTTTCCATGTGGTTATTTTTTTTTTTCAAAGAAAAGGACCCATTTGTCTAATACAATAGAGATACATTGGTCTCTATAAGTGTATAATATTAATAAGATTCTACAGTTAGGTAGGTTTGGCTTGTGGAAAGGGGGCTTAGATGAATCTGTGTGAAGAATTTTCCATAAGCATTCTGCTGGGTCAGCAATAGAGCAACAGCAGTGATATTCTTCGCTCTTGTTCTCCTGGTACCTGAATTCTCTTAGCTCATAAACAAGAGTGATTCTGCGCTTTCCATTCTACGTGCTTCTGGTGTATACAACTAACCTCTGAGCACCATACTTTAAGAGACACACATTTTGAGATTTAAAAGTTGGTTGAGGAGCATCTGGGTGATGCAGTTGATTAAACATCTGACTCTTAGTTTTGGCTCAGGTCATGATCTCATAGTTCGTGAGTTCAAGCCCCACAGCAGGCTCTGTGCTAATGGAGCAGAGCCTCCTTGGGATTCTCTCTTTCTCCCTCTCTCTCTGCTCCTCCCATGCTCCCATGCTCTCTTTCTCTCTCTCTCAAAATAAAAAAAGTTTAGAAAAAATTTAAAAAGTATTAAAAAAATGAAAAGTTGGATGAAAGATTCGCTGGAGGAGACCGAATGTCATCAGGAATGTGAGAAGCGACCTAAGGGTTTGTAGACCCCTCCCTCCTCCTCGAAGTCTATTTTTATTTTTATGGATTGGCTGGTTTAGTGACACAGAATCAGATGCTGCCAAAACGTCTGTTGGAAGTCCTGAGACATGTTCTTTGGATTTTTGAGATTAGGAGGTCAGGAGAAACTTGGAACTTTTGGTAGAAGGAGATGGAGGGGTCATGGAGAACAGAAACTGGGGTGCTGCACACTGAGGAATCCGCAAGAAGGCGTGTGGAAGTAGTTCAAGTCAACTCTACGATCCTTTCTAAATCTGTAACTTTGTCCTCTGTCCTCACAATAATTGACTTCTCTTTTAAACCCACCGGCTGAGGGTCTTCTGCCTTTGCTTCTATCAAGGGGACGCCACAGCACCTGGGCCTGTATGACTTCCTTTCTCCCCCTGACAGACTGGTCTTGAACTTGCACCTGCTTGGTCTGGCTTCAGGTTAGTGGACCACCAACCTGTATTCCCCAGAACACTCTCCCAGGAGCCAAGGATGCTTGGTATGGCCAACCCTCTTCCACATCTCCCTTGTAGGGGACCCACAAGAAGACTTCTTTTGGTAGTCATGAAAGTGTAAAATTAAAGACAGCTTTCTAGATGCAAATTTCAAAATACTCCTTGTAGTGCAATCCTAAGTGTTAACATGGTCTGAACAAGTCATAAAAGTGAGACTTTAATCTTTTACTCTATACGTTTCGTCAACTTCTGCAGAACTTTGATTAGCCATCAGCAAGACAAACGTGTCCTTGTGTTCTACCTCCTGTATCATCCTCTCTCCATGCTTCACTCTCTTCTCCCTTCCTTCCCTCCTTCTTTCTCTCTCCCCTCTTTACTTCCCATTCACATTCATTCTTGCTTCCTTTAGCCCTAATAAATCCTTAAAAAAATTATGTCCATCAGTAATATATGAATGCAGTGTCATTGTGGAAGGAGGTATCAGCAATACGGATCTTTGGTTCCTTTCCTAGATGGAACCACAGTTACTGGGATTTGGGACAAGGTCTCTATGTCATTGTTACTCAAAGTGACGTCTGAGAAATGTCAGCATCACTACCCTTGGGGGACAGATTTTGAAATGAAGATCTCAGCCCCATCGTAGACTCACTAATTCAAAGTCTGCTTTGTAATGAGGTCCCTGAGTGATTCCTATGCACATTAAAATTTCAGAAGTGCTTCTGCTCTAGATCTGTAGCTTCCAAACCTTTTGGATTACTCACTTTCATCTGTAAAAAGGAGTTTGAGTGCATATCTTTAATATGTGTATACATAATTTGTACACACGCTTTTCCATCAATATTTAATATCAGTAAAGCTTCTTGAAGACCATGTATAGTTGGATTTTTTATTTCAGTCCATTCCGACAATTTCTTTTAACTGGTGTATTTAGACCATTTACATTACAGTGATTATTTATACATTTGAATTAATCTTTGTCTATTATGAATGTTTTCAATTCATTATTCTTGTTTTATGTTTCTTTTTTGTCTTCTACTTTTTTCTGCCCTTTCTAATTTTTTTAAAGTTTATTTATTTATTTTGAAGAGAGAGAGAGTAGTGGGAGAGGGGCAAAGAGAGCGGGAGAGAGAGAATCCCAAGCAGGCTCTGCTCTGTCAGCACAGAGCTTGATGCAGAGCTCAACCTCACAAAGCTTGAGATCATGACCTGAGCCAAAATCAAGAGTCAGGAGCTTAACAGACTGAGCCACCCAGGTGCCCCTGCCTTTTCTAGGTTTTCCTTGGCATGTTACATGATTCTCTTTTCTCTTTTTTCTTGCATCTCAATTATATTTTGTAAATCCTTTTTCTTGGTGGTTCCCCTAACATTTGTGAGATACCTCTACAATGAGTGAAAATTCACTTTCTTTCTTTCTTTTTTTTTAATTTTAATTAGGCTCCATATCCAACATGGGGCTCAAACTTATGACCCTGAGATTAAGAGTCACTTGCTCTGCTTACTGAATCAGCCAGCCTCCCCAACAAATCCACTTTTAAATGACACTAAACCACTTCATGGGAAGCATAAGTATCTTATAATAACTGAATATTCCCAATTCTTCCTCCCATCCCTTATAACATCACTGTCATTCATTTTATTTATAAACTATAATTAATGAATATATTATGAGTATTAAAATTTTGAACAAATTGCTGTGTGGTAGATCAATTAAGAATAATAAAGATAAAAAATTTACTTTGCCTTAATTCATTCCTTCTCTAAGTCTCTAATGCTTCTTTATTATTTTTTACAAAAATTTTTGCTTCTTTTCTTTATGCAGATCTGATTTTCTGACCTATATAATTTTCTTTCTCTCTGAAGAACTTTTAACATTTCTTGCATGGCAGGTCACCTGGTGACAAATTCCTCCAGTTTTTATTTGTCTAAGAATGTCTAGTTTTGATTTCTTCTTCCTTTTGAAGGATAGATTTGCTGGGTATGGAATTCTAGGTTGGTGGTATTTTCCTTCAACACTTAAAATACTTCAATCTATTCTATTCTTACTTGCATGGCTTCTGAGAGGAGTCCAGTGTAATTCTCATTCTTGTTCTTCTGTAGATAAAGCCTTTGTTTGCTTGTTTCCATCCTTGCTTGCTTGATTTTCTCTCTGGCTTCTTTCAAGATTCCTTTTTTCCACAGTTTGAGTATGATGTGCCTACATATATTTTTTTGGATATTTTTTCCTGCTTGATGGCATCAGCAGCCAGCTTCTATTCCTGGACTTTGGCTCTCCTTCAGCTGTGAGTCTCTCTGTCTTTCCAGAGTTGAGCTACAGTCTTCCTTGTAGCTCAATTCTCTGAAGGATCCAAGAAGAGTCATTGATATTTAATGCCTTCTTGTCTTTCTTGTTGTGAAGTTGAGGACAATGATTTCCAAGCTCTTTACATGTCAGGAGAAAGCTTCTTTTCTTTTCTTTTTAAAATTAAAAATACATTTTTTCTAGAAGTTTTAAGGTTTTCTTCCCATATTGCAGTTGATTGTCTTTCACACAGCCCTGGGGTGAACACAATACAGCTTATAAATTACTGTTCCTGACCAGGCACTCTCAACTTCACTGAACACTAGAGAATTCTGGAAATTCAAAGCAAAGGTAAAAACAAAAACAAAAACAGATGTCTATATCCCACCCTCGACCAATTAAATCTGGATCTCTGGGAGGGCATTTTATGTGTAAAATATCCTTAGATGATTCTAGCATGATGCCAAGGACATCACTTAGAAGACCTCTGTTCTAAATTGAGATTTTAAACTCTCCTCCAGTGGCAAATTTCCACTTCCTAGCATTCTAACATCAGCTGCCTACAATGCCATAGGACAGGGTCAAGGCAGAGCAGAACCAGTGATTCTTTCTGTTCTAGGCTTGTGCTTTTTGTGACTGCATTTCCTACAGCCACATCCCAAGGGAGGTAGAGTGGCACACTAATTAATTCTGAGATGGTGCCCATGACTCCTGCCTCCCTGGTGTTCATGTCCTGTATAGTTTCCTCCCCTAAAGTACAGAGGAGACCTGTGAGGTACTGCTAACCAATAGAATATAGCGGATGTAATGAAGGTCCTATTCAGTTTGTTTTGAGTTAATGAAAAGGAAAATTATCTTAGGTGGGCATGAATTAATTAGGCGAAATCTTTAAGAGAGGACTGGACCTTACCTAGAGTGAGAGATGCTCTTTGTTGGTTTGATGACGTTCCCTTGTCAAGCCCCTGGATGAGAACACAGACCAGCTGATGCCTTGTTTGCAGCTTGGTGAGACCCTAAACAGAGGATCCAGCTAGGCTGTGCTCAGGCTCTGACTCATAGAACCCAGGAGGTCCTAAATATGCACTGTTTTAAGCTGCCCAGTGTGTGGTCACTGGTTACATAGCAATAAAAAACCAAAGCACGTAGTTGAGCATAATAGAGAACAAACGTTGTAGTTAGATACACTTGGGCCCAACTCCTAGCTCTGCTACTAGCTGTGTCACTTCCAATGAATTGTGCAGGAGCACAGGGCTTCAGTTTTTTCTCTGTAAAGGAGGAAAAAATCCCTGCATTGCATGAGTAGGAAGGGGATTATGAAGAATTCAGATACATGCATAAAAGCTTGCTACTGATAATGCTCAGTGTGGTAAGTTCTCAAGAGCTGGAAGCCCTCATCTTCAGCATAGTTATTAGTGCAAAATGAGTAAGACCAGTGCTGTTTGGAAGGTGCCTTGATCTGAAAATTTCCATCTTGCCGATCTTCTTTCCAAAGAGAACAGCTGTATGTTACTCCCTTAGAAGTGAGATGATCTCATGTCAAGCAAGTGCCCTGAGTGACAGTTTTGATAACCTTCCACTAACGATTCTAATTTTCAGTAGGTTTATTGGGGTGGGGGTTTTCTGATGGCCCATTTGAATCTCTCTTGCTTATAGTAGAAAGTCATCCATTTGTGTTGTTTTCTAATATAAATAGAAAAGTCATTATCACTGTTCAGATTCCACACTGACAGAGGTTTGGGTTTTAACCATCAGAATAATAACTGTCAAGCAATTTATAGCTCACAAGCCACTTTCCATAAATATCATTTCATTTAATCCTTTCCACAGTGCTGTGAATTAAGCATTATTTTCTTAACTTTATATGTGAATGCACGAAAGCTCAGAGAGTGTAAATATCTTACCCAAAGTTCCAAAGCTATGGAGGACTAGAAAGGAACATTGCTTTCAGATTCAAAACTCCACAGTGTGCTGTGTTTCTAAGCGCACCACACTGCCTGCCTTTCTCATTTTATGAACTAATGTCCTCTCTTTTCTCCCTGAGATAACCAGCCCATTTGGTTCTCTGCCACTGAGGAGCTTAACCCCAACATTATTTCTATGTCTTACAAACTGAAGAGCTAGTTAAAACTATTACTAGCCCATTAAACCAGCCACCTGGACACCATGTTGCATGGGTCACATCTCACTTTAGATCTGGGCATATGTGAGCTATCAGCATGAGGCCTTTGCCACTCTTTAATTATCCAGGTTTGTTACTGATCAATCATACTCTTGATTTATCTTTTGGTCTGTGCGTATGTGTGTCTGAATCAATATGCATATGTGTACTTGTCTCCTTTAAGGAGAAGGCAAATTTTCTGAAAGAAAAAAAATCCCACACAAAATAGAGTCACAAAATTTACTGACTTACTATTAAGGAAGCACGTGAATGAAAATAAATAGAGTGTGAACTCTGAGGTTACATGACAATTCACAAAGGATTTGGTAATAAGTAAATACAATCTCTGAAATAAAACATGGTGCCTTTAGTGTTCTCTTTTTGTTAAAGACATTTTACACATCTTCCTGGGACAGTATATCCATTTAATTTCCATTTCTTTCCCTCATTTGCTAGAACTTTTCAGGATTTTGCTCCCCTGCTGCTTTCATGACAGGCTTGACAATCATTTTGCTTTGCTGCTGATAATGAGCATGCTAAAAGGCGCGTTTTCGGCATCTGCTCTCCACACGAATGGCCAATGTGATCTTATAACTGGGGATGCTAGTTCAGTGTCTGGAAGCACAGAGGGCCCAGGCTGGTCTGGCAAGTTGGAATGCTTGAGTGCTTCCGTTCACTTTTACTGAACTTACTCAGAAGAATGAGGCGCTCTTTCTCAATTTTCCTCCACAGGTGGAATTTCAAAGCTTAGCTCTGTGTTTCGTCTACCCGTCACCTCCCTTCTTCCTAACACTCCCTCCACGAGGGTTCTAAGAGGAGATTTGAAACTTTGCCCTCAATGGACATAACGTTTCTGTTAAGAGAAGAAAGTTCTAGAGATCTGTTGTGCAACACTTTGTCCATAGTTCAGAATACCACACTGTCCACTAAAACATGTGTGAGGAGGGAGGATCTCATGTGAAGTGTTCTCACCACAAGAAGATAATACAAAATAAAATCAGATAAACTTTGCCCTCCACCTCTCTTCTCTCTTCTATGATTCCAGTGTTTCTCCAACAATTTCATTCCTTTATCCATTTCTCACAAAAAGTAAACACGTTTCCTGATTATCCCAGAGAAACTCACCATTCACGGCCACTGAAATGTAGAGAAATGTAGACCTTAAGAAGATCCATGCACCATATATTCCAATGCTGTACTAAGGGGAACTAGAGGCTTTGAAAATATTTGATTTTTTGACCAGTTTTCTAAAAAAAATTTCAGCATTTGGTAAAATATTATAATTTCCTTATGCTTTTTAAACTAGATTTCTATACCTCTCTAACTGTTTTAAGCAGACTTGTTGTCAGAACAGACCACGTTACAAAATTCTGTGTTGTTCCTGGCAAAAATATCATATTTGAGATTTCTAAAAATTCAAAACAAAAAAAGTGTGATACTTTGATGAATAGAGATGACTTGCGTGAGCCCACGGTTGGCCTTGTTATGACCCTTGTGTGGTAACTTATTGGTAACAGGCAGAGAGGACCTAGTTCCAGACAGGATGCTGGGCTGGGCGATTCGGGCTTCGGCAGGTGACCTGTGCAGGGCAGGTCCTTGGAACAGCTGTGGTGTCAGGTGACTCATTTGTAGAATGAGAGTCAGATGCTATGACCCCTTGAATCTGTGAGACTCCAAGATTGTTTTTGTTCTGTTTTCTAAGGTTGGACAAAGCTTAACGATAGGTTCTGTGCCCCTGAGCCCTTTCTGCCTTTCTCTCTGTTGCCACACCTGAGAGGCGGCCTCCCTGTGAAGGACAGCGGGGCGTGGACTGGCTAAAGAAGAGCCTGGTGTTGTGTCTAGAGTCCCTTTTGCCTTCCTCTGCTGTTCGACCGTCCTCATGGCCTGGGGCCCGGGCTTCCTCTGTCTACCCTCTGAGCTGGGCCTGCTCTCCGGAACCGGTGCTCACACCCCTGGGCATCAACACCGCTTTGGCTGAGGGCCGCTGGACCAGCTGCCGCTCAGGCGGGCTCTGCTCACGGCCTAAGCTGACACATGACAACTTGTATTAGGCTGAGGTCCTCCCTGGGAAGCCAGTGGGCCCTAGCAGCCATCTCCCTTCTGTTTCCCCATCTGCTGGCTCCCTGGGAGGCGGTGGCAGGGCTCAGGTTAAGAGTGCATCTGACGTGAGGACATGGCATCGAGCTGGAACACTCACCCTCTCCTTTCTGTTGAATGCTGCCCGGCAGGGGTGGAAACTGTCCCCTAGGAGAAGACAGGGTGACTCAGACTCTCCTGGCTCCTGCCGAGGGTGTCCTGTCTGCCCCCTCCCCCCACCCCATCCTCCCCAACAGGGGTCTTACACGGAAATTATCTTTTGGGCTAAGGTTAAGCATAGCCAGGTGTTTCACAGAAGGCGGTGCCAGAAGATTCTTGGCGTGTCCTGTACACTTGTTTGAATGCTGTGGCTTTTAATATTTGTTCTGATCCTGAAGTGTGTGTGTGTGTGTGTGTGTGTGTGTGTGCATGTGTGTGTGTGCATGTGTGTGCGCATGTGTGCTGCAGGCCCCCTCCCAGAGTCTCTCCGTGTTCCAGTACACCAGACAGGAAGAGTGACAGCACATGAGGGGTGGGGCCAAGGCCGGGGGGGAATGGCAGGCTGGGGTCCTGACGAGGACGACCGTGTGTTCTGCTGGTTAGTGCCTTGGGTTGTCGAGGTGGGAGCGACTCTGCGGGGGCCCCATGCGCTCCTAGACGCTGCAGCTTGAAGGGAGGGGTCTGAGAGGTGGCCTGGCACAAGCTTTTCATTTTCTGGAGATGAACGTGAGGCTCTGAGAGAGGCAGTGGACTATGAACGGTGTGTCTAGTTGGTAGTAGGAGCCCGACCATCAAATTCTAGGCTGTGTGTGTGCAGATCCTTACCCACTTGTCACAGCCTTGGGGTCTGGGAAGGGTCTACTGCCGGATGAGCAGGCCAGCTCAGGCCTTCTGGATCCTAGGCCCATGCTTACTCGATGCTTCCTCCTCCACCAAGACCTGAACATCTCTTATGGTTATGATGACCTTATATCTCTGTTCCTCCTGGTGTGTCCTTATTCCCCAAATTTACCAGTTTAGGCAAAAATCCTACAGGTTTTTTTGTTTTGTTTTGTTTTGTTGCTTAGAATCTTCTCATCTTTCCAGAATGCCTCTTCTTCAAACATAAACATTCCTGGATCGGAGATGCCCCTGGGACCACCAGCTCAGAGCTTCACGGAAGGTTCCAGTGAGCCTCTGGTTGTAGGTAGTGGGAGGCCTAGTGCATGCAGGCATGAACTGGGTTAACCAGGACTGCGTTCGGCCCAACAAAGGGTTGTAAATGTAATTCTCTCGAATTCCTTCTTCTCATCTGCAAAATGAAGGAACTCTGCCGGCTGATTCCCAAGGTGTCCGGTAACACGAAAATCTGCGTCTCTAAGTTAATTTCCAGGAGTATCTTGCTCTCCATGCTCATCCCTTCTTCACTGGCTTCCACGCTGATGGGATTAAAGACACGTCTGATGGCACCTTGGAGCTTGTACAGTTCAGATTCCCCATTGGAGAGACAGTAGCTTTATAGCCAAGTGTGCAGACACCTGGCCCTCCCCCTTCCTTCTGGCTCCCAAATCACACTGGGTTCGAGGAGAGCCTCTGGACACATAGAGAGGCTGGTTTCCCATTTCCCAGTAGGGAACTTCTTACCCTTTGTCCTCCTGCCACCTTGCCTGGCAAGAAAAGTTGGAGGCTCCCTGGAAAGAAGCATGGGTCGGACGGGAGACTAGGGGACATCCCAGTAGACATCTCTTCTCTAAATGGTGTTGCCCCAGAAAGGAGGATGGTGGAGGGGTCCCCATCATTTAGGCCCTTAAACCGATTTGAAGCCTGATCTTGGGAGAACATGGTCTCCCTGGGAGAGCTAGTTCTTAAAGACATCGGGTGGGTAAGTCACGGCTTTGTCCTTCCAAACAGGGAGAAGCTGCCCGCAGCTGCACCTCTGGGGGGAGCTGGACAACACTATCGGTCTCACATGTGGCTTTCAGAGAGTCAGACCGCCTGGGTCCAAATCCTAGTTCAATCACTCTAGTGTGTCACTTACAGCAAGTTTCCTTCCTAATCTCCTTGACTTTCGGGGTTCTCATTTGTGAGGGAGAGAGGGGGATAAAAATAGCAATCCTAGGGCTACTCTGAGGATTAAATGAGGTAATCCCCATCGCAAGCAGAATACAGTGCCTACAGCGATGGACGCTTTGTAATCGTAGTGAACACATTGGACTTTTGGTGCTTAAAGTACTTTGATCCACAGAAAGGAGCTCATGGCTTAACAGAGGAGTTGTAAACCCATTCTATGCCTTTGAGCAGGTGGGCTTTGGGCCCTGTGACAGTGTGGCAGGAGGAGAAAGAATTCTGCAGTCAGCTCTGGGACCCTTCCGGTCTCAGGGATCCTGGACTGAGAAAGTGGAGCATGTGCCTGAGCCTCCAGAAAACTTGGCCCTGGTGGGCGGATCCCAGGTTCCCCTCTCAGGGCCCAAGGAGAGAGATCCGAAGAGGCTGTGAAGGCTATCAAGTTCTTATTATTGTAGTGTGTTTATGGCAATGATCTTAAAATAAATACTGCTCATTATTTTATTGGCAAAAGATGACTTCATTTACAAATAAAAAAGAATTGCAGTTGGGGATGAACAAGCTATGTGGCAAAACCTTAGGCAAGTCCCAGGAACAAAAGAAAGGCATGCTTTTTTAAGGAGAAAAAGGGTAAGTTAGGAGGGTATAATAAACTAGAAGTCCACTGAAGTGAACTGGGCATTTGAAGTATAGAGTATAAGGAAAGCATCTCTTTCTCTGACTGGGATAGCTGAGCAGTATCCACCTGCAGGGTCAAGTCTGTGTAAGGTCAAGTCTGTCTCTTCCTGTTAGGTCTGCAATCAACTACAAGTGGTATGGTGAGAGAGCTCTCCTTGCCCAAACCTTGTGATTCCATTTTAGTGAGGTTTCCTGTTATTAATTTTCAATAGTAAGTAAAATCTGTAGGTCATTAATGAACTTTGCTTCCATTCTCACATAGTCCTCTTCAGCCAGCCTGTACACAGTCCAGAAGGAATTTGGCACAGGCAGAGGCTCCCCTCCTCCAGATCGAGAAGGTTCGGAGAGGAAGGCCAGGAGAGGAATGACAGGAGAGGATGGTAGTGTACTTTCTCAGCACATGGGCCAACCCTGAGGGGCTAACAGCCTTCTCCTTCAGGCCATAGTCATGGGAGAGGATGACTAGTGTCTGAACTGATCTGCTCAACTGGTTGAGGTCCTGGGTTCCAATGAGCTCTAGGGTCTAAATATTCTCACCTCTGACATTTCTCTGATGCATCCATAGTCCTAATAGAGTCTGTCTCCATAAAGGAATCTTTAGCCCACAAAGGGCATTGGGAGGATAACTCTCCACAGGTTGGGGTAAAGGAAGTCAGCTCTGGCGGCCCTTGTCCATTCAACCCTTAAAGGATTCTGACAATTATTTCTTGTATTGGTTAAAGGAAGGATTTGCTTTACCCCAAACTTACTTAAGGTACTGTGAGGTGAGGCTTAAGAATGGTTCAAGGCTCATTGTAAAACATACCTGCGACTGACCTCACACATACCAGCTGTGGATACTGAGCCTGCTATGCAAGGAGGATCATGACCTTTGCAAAAGTCTGCTAGGGAGAGTCAGTGAGATAATGTGTTAAGGTGTTAAGTGCAGTGCCAAGTTCAATTTCAGATAACTTCCTCCTCTTCCTCTCCTTTCTTAATTCACTGTAGTTTTCTCTGTCTTCTTCAGGACTTTTTGGAACTGATGGTGTATGGTCCAAAAAGGGTCAAAGGGCACACCAATAAGAGAATGAGCCATGTGAGAGGGGGCAGCCAAGCACAACCTCCTCATGTCTGAAGTAGACGCCATTGGTATCCATATTAAAAGAAATCCATCTCCCCAACTACTCAAGGGGCCAGGTCCTTCTTGTCAAGCTACATAAAAGTTATTAGAGAGATAAGCCTGGAAAAGTTGTTCTCTGGGGCCAGTGAGACCAGGCATAGATAAGAAGGGACAAGGTTTTAGTGGAACAGATGAAGGTTGGACTCCAGGAAGCTTTCCTGACAGAGGAAGGGTGAAGTATTGGCATGGATGTGATCAGAAGAAGTGTGTCCTCCCCAGGAGGGTTACAATATAAGGTTCACACACATGAGCTGAGTTTTCCATAAGGAGGTGTGGGTTGACTTTCCAAGGCACTCAGCCCCCCAACCAGTCTGTCAGCAACTCTTCAAAGACACTAAGTCATGGCTCTTATCAACAAGGGAACCATCTTATTCACTTTGGATAGAATGAAGGTCCCAGAGGCCCCCTGTCCAGAAAGTGGCAGGGGCTGAGTCAGCTAGAGGGCACATTCCCTTATTTCTGGCCTCTTTTTGTGGAAGGCAGAATCCAATATGGCCCCCCAGTGGTCCCTGCCTCCTGGTATTCACACCCTTACATGATCCCCTCACCTGGAGCATGGATTCATCGACTTGCTTCTAGGGAATAGAATACAGCTGAAGCAGTGGGATGTTGCTTCTAAGATTAGGTTGCAAAAAAGACTGAGGCTTCAGTTTTGGACCTTTTCTCTCTCCTAGTCATTCAATAAAGATGTGATGATTACCCAGGAATTGTTCCATCCATAAAGTGGAACTTTGGTATGAAAGGAAAAAATGACGCAGGGCTAGATCCCATCTCTGCAGTGGGAGTAGACTAAGATGTGTGGTAAGCAATGAAACTCTCTGGATCGGGGATTCTATGGGCAATAGTCTCTTGCACATACATGACTTCAGTTTCCCCACCCCCACTCTAAGTACATAATGTCATCTAGCCTCTAAGCTGCTATCCTCCAAAGTGGTACCTCAACTGTTTGCTCAGTAGCCAGAATAATCAAAGCAGCCCAGTCTCTGCCTTAGATGGATGAGGGTGAAAGGCTGGGGGCTAAGTTCACCAGCTGGGAGAGCCATGTTAGTCTTTTGGCTTTGTGCTCACCCTGAATGACAAAGCACCAGTAACTTTGGGCTGCCCCTGAGGCATCTGACCTTTTCATCCCTGGGAGCCTGTGGTCTTAAGGGAAGAATGACATAATAGTCCTCTGTTCTTAGTTGGGTTAAGCTGGGCTAATGGGGAGATTGTAAAAGCCTTGGGGTAGGCAAGGGTCCTCTGGAGGTCAACTTGTCCATTCTCCTACCTCCAGGAAGGGCAGCTAATTATCAATTTAGTAGGTCAGAGATATAATGAAGAGAAGGTGAGTCTGACTCTCATGTCAGATATAGGATGTACAGGAAGGAAAATTCTAGTTTGCTTGGTCAATAATCTGGTACTTCATGTTCTCAGCGGTCAGCTCTTCCTGCCTTTGTTTTCATCAATGGATCGCTGTTTTAGCCCGTGTCTTCTTATTCTGTCTGAGGTTCAGTTGATTCTGGAGACAAAAGACTTAATACCCATTAAATAATTGCTTTGGCCTCTGCCACACTCCTGCTTTTTCAGATTTCTCTTCATCTGGAAGATTTTCACTAAGAAGAGAATTTACCTTACTGATGTCTGGGCAAGGCATAGACGGTGGGAAGGTGATGGCAAACATAAACATTGGGAATTCAGGAACTTCAATGTGGGGAGGGTCCTCTGGTTTGAAACATCTCTCTCTACCACCTGACGAGTTTGGGTGCCAGAATAGGCTCTGAGGAGGTGAGTCATCTGGAGAAGATCACCCAGGGCAAGGCAGATCAGAGCCCAACACCTCAACTTCTACCTTCTTGACTCATGCTCTTTTCAAAGCTTTGAGTTTCATAGGCCTGAAATTACATATAAGATAAGACTGCTTGCTTTTCTGGAGAGGAAAAAAAAGTGCTATCCCTTCCTAAAAAATAAAGAAGAGTAAAAGAGCTCTTTGGGCTCATTAAACAGGCTGTTACAAGGCTTCTTGGACTTCAAATAACTCTTACCAAATAACATTTTGATGAGTTAAGTACAAATGAATCAGAAACATATGGACAAAATTTCCTTGAAAATACACAGGGGTTTCAGAATCAAGGAGAGTCACCCTCACCCCCAGCCCATCCCCTTCCCCTTCGGCTCTGGGTTTGGGTGTTGGGAACTTCCTCTCTTCCATGGACTCACTGATGGGACTGCCCACCCACAGGCCACCCAGCATGCTCCTAGCTTCTGCCCTGGAGTTCCGCCTCAGCTCCTGTGGCTTAGTGGCCAAGTGGCTGGGGTGGGCTGAGAGAGGAAAGGTCAGCTGGTGAGAGAGATGAGGGAGAAAAAGAAGGGAGGTACAGGGTAGGCAATCCAAGTGCTTAGAAAGCCAGCCATGTACTGCGTGCAGGGATGGTGGTGTTTGTGGCTACAGGTTGGTCTCAGATTTGGGACTCTTTGGAAAGCAGTTCAAAATGTTTTCTTTCTTTCTAAGCAACAGGAAACCCTCTTGACCCATGCTCAGCTTTGTGTTTTCCAAGTTGCCAAGGTTTTCTGGAGCTTGCTCCTAAGTCTTTGTAGGGTCCTGGACAGGCAACTCTGAGTTCCCCAAGATGAGGCACTTACAAATGGAAATAGTGCCTCAGGATTGCCCTAGCTTCTAGAAGCACCATTCACTTGCATCATACAAATTCAATCTGCCTTTCTGTGCCAGGCAGAAATGGCCCAGGGTGGATGAAATGACCCCTCTGGGTACCTGGGAGTTGTGCAGCCCAACACAGCTTCCTGGTGAAGAATCCTGGAGCTGAGTGATCCTCAGGGTAGTCCAGTTCCTTCTCTCCTCTTATTCCTCCTCATGGCTATTGCCCGGGCATAGCCAGTAGGGATGTCTGGTAACAGACTCCATGCAGAGGGTGTGAATAGTACTCATATTTTACTCTTTAAAAAAATTTTTTTCTAATGTTTTATTTATTTCTGAGAGAGAGAAACAGCATGAGCAGGGGAGGGTCAGAGAGAGAGGGAGANTCTCATGGGTTTGAGCCCCACATCTGCCTTTGTGCTGACAGCTCAGAGACTGGAGCCTGGAACCTGCTTTGGATTCTGTGTCCTCCCTCTCTCTGCCCCTCTCCCACTCACACTGTGTGTCTCTCTCTCTCAAAGAAATAAATATTAAAAGAATTTTTTAAAGAATTTTTAATGTTTATTTATTTTTGAGAGAGAGAAAGAGGAAGGAGAGGGACAGAGACAGAGAGGGAGACACAGAATCTGAAGAAGGCTCCAGGTACAGAGCCCGATACGGGGCTCAAACCCACCAACTGTGGGTTCATGACCTGAACCAAAGTCAGATGCTTAATCGACTGAGCTACCCAGCTGCTCCTCTCATATTTGACTCTTTAACCCACATGCTTAGTTTATGTTTCCCCCCAAACATACCTTGAATCCAGGATTTGGGCAAAGAGTTGATCTGTGAGGTGATTCCAGGCAGCTTGGTAAGGAAGAAGAAAACTAGGGCAGAGAAAGGAGGAAAGTCAATACATTGTGTGTGTTAAAAAGCAGCTTGCCTGTGGGGGCAACTGGGTTCAGTCACGATGGGGACCCTCTGAGACACACTCACCTCATGAGGACACCAGGGTGTTTTTCCACCAACTGTCACCCCTCACTGGGTGCTGCCAGAGCATTGACTCCCTAGAGCTTTCAGCTGACTCCCTGTGTGGGCAAATCAAGTTCCTAACGTCAGAGAAAGCCCTGGGGCAGAGAGGTGAGGGTGACTGAGGCAGGGAGCTGTTGTGGGATAGCTGGCCTTTGAGAGGCAGTTGGAAATAGGGTCAGGGCGTCATTGCCTTCCACAAATAACCTGACTATGCCCACACTCCCCTCTCTCTGCCTCTTCATACTGACCCAACTCTGGCTTAAGTCTTGGATATAGGAGGGAAGAGGGGAGTAAAACAAAGCGGGTGTCCCCCGGTGCGTTTGTCTGTCGGCACCAGAGAGTTAAAGGGGTGATGTGTGTTTGCGTTGCCTGTCAGGCTGTTGGGCAGAGTGTCTGGTCCAAGGGTGACCACGTTCACAGGCCCCACAGATCCACCGAAAAATAGAGTGGGGTTGAGCTCTCCCACCTGCCCTGGGCTTTGGCATGTCAAGCCTGGCACAATCATCTAAAAACTTTGCTTTGGGGGTCTTTTTATTTTCCCTTCCATCTGTCCTGGGAACACTTCCTGGGAACAGAGCCCGGTTGCTGCTCTGAGAAGCCCAGGGAAGAGGAAGAGAGGAAAGTGGGCTAGGGTGATCAAATGGAGTCCTTCCGATGGGGTGAATCGTGTTATGCCAAGAGCTGTAGTGGAGCATGCTGCGTGTTTAGAGAAGACAAGAAACGAGCAAGGGGGGACAGCCAGACGGAAAGCTGCCGGATTGCAAGTATTTAATCCTTAAGAGCATCCTGTCCAGATGTTTTGGCTTCTGAGCCACCTTCCTGTCCTACAAGCATAAAGTGCTCCTATCACCAACATTGAAGTCCTGCTTTAAGGCCGTCACATTGACCCATTCTTTATTGCTTCAATATCCTATCATGTCTCTTAGCCTTATAAAAAAAAAAAAAAAAGCCAAAAGCTTTCAAAGTGCAGAAACATCCTCACCCCTTCTTGAAGGTGACTGAGCCGGGCAGGCTGATTGGCAGTGAGCCCTAGGACATTTCCGTGAGATGAGCAGCCCTTGGCTCTGGGTCATTGGGACAGAGTAGAGAAAGGAACAAGAAGGGAGATCACCAGGAGTGGGGTGGAAGAAGAAAGCATTGTGCCTTGGCCACCACCTCTCTATCCTTCCCAGATGATTCACGCCGCCATCACTTCCCATCTATGTCCCCTGGGCCCACAGCCATCCCGAAGCCCTTCCTGGCCAGCTCGGCTGGAAACAGATGCAGACTGACAGATGTCTCCTTCAGGAACTGAGACCTCTTCACACCCATCCCAGGATGGCCACTCCCTTCCAGGCTGGTGGAAAGAACGACACTTCCCAGAGCTTCCCCAAGATGCCCTTCGGCCACTGCAGTGCGGGGCATCCTCCTCCAGGCTCTCACCTCCAGGCTCTCACCTCCTGCCTATTGCCCTCCACCATCTGCCCTCACGGCCACCTCCTTCCTTTCCCATGAAAGCCCCCCCAAACCCCCCGGCCTGCAGTTCCTTCAATTCTGTTGACTCTTAAAGTCTTAGCTTGACTTCCTGCCAGGTGCTCTCCCTACCTCCTCACCCCCTCTTCTAGATGATGATTTGGGTAAGGGAGTGGTGTGTCCTCTTTGGAGACATCTTCAACCCTCCAGTGCCCGCACCCTCTGCCCGCCCTTCCTCTGTTAGCCGTGTTCCTTTCCACAGCTCGGGGTGGCCATTGGAAAGAAACAAGACCATCTGGAGGAAAATGCACTGGGAACCACAAAATCCCTAGAAATAAAAGGAATTACACAATCCACTTTTACAGAGAAGAAAATGGTGGTTCTAAGAAGATCTCCCCTTCTGTGGTGGACAGAGGAGTAGGCTTCTTCTGGTCCTCACACCTGACCGTGCTTGGAATGTGCAGAGGAACTGGGTGAAGGGCAGGTTCTTGGGACCTCCTAATAAACTCAGTCTGCTGGGTCTGAGGAATCTAGACCTAAAACACACATCCTGGGGGGATCTGACGCAGAAGGTCCTGCTAACAAAACTCTCACCAAGGCAGTCTGACGCCTGGCCCATTGCTCTGACCGTCAGCCACATGGACCTAGGTGAGCCTTTGCTGGATCCCACCAAGGAGCATTTAATTCTCAGCCTGGACATTTGTAAGTCCGTTTTCTATTTTGCAAAGAACTCAGCTTGAGGCTCAGGCCTGTGAACTAATAGTGAAGAAATGATTGGTCCTCCTCACACAGTGGCCTCTGAGTCTCTGCAGGGTGGAGCGAGAGTTCTCAGAGCCCGTGCAGGCGTAGCGGCGGGGAGAGAGCACGCCCTGCCCCCCAGCCAGGCTGAGAAAGCACCTCCCAGCACAGGCAGCTGAGAGTCATGGACACTGTCCTCTCTAGCGCAGCCAAGAGGGGCCAGAGGCCCTGACAGCTGCTCCCTTTCTGTCCAGACCCATCCTTCCCAGGCTGTTCCTCACCTCCTGCCTTGCCGGTGGTGGTCACAGCGTTTCCACCTCACCCATGCAGGCAGGGCTCTTCCCAGGGGCTGTGGGGCACTGCTCTTTGCTCACTTGTGGGATCCTTCCTTGAATGCCCCAAGGGCTCCCCAGGGCAGCTGCGGGCCCTGGAAAATTCTCCCGCTATTGGAAACGGGGGGGGGGGGCGTTCTGAGACACGTGCAGAGAAGCAGCTGGGCTAAGGTGCTGCAAGCTGATACAACGTGATGGGAGGTTGCCAATTCTCCAAGTGACCTGGGCCCAGGGTGGAGGTGGGAGGGGCCCAACAGTGAGCCTGGAGGGAGTCGACCAGCTGGGAAGACCGGTCATGGGAGGGGTGGGACACCGCAGCGGACAGTGACAAGGCAGATGGGAAGAAGCCGGGCCGGAAGCTTGGATTCTTCTCCTGCCAGAGCCAGCCGTGTGCATTGCAGACGATGCCTCCGTGGGCCTCTGCTTGACTGAGGGGGTGGGGGTTGGGATAGCAGAGCACCAGCTGCCCCGGATAACACACCTTTAAAGCAAGCTGATTGGCCGAAATCAAGGGTTCTCCAACTGCCTTCTGTGGACAGAGGTCTCTCCTGCTTGAGACGAGGAGTGGAGTTTTGACCACAGTCACTTGCTTTCCTGCTTTCAGTCTTCCCAGGGGTTCCTTGGGGGGGAATTTCTGGGTTTTTCCTGAGCTGAAGAGGACCTTTGATCTGGTAGAGCGGTTTTCGGTGAGTCAGAGCACCATGACTCTCCGCCTGGCTGTGGTGGGTCAGTCAGCCAGGGACGGGGCAGCCCTCGGTGGTCCAGAGGCCTGAGGCACGGAGGGCTTCAGGGCGGACCGAGCTCATGAGTCGGCTTGGAAAGTGGGTGTCTCTTTAGTGTTTCCAGAAAACACTCATAGCCCCCAATGGCACACAGTGTCTGAGATTCTGAGTTTTTCACTGTGAGGCACAGAACGGTGACTCATAATTTCTTATTAGATGAGCTAATGAACACATTTATTTATTTACTGGGTCCTGAGGACTTCCTGTCTGTGAGTCCTCAAAGAAAAACCTTTGTGCTGAAAGTCACTCCAGCCAACGTCTTAGTGGGGCTTAGCTTTTCCAGGCACTTTCTCCCCCTTCTTTCTAGGCAGCTGGTTTGGGAAGAGGTTCTGGGGAGGAAGAGGAGATGCGCAGTGGGCCAGGGATTGGGGGCTGAAGTGTGGCGGGCAGGAGGGAAGGGCACGCTCCGCAGTAAAGGCATTTTCCTTGTACTGATAACCAGGACACATGCCGCCCAGATGCCCCTTTTGCGAAGGGCTTGCTGCCCAGCTGTGGGTGTGCGGTCAGCAGACGGTTTCCAGCCGTCAGGGCCTCCCAGCCACAGAGAACGATTTTGCCTAAAGTCACCTGCTTGTTACCATGTCCAGTGACTGAGCAGGAGGAGGTACCCAGGCTGGGCACTCTGGCCACGAGTGAGCAGAGCTCCCCATCGGCTTGGCCAAGGCCTTGTCGGGCTACCTTGTAGTTCCACTTTTTCCTCTGCCCGTTCCTGCATGGTTCTCCCCAGGTTAGGAGTCATGATTCAGGTTCAGTTCCAGCCCACAGGTGACTTACTGCCCCAGAGGTCGATAAGGTGGGTGTCCAGCCCTCCGAATGACATCCTGACAAATCATACCAATAGCCACAAGTATGTGTTGATTGGTGGGATGTTCTTGTCGTCCCCCCGTGTCTATGGTTATTCAGCTGCCTCGAACAAACACATCAATCCCTTTCCTGCCTCAGGGCCTTTGCACTTTCTGTTCTCTCTGTTAGGAATGCTGTGCCCAAATGTCACCTTCTCAGAGAGATCGTCCTTGACCCCTTACCTGAAAGGGTCCTCTGTCAAACTCTCAGGCACTCCCTCATGTACTGTGTTGTTTGTTATTTTCTGTTACAATGAATACCAGAGATAATTTGGACATCTTATTTTTTGATGTCTCTGGATACTTAATTTTTAGTGTCTGTCCTTTCCCACTAGAACATAAACCCCATGAAAACAGGAACCTTTCTATCTTGTTCGCCTCTGTGTCCCAGGATCTTGCAGGGTGTCTTGAGCAAGTACTTGATAGATAATGAATGAACGAACGAAAGAAAGAATGAATGAACGAACAAATGAATGAAATGAACAAGTATTTATTGAGTGAAAACAACAGACTATAGCTAGAATTTAACCATATTTTATTTCCCGTATATCAATTATTGCTTTTCCCTATTAGTTAAGTGATACAGGTTTTCACTTAGAGCATGGGTAGGTAAACTTTTTCTGCAAAGAGCCAGCTTGGGTAGATATTTTTGCCTGTGCAAGTCTTAAGGTCTCTATTGCAACTACTTAGCTCCAATGCTGATATGCAAAAGCAGCCATAGAAAGTATGTAAAGAAATAGGCATGGCTGCATTAGAATAAAATTGTATTTGAAAAAAACATGTGGCTGGCCAAATCTGGCCATTTTTTGCTGTCACTGCCTAAGAGCGGTAATATAAAATTTCCTATAAAATAAAATTTACTGAAGTAAAAAAGGAAGTCTAATCAAATAATATTACCTAAATAGCTTTACAGAAACCATATGCAAATTCCCGAAGCTGGAGAGAATTCAGCTCTAATTTTGCTTGCATCATCTGTGGCCACACTTGTGGGGGTGAAGGAGGCTGGAAGGGAGAACTCCCTTTAATTTAATGTGGCCAAATTGTGGGAGGATCACGCTTAGATATTCCCAAGAGCCTGTTAGGACCAGAGTTCTGCTGTCTTTCCTCTTGCTGTTATTTTCCTATATCCTTCCTGCCCCCAACCCTGGTCCCAGAACTAGAGGCAGTCATAAAATGCTCTTGCTTGCATAAATTATCCTTCCAGAGCTATAGCTATCCCCAGGCCCAGGGCCTGTCATGGCCATGCTTAACTTTCTCATAAATATACCCTGAGCTGAAGCAGGCATAAACGTGGCAGGGCACTGAGGAGGTGAGGGCAGCACAAGGCAAGAAGGTCAGTCTGAAACTCCTGACCCTCTGGGAGTACTTCCCATAAATCAAGGCAGTTCTAAGCACTTCAGATATATTAACTGATATGATCATTAGTCATCAAATACTACTACTGCTACTATTATTATTATATTATTACTTTTTAAAAATAGTTTATCGTCAAGTTGGTTATTATTATATTATTACTATTATCCCCATTTTACAGATGAGAAAGCTGAGGCATAGGAGCCTCAGTAAGTTGTCCAGAGTTATTCAGCTAGCAGGAGGCAGAGTCAGGATTGTAACCCGGATGGTCAGCACTAGAGTCCACTCTGCTAACGGATTCACTGACACTAGAGGCTCCGGCACAGCACTGCTGGGGGCTCTCACGAGTACACAGACACATTCTGTGGTCTTTCCCCATAGCTTTTTTGAAAAAGAGTATTCATTATTATTTTTTTATTGAGGTGTAATGCATATAACGTACAATCGACCATCTTAAAGTGTATACTGTGGTGCCCTTGTGTGTCCACAGTGTTGTGCAACCCCCACCTGTCTCTACTTTCAATACCTTCCACGACTTCAAGAGCACATCCAAGACCCATCAAGGAATCACTCCTGTCCCACCTCCCCTCGCCCACTGGCTCCCTCTTATTTGCCTTCTGTCTCTACAGATTTGCCTATTCTGGACATTTTCTATGTGGAGAATCCTGCAGCTTCTTTTACTTTCTTTTACTTTCAGCTTTTTTACTTTCTTTTTCTTTTACTTTCTTCTTTTACTTTTACTTTCAGCTTCTTTTACTTGGCATGTGTTCAGGGTTCATCCAGGTTGTAGCCTGTATCAGGGCTCTATTCCCTTTTGTGCCTGAATACTGCATGCGTGCATGCATGCTGTGTGTGTGTGTGTGTGTGTGTGTTTTACCACAATCTGTTTATGCATTCATCTGTTGACTGGCATTTGGGTTGTGTCTGTCTTCCAAAGGCTGTGAATATTCCTGTGATGATCATTTATGAACAGCTATTGATTTGAGGATTTGTTTTTTATTCTTTTGGGAATATATCTCGGAGAGAATTGATAAGTCAGATGTTTAACTTTTTTGAGAACCATCGGTTTTCCTCGGCGGCTGACCCACTTGGGATTCCCACCAGCAGTGTACGAGGGTTCCTATCTCTCTACATTCTCTCCAACCCTTGTGATTTTCTTCCTATGTTTTTCATCATGGTAGCCATCCCAGTGGGTTTGAGGTGGTATATCGTTGCAACTTTGATTTGCATTTTCTTTACAACCGGTGATGTTGAGCCTCTTTTTATGTGCTTACGTGTCATTTGTATATCTTCTTTGGAGAAATGTCTTCTCCTGTTCTTTGCCCATTTTTAACATTGGGTTGTTTGCTTCCTGTAGTGAGTTGTGTTTTTTATATTCTGGATATTTGGCCCATATCAGACATGTAATTTGCAAGTATTTTCTCCCATTCTTAGCTTGCCTTTTTACTTTCTTGGTAATATCCTTTGATGCTCAAATGTTTTTAATTTTTGTAAAGCCCAGTTTATCTATATTTTTTCTTTCATCCCTCGTGCTTTTGGTGTTAAAGATAAGACACCATTGGAAATAGAATGAACAGGCAGAAGGGATAAGAAGCTTTTTTCAAAGAGGTAAAGGGTAGAATATGGTTCANCACCATTGCCAAATTCAAGGTCATGAATATTTACCTGTCTGTTTTTTTCTAATGGTTTTACTTTTAGTTCTTATATTTAGGTTCTTATACATTTCTTACACTGATGTTATTAATCCACCCTCACCATTTTAGCTTATTTTCAGTACCCAGAAGGTCCCCAGTGTCGGGGCTAGCTCCATGAGTGTGTAACTTTGGCAGCTGTATAGATCCCTAAACTTTGGAGGGCCACATGCTTGGTTAAATGTTCTGCTGCCACTGTCTTGAAATTCTTAATTTTTTATTCAGCAAAAGAAATTTAAAGTACTTTATTTATTCTTTTTATGAATATAATGTATTGTCAAATTGGCTTAAATACAACACCCAGTGCTCATCGCAACAAGTGCCCTCCTCAATGCCCGTCATCCGTTTTCCCTCTCCCCCACACCCCCATTCATCCTTAGTTTGTTCTCTGTGTTTAATAGTCTCTTGTGGTTTGCCTCCCTCCCTCTCTGTATCTTTTTTACCCCCTTATCTCCCCCCATGGTCAGTCAGAGAAGGATAGATATTGTGTGTTTTCACCCATATGTGGATCTTGAGAAACCAAACTGAATTGAAATTCTTAATTTTTTTTTAAATGTTTTATTTATTTCTAGGAGAGAGACAGAGAGAGAGACAGCGTGAGCAGGGGAGGGTCAGAGAGAGAGGGAGTCACAGACTGAAACAGGCTCCAGGCTCTGAGCTGGCAGTCAGCACAGAACCCGACGCGGGGCTCGAACCCACAAACCATGAGATCATGACCCAAGCGAAAGTCAGACGCTTAACCAACTAAGCCACCCAGACGCCCCTGAAATTCTTAATTTTTGAGCACCAGACTTTACATTTTCATGTTGCACTGGACCCAGGTAATTCTCATCCTTTTCTTTCCATGGGTACATCCTTCAAGATGCAAATCAAGTCGTACCTCCTTCCGGAAGCCCTCCATGACCCTTTCCCACCCTTCGAATAGTCTTTTCTCTTCAACTTCTATAAGAGTTATGGGCCATACATACCACCCGGTTCTTAGTCACATCGATCACTCTCTGCCCTTGCTGGTCTCTTATCTCTCTGTGCATGGAAGTTTTGTCCCTCCCATCTGGTTATGAACTCACTGGAGCATGGGGAAATGCCATTTCAGCTAGGCAGTACGATGTGGGGCAGACGATTATATGCGCGTTGCATCACTTTTTCCTAATGCAAGTTCCTGTATTTATCTCGGTGTCCTACAGCACACCAAACCCGGGCTCTGTCAGGAGGCAGTTCGATAAACGATGGCTAGCTAGCCTCTTTCTGCTCTTCCACCCTGTCTGTCTCTGACTGGGTGGCTCTGCTCTACCCAAGGTTTCTAGAATGTTAAGTAGAGACAGAATCTCAGAACTCATCTGGTCAGATCCATCTTTGGATGAAGATGTCTCCTACAGGCCTGGTGTCTTACTCAAAGAGCTCATGGGGCACAGCAGGGGGTGCAGGACACTTTCCTGGGCAGTCGCCTCCACCCCTTCATGCCTTCCTCTTTGGACAGATGTAGACCCTTCTTGTGAGTGCAGGTGGGAAGTAGCCCTGTCCCTATCTAAAGCAGTTGACTGGATTCTCGCTGAGACCAGCAGTCCATCAACCCATTGGCTTGTGGCTTCCTTTGTGGAATGGCTCCCTGGAGCCCCCTCCTCCTCCCCTCCGAGAAGCTCCAAGAACCAGCTGCCTGTCAGCCACTTTATTAAACTGGTTTCCAGATGTCTCCACCTCAAATTGAGGAAGCAGGAGGAGACCTGACTGGGAGTTTGTCTGTTAAATGAAGTCTTTAGGGTCTGTAATAAATAATGTCATGTATTAATGGAGCAGGTGGTCTCCGGAGAAGTGGTGATGTAGAGGCTGTCCTCAGTGAGGCCACGTAAGCATGAGAGAGGCCAGGAGGTAGACAGACCAGACTGTCTGGAGGTAAGGACAAGAGAGAAGAGATAGATGCAGAGGCAACTGGAGACTGAGTGGAGGTGGGGGAGCCCGTGCAACAGTGACAGAAACAGGACAGAGAAAGAAAAGGAAGCAGAGAAAGGGAGACAGAGACGCAATGTCAAAATAGTTCATTGTATTGACTTGCCAGGGTCTGTCTGTCTCCTTCAGAACAGCTAATAAAGCCCACAGGCAGCTCTTGAAGAGCCCCTCTGTGCAAGCCCCGTGCTGTGCTCTGCAGAGAGGCTCATTCACTTTCTTTTGCAACAGCTTCACCAGATAGCTGCTGCCATGATGTCCATTTCACAGACAAGGAAAGTGAAGCTCAGTGGACTCAGGGAACATGCTCAAAGTCATGCAGGGGTAGAGAAGTCTGCTTCCCACACTGTTCCCTTCACCATCCCATTCTCTTTGGCAGTCATGTTTAGGGGAGCGATCTTTCCAGGCTTGGCTCATTCCACTGATAAGCACAGAAGCTGTAGCTGGTTGGCACTGTCCAAACTTATATCATCCATATGGAGAATTCTTTTCTTTTCTTAGGTTTCTTTATTTATTTTGAGAGAGAGACAGAGAGAGAGAGAAAGAGAGAGAGGGGAGTGGAGGGGGAGAAAGAGAGGAGAGAATCAGAATCCCAAGCAGGCTCCACACCAGCAATGCAAAGCCCCATGTGGAGGTCAAACTCATGAACCATGAGACAATGACCTGAGCTGAAGTCAGACACTTAACTGACTGAGCCACCCAGAAATCACGTCCTTATGGAGAATTCTGAATCTGTTTGAATGGGGGCAGGGGGAGAAATACAAACACATCCTCCCTCTAAGTACTTATTTTGAAACGTGTTGCATATCTCCAGTTGGACAGACTTCATTTCCTCCAACTCATAACTGAATCCACTAGCTTAGGTGCCACCTTTCTGCCTTATTCACTGTGAGGGAGCTTTATATACATGAGAACCTTGGGGTATTACTTTCCTGCAGCTGCTGTCACTGATTATCACAAACAAAACAAATTATTACCAAATTGGTGGCTTCAAAAAACATGGGGAGCACCTGGGTGGCTTAATGAGTTAAGTGTCCACCACTAGATTTGGGCTCAGGTCATATCTCACAGTTCATGAGATGGAGCCCCAGATGTCAGCATGGAGACTGCTTGGGATTCTCTTTCTCTTTCTCTCTCTGCCCCTCCCCCTCTGGTGCTCAGTCTCTCTTAAAATAAAGAAACATTACAACACAAAGAAAAATGTTAATTTTTTCTTTCATAGTTCTGAAGGCCAGAAGTCTGTAAACAAATTACAGGTAGGACCTTGCCTTCTTTGAAGGCTCTAGAGAAGAATCCTTCCTTGCCATTTCCTAGCTTTGGCGACTCCCACCAATCCTTGGTGTCCCTTGGCTTGTCGCTACATCTCTAGTCTTTGGTTCCTTCATTTGTCCTTCCTTGTCTCTGACTCTATATCCAAATTCCTCTCTCATTACTCTTATACAGACACCAGTCACTGGACCAAGGGCTCACCCTAATCCAGGACGAATTTAACTTGATTACAACTGTAAAGACCCTCTTTCCAAATAAGGTCACATTCAATGGCACTGGGGGTGAAGATTCGAACATATCTTTTTGGGGGATACAATTCAATTCCGTTACAATCAAGATATATGGAATGTATAGGTGATAAAATGATAAGAACAAAAGTAAAAAGGACAAGTGTGTAACACACTAGTGCTCAGGCATTTCTGTCCAAAAACAGAATTTTAACTTAGAGTTTATATCTCTTGCCTAATTCTTGGTTCCTTTTCCTCATACCCCGTGTGTTGCTACCTGCCTTCCTTTGCCTCTCGGACATCGTCCATTTGCCTTGACAATAATACCACTGTACTTTAGAATGGGTGCTTCTAAAATTGTTTGAAATGTACAAAAGGGCACCATATTTGAGGCAAATATTCTGTTTTACTCGCAGAGGCAGAGTTGACTCTTCTCTCTTAGCTATATTAGAGCTACTTGACTACCCAGTGTGTAAGGAATGTAATGAAATGGCCTTAAAATAAAATACCAGGTCCCATTGATTTATCAGCAGGGCTGTGTTTAAAGGGATCCTCTGGGTATCTGATTCACCATGGACATTGGACTCAGGATGCTCTTCTCTCCATGGACTTTTCTTAAATATGAGATGATCTTCCAATGTTATTTAAGACTCTTGGTGGCAAGGGATAGAAACATATCACCAATTACTTTTTACTCCAGATGGCATCTGCTGGCTGATGTTATTGGGTGTTCCAAGGAGTGGTCTAGCCTCAGGTATAGCTAAACCTGGGAGTTCATTGATGGCATCAAAATGTTTTATCTCTCTCTCCCTCTGGCAACAAAATGTCCCCATGGATTCCAGGGAAAGAGAGTGCCTAGCACCTTCAGGAAGTGACTCTATTAGTCCATCTTGAGTTCTACGTATATCACTGGCATGATGTCATGGCCAACAGGAAGAGATTCTCTGATTGGCTAGGCTGGAGCCTCTAACCACAATGTAATAGTAGGGACAGTCTAGCTATGGTAACACCAAACCCTGCCAATCTCAGTGTCTTGATACAGTAGACGTTTATTTTTTAATCACATAAGTTGAATCAAAAGAACCTTCTCAAGCCTACAGCCTGATGGAAGTTCTGCCATCTTAACATGTCATTTCCAAGGTAACCAAGAACATCAACATTCAACCAACACACAGGGGAAGAGAAACTGGACACGCATGCAGAGTGTTCTTTTATGGGCCAGGCCCATCGTCCATTGGCCAGAACTTGGCCATATGTATAGACCATAACATTGTCTGAGAAATCCAAACTAGCTGTGAGCTCAACAGGAGAGGAAGTAGGTTTGTTGAACAGCTAGCCATTTCTGCCACCAGCCATTACCCTCATGTTATGTTGGCAGTATTGTCAGAGAATGAGGGAGGGGTGGCTTCTCAAAGGAAGGGATTCAGAGCAGACTTGTAAAAAATATCTTCCAATCTAACAGGATGATTCAGACATGTGTGACTTGGCTGCACTTGGCTACATTGGTATCTGGTACAGACACTATTGTCTACTATTGTATGAAAAACTACCCCAAAATGTAATCGTTTAAAACAAGAATCTTGCTACACTTTTCTTTTATTTCATGATTTTGTTGGTCAGGAATTTGGGCAGGGCTCAGCCGGGTGATTCTTTTGCTCCACAGTGGCAACTAGGGTCACTCAGTGGTATTCAGCGGGAGGGTCCAGGACAGCCCCGCTCTCATGTCTTGTGCCTTGTGGAGATGGCTGGCAGTCTGGGCTCAGCTGGAGCCCTCTTCCTCTCCATATGGTCTCAGGTCCCACCCCATGGTTTCTGCAGCAGGGTAATCAGGCTTCTGCTGTGGTGGCTCAAAGCCCCTCAAAGAGCATTCCAAGAAACCCAAGAAAAAGATGTGAGCCTTCTCAAGACCTAGCTTCCAAAGCTCAAGGGTGTCACTGCCACTTCTGTTGTCCAGCAGGTCATGTGGCCAGTGCAGACTTCAGCAGAGAGAAATGAGAGCATCCTTGTTGGTTATGGCCAACTGTAATGGGCCACAGATCTTTTCCAGCCATGTGACTTTTCCACACCAGGTCTCTGGATTCAGGAGCCTTTCCTTCTCTGTGAGTGGCTAATGGATCTGAGCCCTTACTGCCCTACCTCCGGCCAGGTGTCTTGGCATTTTGCTCCAGCTATTGCAGTTCCCTCCTGGAGCTGGGCCTCTAGAGGCAGGAATCTAGACTCTTAAGAGTGAAGCAGGTGTTCTGGGTTTCCACGGACAGGACAGAGCAAGAGAACCCCACAAAGGGGGGTTATCAGGAGGTTGGGACCCACTCCTGGAAGTGGTATCCAGCTAGTCTGCAGCAAATATGGTCACTGGTACCTATACCAGGCCTCATTCTAACAGGTTTGCTTGTATTAACTTGCTGAACATTTTTAACAACCCTAGGACATAAGTACTGTAATTATACCCATTTTGTAAACTAGGAAACTGAGGCATAAAGAGGTTAAGTAACTTACCTGAGCTTATGAGGCTGGAAAGTGAGAAACTAGTGCTCAGAGCCAGGAAGCTGGGCCCCAGAGGCTCTGAGATCCTAGCAACACAAACTAATAGTTACCTTTGTAACATAAGGAGCCTGTGTCTCCCTGTCACCTCCAGCACTCACCATTCTATCACCAGCACTACCAAGCTGGCTTACTCTCTCTGGAGAAAACCAGATGTATCCTTTCTGAATCTGCAAAACTCTGTGCTAATAAAGGATTCTTACCTTCAGTTACCTCTTTGAGTTCCAGTGACACCCATTCATTTTCCATGATGCCCTGGGCTCATATGCAAATGAAGCCAAATTAGTCTGGGTTACATTATAACTATGTTATTACACCAACTATGGGTTGTTGATGTCAAGTCAAATGAATAGTTTTATAGAGGATCCAGTGGGTGTGTGAGGCAGTGCTAAGCACCTTCAAGTGGAAATCCAAGGTCTGAGTTTTCTGAGTCAGCAGGGGCTAGAAACCATGCAAAACCCAGACTTTCCCAAGGGGGGAAAAAAACTGTTATGGGATTCCCGTCAAGGCCTCTCATCTCTCCTAATCCCACATCCTGACCCCTGGTTCCGCACTGTGTGCACTTTGCATCTGCCCTTTAAAACCAATTTTCTTCTGAGCAGAAAGTCCCCAGGGAAGAAGGAACTGGAATCTTCTGGGCATTTTCTAGGATTGGATGGCTGCAGCCGTTTGGCAAAGGTGAGCACGATGGTCCTGGCGTCACGTAGGATCTGTTTGTGGCCCTCTGGCCGTCTCCTTCCTCCTACAGGGATGGCAGATGGCCTGTGTTTTTAATAATTAAAAAAAAAAAAGTCGGAGGGAAATCGAGCTCAGCAGGAGGAGTTTGGCACCATCCAGGCAGCACAATTGAGCTGTGAATTTGTTTGGAGATTGGAGATGGTGTCTTCCCATTAAGCATGCCTGAAGCCTCAGCTCTTCCAGGAATCCGTGAGGGCCCCACGTAATGATTTTCATTAGCAGGACCCGGCCGGGGGTGGGAGATGGAGGGAGGCCGTTGGAAGCTCCCCACCTCCTTGTACTCATAGGACTGTACCTCCCAGGGGCTGTGGCCGACAATTTGTGAAGCCTCCCTTCCCCTGCCCCTCCTGCACCCCCATCTTTTAGTCTCACTATAACTCTTAGGAGGCAGAGATCTGAAATGATTCCACAAATCAGCCAGCGAGACCAGCCCAGGTTGTTTAGCAAAAAAAAAAAAAAAAAAAGAGGCAATGCCTAGCTCTGAGGGGAAGGATACAGAACTCTAAGAAGACATGGTGCAGGTACAACACCTGCTAGATCATACTGTGGAGGGTGAGGAGGAAAGGTTATACCTGAAATCCAAAGCCCCGACTTCCATACTCGGCCTGATACCGCCAGCCAAGCAGGCTTTACCTGGTCACCTTCCTTTTCTGGGTCTCAGTTTCACCATTTGTAAAAGAGCAGAAATGGATTCTATGCCTGGAAGAGGCTGGAGAAACACCTGTAGATGACCTGATTCTCTGTGGAGACATAGAGAGGTCTCCCAGGTAAATGTGGCTGTAGACCGTGGGGAGGGGACTGAAGAGGCAGGGACAGCTTGCTCTGGAGAGTCCTTAACCTGTAGGTAAACATGGGTGGCATGCAATGGGCTGAGCAGGCTTGGATAGGGAGACCCTGAGGTCATCCTGTACTCCTAAACCGATCGCAGGAAGAGCTGGGGCCCCAGAGAACATTTACTGGACTCCTCGACCCCCTTCAGGATTTCTCTTCTCTTACTGATGTCGAGTCAGGCCTTTCTGGAGAGTGGGTGGAATCAGTTGTGTTCAGTTCAGAGATGACTGAGCGCAGAGGGTCCACACAGGACCAGCTCTACCCAGCTAGAGCCCACCTAGTCTCACCTACTCGGGTCAGGACAGGAAGTTCTGAAAGGAGGCATTCATTCCAGGGGCTGAGGAAGGAAAGAAAGCTCCCTCCTTCCACCACTCCCCTCCGTTCTGGCTTGGTCAACTCTGGGCCCCACTGACCACCTGCCACCAGGGGCGAGTCAGCCCAGCAGATGGTGTGAGGTGGGGAGGGGACCACGTCAGCCAGCAGCACAGACATAGCAGCGACTGTGAACTTGGGGCACTCTGTTCCGGAGTCTCCTGCTCTCTCCCTCTACTCCCTCCATTTCTTCATTATTCATCCACCTTCTGGGCTCTTTCTTCTTTCCTTCCTATCTGCACATCTCCTTTCCCTCCCCATGTCTCTCATCTTTAACTACCCTCCCTTCTTTCTTTTTTTTTTTCTCTCCCTCAGCCTTTGCAGTGCAAAGTGAGAGAGGTAGGACCCTTCAGTGTTAATAAGTGGAAGCCCAGAGGCACTTTCTTGACATCCTGTCTTCCTGGCCAGAGAGTCCTGGGGTGAGGGAGGGGCTGCCCACTCCTGGTGAAAACTGCAGCTGAATACTAGTTGGAAGGCTGAGGGCAATACCGTCAGCTCCGAGCAGTGGGGCCAGGGCTGGCGAGGCCTCAGATAGGTTATCTGTGCAGAGAAGGCCAAGGCGAAAGCTCCAGTGTTCCAGGGCTTCATTCCAGATCACAAAGGGCCCCTTGCCCTACTCACTCCATTCTTCCTACCACTTGGAAGTGGATGTGGCCAGGCCTGTGTTCATCCTCTCTTTCTGTTAGGACCCTGGCTGGGGACAGAGGCTGAGCTTGAGGCCTAGGATGTTACCTGTCTCCTCATTAGGAGCCCTGGGTCTTTGGGAGACTGGCCAGTATGATGGCCATGCTAAGAGTGGTCTCTGCTGGCTTTCCCTAGCCCCCTCCCTCCCAGATCCCATACCGCACAATGTAGGCTGCAGTCAGAATGGCTCTAGACTTTCCTCCCAAGAATTCACTCTGTTCCTGGTCCAGGTCAAGAATCCAGAGGTGCCCCTGAAGGGAAAGAAAGAAAAAGGATTGTTCAAAGGAGCCCAGTACACAGCTGTTCCTACTTTTCAGGGTTGCCCTAGACTCCTAATTTCCACTAACTTCTAAAACTACACACTATCTACAGTGTGTTCAACAAAGGTGGACATGTTCTATATCTTCTGATCACATGTAGCTGTTGAACCTTGAAACTGTGGCTAGTATGAACAAAGAACTGATTTAAAAAATGTTTTATTTATTTTTGAGAGAGATAGAGAGACAGAGTGTGAGCAGGGGAGGGGCAGAGAGAGGGAGATGCAGAATCAGAAGCTCCAAATAAACCGTGAGATCCTGACCTAAGCCAAAGTCGGACGCTTAACGGACTGAGCCAGCCCAGCGCCCTAACCAAAGATCTGATTCTTAAATTTTATTTAATTCCAAGTAATTTAAACTAAATACCCATCTGTGGCTGGCAGGTGCCATAGTGAGTAGGTCTAAACCATGAGGAGGCCCTGGTGAACACATTAAGTGAATAGGGCATTTGACAAACCCACTTTCACAAATATCAATTCAGTTAGTTCTCTTAATAAATAGCTCACCATCTGACACAAGTAAAGAGGTCCATAAATGGATTCTTCCTTTTAATCCACAAAGCACCAGTTGGATGGAGGTGTTGTTATTACCCACATTCTATAGATGAGGAAGGAAGACACAGGGAGATTAAGGTATTTGCCCAAAGTCACACAGCCAGTTGGTGCTGGGACAGGATTTGCAGGTCCACCCGACTCCAGAGCTGTGTTTTAGCAAGCACATCCAATCTTACCCAAAATACTAAGATTTGGATTCTACTTCTGCCTCTGCCACCTGACATCTCTGTGACCTTGGGCAAGTCATCTCTCCTTTGGCTTCAGTTAGCTCTTCTGTCGTAAGAGTAGATGGAAGTGTCCATCCTGAGGTCCTCTTCAGCTCTGACAGTCTGTGGTTCTACTTAGTTCAGCACAGGTTGAGCGTCGGGGTTGTGTGTAAACACACTCTGAGAAAGACATTTCATAGCGTGGGAAACTGTGACCTTCTGTGAGGACAGCATGAGGGAAGGAGCTGGGCACCAAGGGAGCCTCAGGGGTGGAGTGACGGTGGCCTTGGCGGTGGGTTTTGAGGGGAGGGTGGGATATGGGTCTCAGAAGGCACAGAGGCAAGATGGTGGGCCACAGCAGGAGGAGCGGCCCATTGGAGGAAAGGGCCACTGTTTGTTCAGGTGACTCTTCTGAAATGCACGTAAGCAGCGTCTCCCTATGAGCAAAGGGATAGCAGGAAACCCCAGAATAACAAAGGCTAGAATGCAGGGTGCCTGGTGTTTGTTTTGCTCTTGCCAAGTATACACTGCCTTCTTTCTTCTGAGCTGACTCTAATATTTCCAGCTCCTTCCCTTCTGCCAGCCCAGGGGTTAGTCCCTCGGGGCTGACAGCACACTAGGCATTTTCTGTGTGTGACTTTAGACGTGTGCTAGTGCACGGAGCATCCACCCTTCCCTGTCTCCAGGCACGCCCAAGCTACTGTCTCAAATTCCCCAGGGGGAACATTCTTGGCCCTGACACCCCCCACTGGAGCTCTCCTTCTGGGGCTGTATTATTCCCTTGGAGCTGCCTCCACCCTCTTGTCTCTGGCAGATGCTGACGTTGCCTGCCACTAGAGAAGTCAAGTTGCTACTTCAGCTAGATCCTATGAAATGGAGCCTGTGCTTCATCCACATGGATTGAGAGACTCTTGAGAGCCTTGTGTGTGCAGAGCCCTGCTGGGCACCCCCAGAGGAATAAGTAAGGTCTTCCTTCAAGAAGCCTGTGGCCCAAGACAGTGTAGCTAAGGTGTCCCACCTTAAAGGTCTACGCATCCAGTAGGTGACCCAAATGGGCCTAATGTGAGATACTAGGGAACAGCAGAGATCAGCTGAATTGGAAAGACTTGCACCATCAGTTTAGCTCCAACTTGTTACCACCACACAAAACTATGGGCTGAATGTGCCGCATGCTCCATTTTGTAAAGAGAGACTCGAATCTGGATTTTAATTTGAAATTTCCCAAGTTTTACAAATGGCATACTGGCCAAATAAAATCCATCTGCAGGTCAGAAACATTCCTGTTTCGTTCTTATGCATTGGCCATTCCTGAAGACATGGTGGTTGAGGGGTTCAGAAAGGAAGGAGTGAGATGAGCTGGCTTCTGGAAGTTGCTGTTCCTTATGTGTGCGCATGCCTTTGTTACGCTGTTTTCCTGTCTTTGGTGTGGGCCCAGGCCTTGTTTTTACCCCAGCAATTAACTGGATAATTATCCCCATGGAACTTTAATCACAAAGACCGAGTCAACACTAGCGGTGGACACTGTGCGTTTGCGTGCCGGAGCTTTCATTGGGGTGGATTCCTTCTGCCCTGTCTCCTCTGTACCCGGGGGCCAAAAAAGGATACTGGTAAATATTTTCTGGAGAACATGGAGCCTGAGGTTTCTGGGCCAAGACAAAGTTTAGAACAGGGCTTAGGACTCTCCAGAGCTCTCTATCTCACAAACACACCAACACAGCAACACACCGACATGTACTCGGTGTGAAATGTCCATCTTTATATGACGGCTGTGTGTTCAGCCCCACTACGAGATTGTAGGTACATGAGCACCTTGTGTTGTGTTCTTGGCTGTTGTATTAGTCAATGTTCTCTAGAGAAACAGAACCAATAAAATGTATACATACATGTGTGTGTGTTCATGTGCATATACCTGTATACACACACGTACGTATATGTATATATACATAGACGCATATGTAAATACAGATAGGTGGAGGAAGGGATTGAAAATGAGAGAGAGACATTTTAAGGAATTAGTTCAGGCAATTGTTGGATGCTACTAGTCTTCAGGGAAGGCCAGCAGGCTGGAGGCCCAGGGAAGAGTTAATGTCACAGTCCTGAGTCTGAAAGCCTCCCGGAGGCAGAATTCCTTATACTTCCAAAGATCTCAATCTTTACTCCTGTGGCCTTCAGCTGATTAGATGAGGCCCATCCACAGATCAGTTTACTCAAAATCTACTGATTTAAATGTTCATCACATCACATCTTCACAGCATCATCTAGATCGGTGTTTGACCAAACAACTGGGCCTCACAACCTAGCCGAGTTGACACAGAAAATTAGCCCTCAGAGCAGAATTTCTGTCTCAAACCGAATGCCATCAAAGGGTTCTAAATAACACAATAAGCAACCTGATGCCTGAGAAAGGCTGTTGGATGGCCATGGCTAATGGCCCTCAAGACACGTGTCCAGATAATGGTCTTCTCAGCATTCGTTTGTTTCATTGATTTTTTTGGTCATCTGAGGTATCAATCAGAAATTGATTTGATGATTAGCTCAAACTGAGGTAGCACAAAGGTTTCATTTTCTACGACAGTTTTGATCAATGGTTAGTGGCTCCTTGGTATAATACATTGTAAAGAAACTCAATGCTGACCTGGGCTCAGTGGGAAAGAGTGTCGTGTTTAAGTACCCACATCTGCAGTGGGAACAAGCATAGGTAATAGTGGTATATATGCTTTCTATTTGTCATTCATAAACAATACTAGTTCTTCACTGGAAAAGGAGAGGATCAGAGAGAACTGATTTTGTGAAGCTCACAATCAAGCAAATGTCAGCTTGAAGGGAAGGTCTCCTAACTCGTGGTGTAGTTTCCTTATCAAACAAGAAATATCTGATGTTCACCTATCAAATAACTAGTTATCCGAATAATTTTCTCATTTTCTCTATGGCTTATTATCTTTTTTTCTTAGAAAAAGTTTTATCTCTCCTAAAGGAAGACTATATATCATAGAACTACTGAACTATAGCCTAAATTTGGACCTCTGAATTTTCCTTTTATGTGTTTTAATTGTACTAAGACTTAATAAAATTTACTAATCTACAACTGTGCTATCCAATATGGCAGCCACTAGCCCCATGTGGCTACTAGTAACTAGTAAATGTAACTAGTGTAACTGAGGAACAGAATTTTATTTTATTTTTTAATAAATTTTTTTGACATTTATTTATTTTTGAGAGACAGAAAGAGACAGAGTGCGAGTGGGGAGGAGCAGAGAGACAGAAGGAGACACAGAATCCGAAGCAGGCCCCAGGCTCTGAGCTGTCAGCACAGAGCCCGATGCGGGACTCAAACTCATGAACTGTGAGATCAGGACCTGAGCCGAAGTCAGAGGCTTAACCACCTGAGCCACCCACGTGCCTGGAGGAACTGAATTTTAAAGGTTATTTAAATAAAAAAATTTTAATTTGAATAGCCATGCTTGACTAGTAGCTATTGTATTGGATAGCACAGATGTAGAACATTTTAATCCTTCTAGACAGCTCTGGTGAACTAACCTAAAAAATGTCCACCTTATTTTTTTCTTTGTTGGCCTTTTCTGTTCCTACCAACCTAACTTTTCAAAGGCTCGTTATAAATATGACTCATTTAGTAGCCCTAATTCTCAATTTCCTTTGACCATCTCCTATTTTATTTTATTTTAATTTATTTCTTTTAAAAAGGGTTCTTCTAGGGGCGCCTGGGTGGCTTAGTCGGTTGAGCGTCCGACTTTCGCTTAGGTCATGATCTCGCGGTTCGTGGGTTCGAGCCCCGTGTCGGGCTCTGTGCTGACAGCCAGCTCAGAGCCTGGAGCCTGTTTCAGAGTCTGTGTCTCCCTCTCTCTCTGACCCTCCCCTGCTCATGCTGTCTCTCTCTCTCTCTCTCCTAGAAATAAATAAAAATATTTAAAAAAAAAAAAAGGGTTCTTTTTGTTTGGGTTTAAACCAGTGCTGGCTTGAAGCAGGATCTGAAGGGCTGTTACAGACAGCCCTTTCAGCGTGGGGTAGTGGCTAGAAACACAGGGGTGCTGATGTCGGTGGGGAGGGGGCCTTTAGGAAGATGGGCAAAGCCAGTGCGTATTGCCCTGTCAAGCTGAATTTTTGTATCTTTCTGGTTTTAAGGTGCCAACTCTTAATTCCGGATCCATGTCTAAATTTCTTAGTTTAAATGTCCTGATTCTTTTTCTCTGTAAGTCAGCTCGCGATTTAATGGTTTTAGTATTTGTCCACTGTTTTCCAGTATTCAGCTCTGCTATAAGGAAAGGGCTCCTGAGCTTCCCTTTCTGAAATCTCATGGACCTGTCCTTCCTTTTTCTCATGACCTTGACTGCTGTGGTAATACTGGCTCTCAGCACAGTATTAATAATAAGATAATAGAGGTTTTGTTGTATTTATTATTTGTTTTATGTATATTATTAATTAATTTATTTTATTTATTAATAAAAAGAAAACAGGTGGGGTTTTTTGTTTTTTTGTTTGTTTTTTGTTTGTTTGTTTTTTAAATAGTGTATTGTCAAGTTGGTTTCCATATAACACCCAGTGCTCATCCCCACAAGTGCCCTCCTCCATGCCCATCACCCCCTTCCCTTCCCCCCACCCCCATCAGCCCTCAGTTTGTTCTCGGCATTCAAGAGTCTCTCATGGTTTGCCTCCCTCCCTCTCCCCCACTATTTTTTCCCCTTCTTCTCCCCCATGGTCCTCCATTAAGTTCCTCCTAATCCTCCTATACGCGCAAGCATATGGTATCTGTTCTTCTCTGACCCCAGCTCCACTGCTCCTGACTGGCTGATACAGATTATGTCACTTACCTTCCCAATGCCTCAGTTTCCTCATTTGCAAAACTAGAGTGATGCTAAGGATACGACTTGCCTCCTAGGATATTGGGAGGATTGAATGCACAGTGAGTGGTTAGAAGCCTGCCCTGCCTCAGCAGGTCTTATGTGAACAGTAAACGGAATCGTTGTGGCAGGTCCTTGTTTCTCTCACCTAATAGACTGTAAGCTCCTGGAGGGCAGGGGCTCAACCTAATGCCTGGCGGGTGGTAGGACTGCTATAAATATTTGCTGAATGAACAAAGGAGTGAATCCTTGTGGTCAGATAATCACCTCTCACTTCTTTCAAATGTCCCTGCAAAAACTCCCAGATCAGCTTTTAACTCCACTTCTGCTTCTACCACTCACTCCCCCCTGTATCTTTTACCTCTTTTATCTCTGTTTATTCTTCTTTCCTGAGCTCCTCTGCTAAGGGCGTCCTTTAGGGGTCATTAAATCCAGTTCCCTATTTTCAGCAAGTTCTGACACCCATTTAACTTCTCTAACTTGGAAGCTGAGCCTGGGGAAGACATCCAACACAAAGACTTTAAAAATTCCCCAAACATGAAAATCCTCTCTCCCTTTAGGAAAGTCCCAGGGCTGCAGACATGAGGCCATTGCTCTGTCTTCCATGACACATCCCTGGGCACCTCAGCAAGGAAGTGGGTGGGTAAGAGGTGACAGTGTCACTGACCCCTCCTGGAGGGATTTTGGTGGGGGATCCACCTTCCTGCCATCTTGGCTGTGATTATGTGAATCTAAAACCAACCTCATCCTCTGGGTTTTATCATGTGGCCCATCTCCCCTTCCCACCATAGCTTTTCCTGGCAAAGAGGTGGTTTCACCCTGTCTTTGGCCCTTTCTAAAATATCAAACTCCATTGCATCACAGTGCACCAACCAACAGCTTGTCCGGGCCAGGAACTGAGAGAACATGGCAGCTTCTTAAATTCTCCAGAGGTTCCTGTTCCAGAAACACACTCAAAACTGTCTTGCGTCAATGTGGCCTTTAAGATACAGTGCGAAGGAGGAATCCCATCAACTCACAGCCCTCTGGGCTCAATGTTCAAGCCATCCCCTGACCTGCCCGGCAGCTCCACAGGTTACAGTTCTCATGAACTACAACTTTTCATTAGACCCCACCGTGAGACTGCCCCCCCCACCCCCATCCCAGCTGTCTATGACCCCCATGTCCCTCCTGGAAGCCACAGTCTCTAAAGTGAGCAGTGAGAGGGAAGTGATGCCTGATACCTGATAAGATGACAAGTCACGTATGGGCTTGACTTGACTCTAGGTGCTGTCTTCTTGGCCAGAATGAGGTCGTCTGGCTCCGATGCCCACGCAAAGGGGCCCTCTCACTTCTAAGGATTAAAGCAAGAAATACTAGATATTAGAGAGACTTTTGTCTGTGGCAAACTCCAGTTCTTTGTTTTTTCCTGCTTTCCAATCTTCCTGCCTTCCTTCTTTCCCCGCGCTCCTTCCACAATTATTCACTGCCTTGATCTCATGTGCCAGACAAGTGCCAAAGAAACAAAATCAAATACTGAAAGAGTCTCAGTTCTTGTTTTCTAGAACTTACACTAGAGTTGGGGAAATACACTCAGACGCAGATAACTATAAATGAATATGAAAAGTGCAGCCATTGAAATACGTGCAGAGTGCTGTGGGGAGACCTAAACCAGGGTGTGTGGATGGCCTTCTGACTGAAAGGAAAAGTGGTTCTCAAGCCCTGATCTGTGGATCCATGCCCTCCCATGCAAAATTTTACATAGGCTGGAAGAGAAATGATAAAAATGTGGACCACATAATATGAATTTATGAATTCATATTTCTCGGAAAATATCATCTTTATTCCAAGATGCCACTCCCTTTTGGGGTCATAAATAATGATGATGATGTTAGGTGGTAAATACAGTCATGGTAATAGTTGTTATTTTTGTATCTATGTATTTGTTTGATAAAATTAAAGCAATCACATACCTATCCTCCAAAATTTTGGGGACTGTTACTGATCCATGAAACCTTAACATTTAGGAGATACACTGGCAATATATGAAGAGTTCCTGGTTGAGGGTGCCAGAACTGGATTACTGGTGTGGTGTCTTGGCTTAATACACATACTGTTCTATGTGCAGCACAATGTAGCTCTTCGTGCCCAAAGATGGGGTCATAAGACCAACACAAAGAATGTGTTATATGGAAACCAACTTGACAATAAACTATTTAAAAAAAATGTGTTTGTATTATTTCCCCAGGAGACGTGATGGAATTTTCACTATCTTTCCATAGTTTTGTACCTACTCTTCCTATTGGCCAAAGAATGTATTTGTGAGATGGCTTACTGGGGTAGGGGTACCATTTGTGGTCATGGAACAGAATAGGAAAGTGGTTCCAATTGGAGTTCAAATCCTTGACCTTGGCTTGCTAGCTACCTTTACTAACAAAATAACACAAGCAGTTACGTACAAGCTGGTTGTTGTAAGAAAATGGAAGAAGTCAGTGTGTTGGTGGTGATAAGTAGATGGAAGACCAACTCATAGGCTAAAGTCTGCTCTGTATAAAACTGTGCTCTGCTCCTGAGATGCACTGTTTCCTGGTTGTGTAGACTTGACTGTATTGCTTCTCTTTTCTGTCCCCAGTTTCTTCATCTGCCAAAAAGGGAGCCAGAAAACTTTAGACCAATGGTTCTTATACTTTAGCATGTGTTACAGCCACATGGAGGGCTTGTGAAAACCCAGATTACTGGGTTCTACTCTCCGAGTTTCTGATGTAGTAAATCTGGGTAGGGTCCAAGATTCTGCATTTTCAAACTTTTCCACATGATGCTGATGGGGCTGGTGTAGGCACTATACTTGGAGAACCACTGGATTAGGTACTCTTTCAAACCCTTCATTTCTAAAGTGCTATTAATGATTCTTGCCTTTAAAGAGTTTATAACCAGACACCTGGGTGCCTGGGTGGCTCAGTTGGTTAAGTGTCTGAGTCCTGATTATGGTTCAGGTCATTATCTCATTGTTTGTGAGTTCGAGCTCTGACTTGGGCTTTGCGTTGATAACGTAGAGCCTACTTGGGTTCTCTCTTTCTCTCTCTCTCTCTCTCTCTTTCTCTCTTTCTCTCTCCCTCCCTCTCTTTCTGCCTGTCCCCACTTGTACATACACTCTCCCTCACAATATAAATAAATTAATTTAAAAAATAGCTTATAATTTGATTAGCATTTTTTCTGTGATGAGATTGATGACTTCATTTTCTCAATTTCTTTAAAAATTTTTTAACATTTATTTATGTTTTGATAGACAGAGAGAGAGAGAGAGAGTCACAGATTCTGAAGCAGGATCCAGGTTCCAAGCTGTCAGCACAGAGCCCGACATGGGGTTTGAACCCATGAACCACGAGATCATGACCTGAGCTGAAGTCAGATGCATGCTTGATTAAGCCACTCAGGTACACCAAGTCTAGTTGAAATATTCTAATATTTATTTGGCACCTTCTGTGTACACAGAGAAAGGATGGCTACCACAATCTTCCCATCAATGCTTCCCTAAACTCTGCATTGTGCAAGAAACTTGATTCCTATAAGGTACTTTGTACAGCAATATCTACTATTTGCAGTCCTAGAGACAGAGAGAGTCTGGAAAATTGAGATCAACAGATAGTGGTAAGTCTACCATCAGTAGAAAATGGTGATGCAGAGAGAGGCCTGTTTATATGTACACATCAGAATGGATGGAGCTGTGTCAGAGAGGATTCTGCAGGTTAGTGTGCCCCAGTGTGGGTCATCATCGCCTCCTTCATGTCCCCAGCACAAAGCTTTTGTTGAATAATCTCATCTCACAGTGTCACAGTGGGTGCCAAGCCAGAGGGCAAAGGCTAATGTGGCTCTTGCCCCTGCAATACAGCCCCTGATGTGGACAGCGTTGGAGATCAGTAGGCATGTAAGACAAAGCTTAACTAGCACAAGGTAGAGTAGGGAGGTACTTATGTTCACCAAAGGCTTTTTGCATTCGGGGATTTGAGAGATGTTTTTAACTCAACCAACAACAGATTTGTAATTAGAATATATAAAGAACTGTAAGAAAATGAGTAGCAATCCACTTTTTAAGATGGGCAAATAATACCATTGAGCAGGGGCACCTGTCCGGCTCGTTCTGTGGAGCATGTCACTCTTGATCTTGGGGTCATGAGTTCGAGGCCCACACTGGGGATAGATTTTACTTAAAAAAAAAATCTCTTCCTTAAAAAAGAATAAAATGGGGGCTCCTGGGTGTCTCAGTTGGCTGAGCGTCTGACTTTGGGTCAGGTCATGATCTCACAGTTCATGGGTTTGAGCCCCAATGTCAGACTCTGTGCTGACAGCTCAGAGCCTGGAGCCTGCTTTGGATTCCATGTCTTCCTCTGTCTCTTCCCCTCCCCCACTCGTTCTCTCTCTCTCTCTCTCTCTCTCTCTCTCTTTCTCTCTCTCTCAGAAATGGATAAACATTAAAAAAAAATTTTAAAGAATAAAATGAATGAACATTTCACTAAAGAGGATGGCTATATGATCTATAAATATTTGAAATAATATGCAACCTCATTAGTAATCAGAGAAATGCAAACCAATACCAAAATAATATATTTTACATCCTCTGGATGGGCAGAAATGAAACTGGCAATACCAAATGCTGGTGAAAATACGGAGCTCAGGAAATTCTCATGCAGCTGGTGGAGTTTAAGTTGGTCTGATCCACCAGGGGAATTATGTTACATCAGCTAATAAAGTGGAACATGAATAACATTTGCGCCCCCTCAAGTCTGCCTCTACCTACATACTTCACGGGATCCAAGGTCTGGATGCAGGAGGAGGCATCATACAAAATCAACCACGGAGTCACTGTTCACAATAATCCAAGCCTGGAAACAACCAGAAATCAACCCGAAAGAGAAGGGCTACAAAAATTACAGGATTTTCTTATAATGTAATCCTATACATGAATGAAAAGATACATGTTCTACACATTTCAGTGCAGATGAACCTCAAAATCATAACACTGGGCTAGCAAACCAGTCATAGAATAAATGCAGTATGACACCGTTTATGCGAAGTTCAAAAGCAGGCACAACTAAACAATCTATTGTTTAGAGAGATATACACGTGTGGTAAAATTACAAAGGAAAGTGAAGAAAATGATGAAAACAAATCAGGCACAGTGGTTGCTTTGAGATTGAGAGGGATAGAGTAGGGCAGAACACATGCGGGGTTCAAAGTGGTGGTGGGCGGTCTGTTTCGTAAGGTGAATGGGACACGGAGGTGTTTTTCATATGCTTATTTTAACTGTATGTGCACATTATTTGTGCCCATTTCATGTACATTACACTTGACAATGTAAAAAAAACAAAAAACAAAAAACAAAACAACTGGTTGGAATTGTGTTTTACAGCAGAGCTTTTCGATGGCTGCAATTCACCAGGTCCTGGAGTCTGGGGTGACCCCACTGTGAGCTGGAGTTGGGGAACCCCCAAATGCCAGTATCTGTAGCACCTCTTCTCCGGGTCCCTTCAGTTTTTCAGAAGATTCTCCAACCTCTTACATGAGAAGTGAATACCAGGCTCGCAGCAGTCCAGNTTTACCCAGACTCTGCACCTCTGCCTCCCCCTCTTTGGAGATGAAGTTGCCTTGTGTGGGATGGAGGAGGGGATCTGGGGTTTGTTTGCTTCTCATGGGCTTCTGAGCAGTTGGTTTTCAGTTCCAGACTTCACCCTTTGCTTCCACAGTACCTGGTTCCCAAATTTCAGAGCCATTCTGATTTTCTGGGAACCACATGGATTTGTGTCTCATTGCACCCTGCCTCCTC
>NW_027536464.1:2879258-2958780 GCF_008692635.1 Crocuta crocuta
CATACCGTGCTCTTTTTGCTGCGTTAGATTTTCTCCTGCTATTGGTTTTCCATCTACAAGCATGTTCTTGATACCTTTCACCCTTGTGTGAGGTTTTGAGGATAAACACATGTATTTAGTCTGCTGCATTTAACCAGAATCACTGCGATCAACAACCTCTCCACGTTGGCTGATCTTCCCCATTTTACAGTTAAAGAGAACGGGAACAAAGAAGGGGGCTGCACACCACTTGCCGAGCAAAGAGTCCAGCTGGGGTGTGAATGACTCCAGTGTGGATACTTTTCCTCCTACACTGCCTCTCTCTCCCAGCGAGAAGGCTCCAGGGTCTCATAACCCTTTTGGCTTGGCCGGCATCCTCTCGTCTAACCCACGGCCCTCCTGCTGCAGGCGCCCAGGACCACTGTCCGCTGGGTGAAATGAACAACCTGTCAGAGGACGCCGAGAGGGCTGTGCTCTCAGCCAGGTGTGTGAATAGCAGTGAAGCCTCCCTTGGGTGCAAGCAGGGTAGGGTGACCTTGATTCTCAATGTTAATGGCTTCACACAGGCAGGGAGAGTTTCCTTTGGAAGCAGCAGATATTCATCGGGGCCATGGGCCGGCTTCATACTGAGAAGCACTTGGAATGAAACTTTATCCCGCGGTGGGGGAGAGAAAGAAGAGAGCAAGCAATGAGAAAGTTGCTTCGGGTTTTTTTTTTCTTTCTTTCTTCGTTGGCAACCACAAGTTTCCTGCAGTCGCTTAGAACCTCATTTCTGTTTTGACTAAATGGAATGTCTCCAAGGAACACGGGCCGATGGGGGAGCTTTGTCTCAAAAGCACCCTCTGTGGCCTTCCATCAATTTCCCCTTTCCCCTCCTCCGCTTGCCCCGTGTGTCCCTCTTTCTTCTGCGCTATGTGACCCCGTCCCTACCCCTTCCACCAGCTGTCCCCGGCAGAAGCCCTGGCACCTGGCCGGCTGAGGCACCACCTGAGGCCAGGCCCCCGGGGATCATGGGGAGGCTCCTGGTGGTGATGGGGGGAGGCAGGCCTGGCCACGGGCAGTGAGCATGGAGCCAGCTGGAGGGGCCTGGGTCCCCAAGTCCCAGGACGGGCACTTTGCCGCAGCACTTCCCAGCCTCCTGTTCCCTCCCGGTGCTCCTTCAGCATTCAGGCAGGTTTAGGACAAACTCCGGCCTTTTTAGAGTCCGCAGGTCTGCTAAACCTTTGACCAGGAGAGAGAGGAGGGCAAGTTGTCACAGGAAACTACAAATAAGAGCAGAACTTAACTTTTCATCTAAAATGAAAACCACTTGCCCTGAACGCGGTTCTCAGCAGCCCTCCTGACCCCGGGCCTTTGTCACAGCCTCCTGCCCATCCTCCGTGGCCAGAGGTGTTCCTTTGCCCTTCCCCTGCTGTCATGCTTTCTGGCCACCTTTGCCAGCCCCGGGGAAATAACCAGCCGCCACCTGCACCATTCTCCTGTTTGGTTTTAGCGTCCGTTCCTCTTTCAGAGTCTGATAGGAGACACAAGCGGACTCACCGAAACAGACCCTACATTCCCTCAGGGCAAGGGCCTTGTTTACTTTTTACTTTTAAAAAAGAGCCTAGGGGCAAGAGAATAAAGTATTGGCAAAATACGAACTATTACTATTATCATTATATTTATTGAGGAGTTACATGCGGCAGGAGCTCTTCGGAGCACAAGTTACGTGCATCTTCTCATTTCCCCCAGCAGTCTAATGAAGAAGTTTATTATTTTCTCTTAGAATCAGAAGCCCAAAGAAGTACATACGCACACACACAGACTCATGTGCACACACACACTTTTATTTTAAGTGATTCAAAAAGTTTCTTGTTTGCTAGGTGCACCTGGGTGGCTCCGTCGGTTAAGCTTCCGACTTCGGCTCAGGTCATGATCTCACGGTCTGTGAGTTGGAGCCCCGCGTCGGACTCTGTGCTGACAGCTCAGAGCCTGGAGCCTGCTTCAGATCCTGTGTCTCCCTCTCTCTCTGCCCCTCCCCTGTTCATGCTCTGTTCTCTTTCTCTCAAAAATAAATAAACATTAAAAAAAAATCTAAAAATTTCCTGTTTGCTGAAAGTTTAGCAAATATTTATGAAGCCCCTGTGTATCAGGGCACTATGCCAATTACTGGGGATCCAACACTTAATCCAATATGGCACCTGCTCTCCAGGGTTTATGGGAGGGAGCGACAGGTGCACCCAAGCACAGTTACCTCCGGTGCAAGGCAGTCTGGGTGGAACAGGTGCAGGCGAGCATGGAAGAGGCTGATGGACCTTTGCCCTGGGAATCTGGGAAAGACAAATTAGACTTTTTCTGTGCTGAAGGGGACAAAAGATATTCCAGGCAGACAGAAGGATTGAGTGAAGCTGGAAGGAAGGAAGGGACAGGATGGCACTTGAGTCTTTGACCCTTGTGGGCTCACCATCTCCTTACTGATGATGACGGTATGTTCACATGTTCCTAATAGTTACTTCAGATGATCACTACATTGTGGGACCTCCATACCACGTGTTTGCAGAATAAATGGAGGCATAAATAAATAAATGGTACTAGAATACTTAGAAGGAGTATACAAAGCTGTAAGAGTGGGGTCTCCTTGGTGACCAGATCGTCTCCACGAGCTTGTGTATATAAACTGCTTGGAAGAAAAATATTAAAAGTTGCTGGTTAAAAAGGAGCTTGGATTGACAGAAATAACCAGAGGGGGTGTGCTGCTGTAGGTGGATTTGGAGCACGTTTCCAGGGACGCTTTCAAGGATCCATTTCTGGGTCAGACCATTAAATCAAAGAGAGCAAGATTCTGTGGACGGGCACTGAGTGGAGGGGAGAACACCGAGTGACAGAAGGGACAGTGGGAGTGTGCTAGCTACAGGCAAGACAAGTTGCTGGCAAAGGAGGGTGTCGCTTTCTGTGACAGCTGGAGACCAAGGTTGCTTCAGGAGTATCCCCCTCTCAGGGATGTTGGCCTGGAGTTCCATTGTTTTTCAGGGTGAAGTGGGTAGTAGGAATTTGAAAGAAGGGAATTGAGAAGAATCTGTGGACCCCAAATGGCCAGGGAGTTGAGAATCATTAGCTTTGGACTAAGGATAATAGCTGAAGAAAGCGAGGAAATGATAACAGCTTTCTTGACTGGCCAGGCATGAACCCTGAAAGGGTTAGAATGTGGGGATTAGGTGGAGAGGATTATGACAGAGTGATTTCTTAAGAGAGTCATCTGTTGTGTTGGAACATTATGTGTGTCTGGGGCTGTGGCTTGGGCATACTCCGCACCCCTGTAAATCTCTTTGTCTTGCGGTAAAGTTATTTGTGGTATTCACCATGACTGTGGGGACTTGAGTGCCGTATTTGAGCATTAACTTTCCATCTGAGCCCTCACAAGCACCACTGACTGCTTCTGCCCTTCTACCGGAACTTGGCACCTGAGGGCTTAAGTTAATTCTAAGAGACTGTATTTCAACCTATACTTCTTGGGGGTGATGTGTTCTCCTTGGTGTTTACTAAACACCATTGACACACACTCATCCTGCCATTTTAGTGAGATGTTTTAAAATAATATGAAATGTTAATGCATTTTATTATAATACTTTTTCCTTTCTGTTTTTTCTATTTATTATTTACTATATTTATTTTCTTAAAGATATTTTTTAAGTTTATTTATTTTGAGAGAGAGATGGAGAGACTGAGCAGGTGAGGGGCAGAGAGAGGGAGAGAGAGAGAATCCCAAGCAGGCTCTGTACTGTCTGCACAGAGCCCAACATGGGACTCGATCCCATAAACCGTGAGATCATGACCTGAGCCAAAATCCAGAGTTGGACGTTCAACCAACTGAGCCACCGGAGAACTTTGTTTCTTCTAATTCTTTATTTTAATATTATCCTCTGTGAAATTCAGTAACATCACAATTTTCTCTTTTTGCTACTATGTTAATTTCCTATTTTTGCTCTAACAAATTATCACAAATTTAATGGCTTAAAATGACACAGAATTGTTCTCTTGCTGTTCTGGGGGTCACAAGTCCTAAAACCAAGACGTCAGCCTGGCCATGTTTCTTCTAGAGGCTCCAAGGAAAAATTTGTTTCTTTGCTTTTTCTAGCTTTTAATGGCCTTGACTCAGGGCATCATCCTCTGTCTTAAAAGCCAACCACCCAGTGTCTCTCACTCTTTTTCTCTCTGTCCTTCCACTTCCATTATCACATCTCTTTATGACTCTGATCAGCCTGTCTCTCTCTTAAAAGACCCTTGTGATTACATCGGGCCCACCTGGATAATCCAAGATGATCTCAAACTGAAATCTGTGACTTAATTACACTTTACACTGTCCCTTTTGTCATGTAAGAAAACATATCCGAATCTGGGATTCGGATGTAGACATCGTCACAGGGCTATCCCTCAGTGTCTTAACAATCGTTACAGTTTTGAACTTAATTGTGTTGCAATTACTGGTAAACAATTATTGACAACAAATGATCTTCTGCAAGATTAACCACCTTGTGCTAGGGAACAAACGCCAGTGGATTCTAATTCACCTTCCATTGGAGTCCCTGATACTTGATTAAAAAAAAAAAAAGCAAAGAAGTGTCAGGGGTGCACATGCCTCTTTTCCCATGGCTTCAGCATATTGTTGGACCCCAGCAGGTAACAAACGTTTCTTGAAAAATTACAAGAATCAGTCCACTGTTAATTACATTTTGAATCTTTTGTAGGGTACAGAATTTAATATTTCTTCTGCTTAAGAGTGCAGGGTCCTAGATGGAGTCATTGTTACCACTAATGACAATTGGAAAAAAGAATCCCACCGAGGTGCCTGGGTAGCTCAGCTGGTTGAGCCACAGACTTCAGCTCAGGTCATGATCTCGAAATTCATCAGTTGGAGCCCCGCGTCGGGCTCTGTGCTGACAGCTCAGAGCCTGAAGCCCTCTTTGGATTCTGTGTCTCCCTCTTTCTCTGCCCCTCCCCAGCTCACACTCTGTCTCTGTCTCTGTCAAAAATAAATAAACATTTTAAAAAAAAGAATCCCACCAAAACGTTATTATTAGTAAATGCCGAAGGATGTTAGAGCTCCCACGTGCTATGCTGGTGCCTCACATCATCTCCCTTAACCCTCACTGCAACACTAGGTCATGAGCTAGGTACTCTAATGATTCCTATTTTGTGGGTAAAAAGACAGAAGGTCAAAGAAGTTTGCAGTTGTCTCTCCCGTGGGCTATACTGAGTCCTGGTGCACTTGACCAGTCTGCGTCTATGCTGGTTCCTCGCTACATGGTAGCTTCAGAGGGTATTTCCGGCATGAGCCTCTTTCGTCCTGTGTACCAACAGGACGCGAGCCTCTTACATCACCCACCCCCAGCTTTCCCCTTAGCCTTGGGGTCAGGAGGGGGAGACGACCTTCACCTTGTCAGAATGGGAAGCTAGATTGGAGACCGCTGCCAAAGGGATTTTGCTTTATATATCTTCCGGAGTGTTCTTTCACAAGGAGCCCCTATACCTAGGCTTTTAAAAGCTGCAAGAGTGGGTGAATGAGTGGAATTTGCCAGGGGTTGGGAATAGGGGCAGGCAGTAAGCGTTTCTTAATATACGTATTTATATTTATGTATGTATATTTAGAAGTATGTCCCATGCATCGTTGTTTATCTGCAATACAAATTTAACCCTGAATGCTCTATTATATCTGGCAACCCTCTGGGGAGTGGGGAAAGGAAGGGAAGTTAAAACGAAATTTCTATTTATAGGTAGGGGGGATATTTGATGCATTAACAGCACTATTTCATCCAGTCCCCCTTGTCATGTTATGTTTCCAGACGACTGAAGTCTCGACCAGGAAACCTCTCTCTACAGCGTCTACCCGGTTCCAATAGCTGGGACCCGGCAGCCACTCCACGGCATTAATCCGCTCCATGAAACCCGAGCCTGCGTTTGCTGGTTATACAGCTCCCCTCCCCTCTGTCCCACCTCCCTTCCCCAAACACGCAGCACATAAACACACAAAGGCTTGGCTAGAGGTGGAGAGGTTAAGGGGGAGAAGGGGCGGGGGAAGGATTAGAGTTTTATCAAAATAGCATCTGCAGAGATCTTTCCAAGATAGACATCACTCAGGAGCACGTCTATGGCCTGGGGCCAGACCTGGGGCGGATGGGAAAACACCAGCTGGCCAGGGAAGGAGTGGTCCCTTGAGGGCAGGGGCTTCGCCAGGTGCATGGGGGGTGGGGTGGGGTGGGGGCACTCTCCTCCTCCCTCCCCTCCTAGGGCCCCNTCCCCTCCTCCCCCCCCCTCCCAATCAGGCAACTAGAGCTCCTTTAGCCAGATGATTAACACTGCTGGGACTCTTACATATCACAAGGTTTCACCCATGTCCAAGAGAGAGAGACAGAAGCTACTTCTGGGGGAGGCAGGCTTACAGGTCCGAAGCCAGAATCCTGCTGCTTTGGGGAGCTATACCCCTTCGAAGCCATCGAAGCCATCTTATTCTGTGCCCTGCCTTCACCCCAGGCTTGCTCTAATGCATTCAAATAGAAAAATAAAAAGTGAATATTTGATTCCTCAAGATCACAAGTTCTTCTGGCTTTAAATTCTGACAGCAAAGTGTCTAAAGTTCACCCACATCTTCTGGCTGCATCGAGAGTTCTCCACCCCTCTTACCTTCCTTTTCTGGTCCTTGTTTTCACTGATTTTTTTTTCGATGTCCTTTCTGATTCTCTACTTACTAGAAAAGGAAGAAAAAAATCAGAGTAGCTCATTTAAGGAGAGCCTGTCTTGAGACTTTCTAAGATAGGAGTGCTAAGCACAACATCACGGGAAGGAATTCACAAGGATGACATTGACAGATGTGATTCTGTAACTTGTATGTCTCCCAGTTCCATAAACACACACACACACACACACACGCGCGCACACACACACACACACGAGAAATATTTGTTACATATATCTTTTATAGAAAGAGCTATTACACTTCAGCAACAAAGAGAAACATGTATAACTAACAAATTTAAATGACCAATAAAAATATATAGAAACAAGGCCAACTTGAATTGTAACAGAACCAAATAGTTTTACAAATTGAAATAACAATGAGATGCTACTTTTCTGTGTCTAAAAGAGTGACCAAAATATTTTTTAAAAAGGTAGTACCAAGTGTTGGCAGAATGCAGAGAAACTGGGACTTTCAAGTACCGTAAATTGCAGTGTTAAAAGTATGATATTTTGAAAGGGAAACGAGGCAACACACAGCAAGAAACAAAAATGTCATGAGACAAGAATGAGTCATTATTCTACTTGTAGTAATATTGTTAAGCGAATAACTAATGTTTTATGCAGAGATTTATCTGTGAAGATGTTAATCACAGCACTGCTTATAAGAGAAAACTTGACACTTGGAAATTTATGTCTAACAATTGTTTTAATGAATTACAGCACATGATTCAACGGACTATGCAGACATTTAAACTCATGCTGTAGAATATAGTAGTTTTGAAGCAATTCTCTGTGAAGTCCTCTGGGGTGGGCCTTTAGGTCTCCCCATTTTTGATCAGTACTTTTCTGTTTTACAAACTACACTTCCACGTACAATTTAATTTGAACCAGATTCATAGTTAAAAATAGTTTAAAAACCGCTCTTGGAGAAGAGCATTTAGGGAGTTGCCAGATGTGGATGCCCTCCACATCCATGCTCCTACTTTAGACAAGGTATGTTTAGACATGACAGCTTCTATCTGAGTTGTAGACTTCTTAAAAACAATTAAGAAATTATGTGTGTACTCTAACTGATTCTAAGTATATTTTTGCTACATGGGTTTCTTCATTTGTTGTTCTTCACCAAAATTTGTATTCATGTTACTGTTACCCAAACAATTTTATCTCTCATGTTGGCCTTTTTAACTGAATCTGAAGTATCTACACTCATGTCAGATTCAATTTTCAAAAGTTTCCGTTTGAATGAATTGAATTTAAAAATTGAGGTTTTTTTAAACATCAGATAACTGATTTCTTACTTGAATTCTTTAAAATACTGTTAAAAAAACTGGCATTTTGTAGCTCCTTACCAGGTTTGCAGATAATGAAGCCAACAGATTAAAAGATGTCACTTCAGTGTTTTGTTCAAATACCAGAAAATCTGAAATTACAAAAGAGCAAAAATATGTTAGGAGGACATTCATTTGCTCTAAATGTGAACTCATGAAAAGGTATGGTTTACAGATATGTAAGTGTACTTTAAAAAAATGTTTTAATGTTTATTTATTTTTGAGAGAGAGAGAGAGAGAGTGAGCAAGGGAGCATCAGAGAGAGAGAGAGACAGAGAATCCAAAGCAGACTCCAGGCTCTGAGCTGTCAGCACAGAGCCTGATGCAAGGTCTGAACTCACGAAATGCAAGATTATGACCTGAGCTGAAGTCAGATGCTTCACTGAATGAGCCACCCAGGTGCCCCTGTAAGCGTACTTTCTGTAACTATAATGTGTGAAATTATTCTTTTGGGTCATGGTCTTTAAAATAATACTTCTTAATGAAATAGATGCCAATGCTTCCTCACCATATTTGTGTCTTCAGTGTTTCATGTGATTAGTAATACGATTATCCCCTGTTGTGGACAATAAATGAAGTCCAAGGTTATGTGCAGGTTACATGCCCATCATTAACTTTCTTGAGAAATGGAAATTCAATACTGAATTTTTCATCAAAGGTGAATTTATGTTTTTTAGAGGTCACTGCTGGTGGAGGAGTTTATTGCGAAATAACAAGTTTACTGAACAATCAAAATAAATATATAGTTGCTTCTTATTTTGTACCCAAATGCATATTTTGTACCTAAAGCTGCCGTGGCATGTTTTGTTACTCAGTGTGTATTTCCTGCACACATTTTATATATTAAAATTAATATATACATATATTATATATATATTTAATCTGTAATTTCTCATCTCTTANGTGGAGAAAAGAGAGATCATTATCACAGGTAGACTTCCAGACCTAACCACATGCTCAATGCACACACATCTCATAGACGACTGGATGACACCGTGGCAGATGTGGAAAGTATTCCAAACCCATCCCATATGATTTCGGTCCAACAATGAATAAGAGGACTTAGTAAAAACCGGAGAATCTGGGAAACGTTACACTGGATATGACACTAAAACAACAGACTTTCCCCAGGATTATCCCAAGCAAATGTGCATCCATGGTCACCTTATCTACACCCCACCCACATTTTTTGTAAACAGTTCTTTGTGAGCAAACCCTTCTGGACTCATCCTATTTCTAGTGTGTGCCATCTGTTTCCTGTTGGGTTCCTAGCAGATACAGAGGGATAAAAGGCTGTTCACTATATGTTGTTGAATGACAAAAGACGATTACAAAGTAGAGTGACAGTATGCTCCAAACTAAGTATGCTAGGGCGTTATATATATGTAATTGTATAGAGAAAAATTCCAGGGAAGGACACATCAAAATGTCACTTGCAGTTATATCTGGGTGGGAGGATTAAAAATGACTTTCTTCTTTTTGTGTTTTCTTTATGTGGATTCCAAAAAGTATTTCCAGTAAGCATGAATTATGTTTGCAGTAAGAGAAATGACTTTATGGGGAGTGGGGATGGGGGGACCAAAAGGCATGTTGCTGGCTCTCTACTGTGGTTCTCACAGACTTACTATGTTCTGTAATGTACATCTGCCATGCTAGGAATGGGCACCCAAATTGCCTCTGATACACTACTATAAAAAGCAACACTCTGGTGAAATAATCCCACAGATTTTCATTAAAGGCCTGTAGAGAATTTCTCTAAGATATACTCAGGACTGTGAATGCTTGTCATAGAGAATATCTGATTTGATTGAGTACTACCAAACTTTCATTAGAATGACTACATTAATCTACACACTCATCAGAATGTGTAACGGTACCTTTATTCCCCTATCCTCACAAACATCTTGACTTACCCAATTTTCTGAAAATGTCTGCCAGTCTGATGGTGTAAAATGACATGATATTGTTATTTTATCTGTGTATCATGGTTGCAAATAAGTTTGTCTCATCCTACTCTGTTGAGACAACTAAGTTTCTTCTGTGAATGCCTGTACACATCTTTGCCCATTTTTCTATTGGGCATTCTGTCTTTTTTCTTTGTGTTAGTTTCCACGAGTTCCTTGTATACACACAAAGAATTCAAAGTAAGCTACAAATCCAAGAAAAATTTGGATTAAATACAGATGGTCAGCTCTCAGTCATCCATAGTAAGAGAAAGGAATATAGCTTTGACTGATATAATTAATTAATTAATATTAATTAAGTTCAGAATGTGGCAGAGAAACATATCCATCCATGTGAAAGCATACAACCTTGATGGTGCCATTTAGAACCCCAGTTTGGGAACAGGAACTATCCAAGGATGATGGAAATAGACTTCATTAGCATACTAGTTCTTACAATCATGACCAAACTGATTATCACAGAGGTATTTTCAGTTCCACTTAATAGGGACCATAGAAGTAATGAAAACCAAAGGTAAATTCATGCATGATAATTGATGTTTTATTGAGCACTCACTACATGCCACTCCCCATGTTAGGTGCCTTACATCCATTATAACCTGGGTACTGTTATGCTCATTTTATAGGTATGACAACCTAGATTTGAAAAGCTTAAATCCTTGCTCAAGTCCACACAAGCAGGTACCATAAGATCTGGGAATTGGGGGCACCTGGCTGACTCAGTCGGTAAAGCATATGACGCTTGATCTCGTGGCTGTGAGTTCAAACCCCATGCTGGGTGTAGAGATTACTTAAAATATTTTTTAAATGTTTATTTATTTTTTGAGAAAGACAGAGTGTGAGCAGGGAGAGGCAGAAATAGAGGGAAACACAGAATCTGAAGCAGGCTCCAGGCTCTGAGGTGTCAGCGCAGAGCCCAATGTGGGGCTTGAAACCATGAACAGTGAGATCATGACCTGAGCTGAAGTCCAACGCTCAACCAACTGAGCCACTCAGGCGCCCCTGGGTGTAGAGATTACTTAAAGATAAAATATTTTAAAAAAAGATCCAGGTATTGAACTCACTTAGGCCAAAAGAAATTCTTTGTTAGAAGAAAAAACAAGATCTATCATAATTCTTCTTTTTGAAGTTATATTGAAATAACTTCTAAAAGTAATATTCTTGAGGAAGTCATATAGGGATAACAGATAGCAGGAAATTAGAGTTTATAATGCTCTTTGGTAAATACCTAACCCAACTCCCTAAATTTAGAGAAAAAAGCTCAAGAGGTGATCCAGATTATTCAATTTTATACAGCTGATTTATAGTGGGATGGGGACTAGAACTTGCACTTTCTGTGTCTTGGTCAAGTATGTATCCATATTTGCAGTCGTAAATGTGGGCTATTTTCAAAAGTGAGGGGAGAGTCAGTTGAAGCCATTTGGGGAAGTAAAAAAAAAATGTGTTAGGTTCCCGGAAGGGGATGTTGAGTGAAGATGATTTTCATGATTCTTAGAAATGGGATGAAGAATGGAAAGAACCTAAGTGTCCATCAATGGATGAATGGATCAAGATGTGGTTTATCTATTCAATGGAATACTACATGGCAATGAGAAAGAATGAAATCTGGCCATGTGTAGCAACATGGATGGAACCTGAAGGTGTTATGCTGAGCAAAATAAGTCAGGCAGAGAAGGACAGATACCATATGTTTGCATGTATAGGAGGATTAGGAGGAACTTAACGGAGGACCATGAGAATGAAATCTGGCCATGTGTAGCAACATGGATGGAACCTGAAGGTGTTATGCTGAGCGAAATAAGTCAGGCAGAGAAGGACAGATACCATATGTTTGCACTATAGGAGGATTAGGAGGAACTTAACGGAGGACCATGGGGGAGAAGAAGGGGAAAAATAGTGTGGGAGAGGGAGAGACGCAAACCATGTGAAATTCTTGAATGCCGAGAACAACTGAGGGCAAATGGGGGTGGGGGGAGGGGGGTGATGGGCATGGAGGAGGGCACTTGTGGGGATGAGCACTGGGTGTTATATGGAAACCAACTTGACAATAAACTATTATACAGAAATGAATAAGGATTGAAAAAAAAAAGAAATGGGACTTAGGGAAATTGAAGGTCTGGTGTAGGCAGAACAAAGCACAGCCTTCTGAAAGAGAAAATGGCAGGAGAAGAGAGAGGGAGACTGAATACAGAGGATCCAAGATCTGGTTCCCAGTTTAGAAAAAGAGGCTCTGTCCCAAGCTATGGAGTTGCCTAAAGATGGAAACTGGTCAGTAACCCAGTGGCTAGTACCTCTGAAGAATTTTAGTGCCAAATACTATGGATTGATGTTAACTCTAATAATAGAAGTGGGTACTATGCTTGTCCTATTGGTGTATGAGCCAAGGAAAATCAGTGAAAGAGTAGATGAGAAGGCTGTGGACACAGGCTTCTGTCCAACAAAGAAAGGAGTTATACTCCCTTCTCCCTAGTGACAGTGGCCTCAGAGAGAAGGCTTGAGGACCTCTTCCAGGACAGGAGGTAACAAAGCCCTCATTTCACCAAAGTTCTATTTTCTGTGACAGGGTAGGGAAGGAAAGGGAAGAGGAATCCACAGGGAGAAAACAAGAACACAGTTACTGACTGTAGCTCTACACTTGACACTGGAGGGTTTTAAAGAGGCTCATTAGAGGCCAGGGAGATGCAAGGCAGGTTGAAGAAGCAAATGGCCTCATCAAAGAGAGGGCAGTGGAAAGAATCCAGAAACAGAGCTGGAAGATCCAGTTCCAGCAGGAGGAGCATGAAGGAGACAGATGAAGTGGGGAGTGAAAACCCCTTGGGGCGGTGGGTTGGAGGTGGGCCAAGCAGGGTGGTGGAAAATAGCTGCTGGTGCCAGGAGAAGAATGAATTGAGTGCGCGGCCATGGGAGGGTGGAGGGGAGAGGGCACAGGGCAGGCTCCACAGGAATCGGAGCCATCAAGTGAGGGATGATGATTATTCCAGCTGTCCCAAGCTCATTGTGTTGACTTGATGCTGGCAAGATGAGGGTCTGGAGGGAACTGAGAGGGGCAGGGGGGGGGGNGGTGGGAGGGAGGAAGGGGGTGCTGGGGAGGGGGTGAGGGCCAGAGTATTGGCTTTCATGAGCCAGGGTGAGTGATACCACTGCCCCACGTGCTCCCCAAGAGTGGGATTCATTTTTATTTTTGTAGTTGGTGGAGTGCTGATCTTAGCCCAGATTGTGTTCTGAGAAAGGCTGAGACCCTAAAACAGTGTGTCAGCTTGGGCCCTGTGGACACGGGCTCCTTCTGAAGGGCCTCCCTAAGGAGTGCTCCATCAATGTCAGGGCCTTGGAAGTGCCAGGCTGGAGCCAGTGGAGGAGAAGTCTTTGGCCAGAGCCCATTGGTGACCTAAAGGCCTTACTATCCTGCTGGCCTTCCTCCCTCTGATCCGTTTCTCATGGCTGCCTCAGGAAAGATTCTCTCAGAACAAGGCAGACCTGGGGAAGCTAGGAGGGGGAACTGAGGCAAGCTGTGAACTTGCCTCAACTTCTTCCTCCTCATTCTTCAGCATTCCCAGGAAGTGAAAAAGAGGCTAGTTGAGGAGGACAGAGTGTTTTTAAAGTTAAGATGAAGATGGACTTATTGCCCCTCATCTCTAAGCTCCATGGCCCAGTTGTAAGACCTGTAAGTCTTCCTCAACCAAATATCTTCTTAGGTTCCATTTTGGCGGCCTTTGCTTGAGACTATAATGCACTTTATAACATCATATCTCAGATTCTAACCTCTCCAATTTGTCCTGTGTATGCTTGCTGCTCGCTTAATGTAGGTTCATTTCTTCTCTTGTTCTCTGTTTTCAGTAGAGGACAGGCTTCCTTTCATGGGGAGAACCCAATACTAAAATGGTCCAGGTATTGGAGGTGTGAGACAAGGCATATGGCTTTAGGGGCTCAGCAAATGACAAAGGACAGAAGACGCTGAGAAGAAAGAATACTGAGAATCCAGAAAAGAGATGAAAACTTTGAGATTTCCTTTTTTTTTAATTATTTTTTAATGTTTATTTTATTTTTGTGTGAGAGTGAGACAGAGCACAAGCTGGGGAGGAGCAGAGAAAGTGGAAGACACAGAATTCAAAGCAGGCTCCAGGCTCCGAGCTGTCAGCACAGAGCCCGACGTTGGGCTTGAACTCACCAACCGCAAGATCATAACCTGAGCCAGAGTTGGACACTTAACCGACTGAGTCACTCAGGCACCCCAAGATTTCCTTCTTTTTTAACAGCCTTATTAACATATAATTCGTAGGACATACAGTTCTCCCATTTCCGGTGTGCAATTTAGCAGCTTTTAGTATATTTACAGTGTTTTGTGTCATCACACTTTTAGGGCATTTCTATTGTTCCCCCAAAGAAATTTTGCACTCCTTAGCCATAACTTTCCAACCCGTCCATCTCCCCCAGCTGTAGGCAACAACTAACTTACTTTCTCTGTGAGATTTCTTAAGCCAACAGTGAATGCATCTCAGGATTCCATGAATTTATAGAATGCTTTAGTGCCTATGAAGTGTTTTCCCATAGGCACCCTCGGTTTGATCTTTTCATCAACTCATTCAAGTAAGCAGGGCAGGGAGTTTTATCTTGCATTTTTCAGATCAGAATACTGGGGTGTCTCTGAATGACAACATTCCAGATTCCCTAAAGGAATGAAGTGACACACCCCTTCACATCTATGAAAGAAAAATAAAGGGGAGTTTGGAGTCACATTTCCTTCACTAATCCTCAACATTTAGGAAAATGAAGGCAGATGACAAGGTGAAGAAGCAGGAAGGAAGGATTGATGCTGCATTTGGAGGAATCGAGGTGAAGCATCTGTTAGAATGCTTTCATTAAGATTTATGACCTGCTGGAATGATTGTCAAAGGTAGCTGCAAGATCTCCTCTCCTTGGAATAGAAGGAGAAGGAGAAGGAGAAGGAGAAGGAGAAGGGGAAGGGGAAGAGGAAGAGGAAGAGGAAGAGAAAGAGGAAGAGGAATGAGGAGGAGGAGGAGGAGGAAAAAACCCCCAGCAGAGTTCTTGAGTAGGATTTATTTTAGGGAGTAGTTGTATTAGGAGGCAGGGGGATGGATTAGGTGCTATCCAGCCTTTCCCAGCGCTATGATACCATGAAAGCAGGTGGCAGACACATGGCGGCCATGCTGATATGGAGTTATTCACAACCCCCATGAATAGGAGGTCCTATTTAGTTTTGGTCCTTCTGTCTGTAAAGTGAGATGTGCTCTCCTCCCTCAGCTGAGGGCAAAGCCCTCTAGGAGGCATTATAGAAACTTCAGAGAAAAGGCCAATGCAGAATCCCTACATTCGACTCAACTTTCATTTGCATGCCAGTGTGTTCTGGTTGTTTACTTCTGTACAACGAACTACCTCAAAACTTAGTTGCTTAAAACAGTAACATCATTATAGTTCACAGTTCTGTGTGTGCACTGGGCTGTTCTTGCGATCTCTCATGAGCTAGTAGTTGGATATTGGCTGGAGGAGGGGGCTGCAATTTTCTGGATGTTTTAGTGAGCAAGTCATCCAAAATGGTGCTCTCCTATGGCTGGCAGTTGATGATGATGGCTCCTGTCTGGGAACTCAGCTTGGGCTATCAAGGGGACCATCCTCATATGACTCATGTTACCTGTGCTTTTCACAGCAGAGTGATTATGTTGTCTGGTGGGTCCAAGTTGACTTCACTCACATCCCCAGCACCATGATGGGGACAGTTAGAAGGTTGGGTCATCTGGGCTCCTGGTCTTTTCTGTGTGGCAGTCAGAATGTCAGTGCAGGGCTGTAAGGGATGGAGGCAGAGGCAATTAGTCTTTTTAAAGGTCAGGCCTGAGCCAATACAGTGTCACTTCTGATATACTCTATAGATCAAAACAGTCACTACTAATCCTGGATTGAAAGGGAGAGAAAATATACCCCACTTTTTAATGGGAATCGTGACAAAGAATTAGTGACTGTCCTTAATCTGCCATGCAATGAAGGGGAGTCATGATGTACTAAAGTGTCATAGGAGAAAAATGCACAGAGCCTCAAAACAAAAATACATGAAAGTGTGCACCTGAATAAAGCTATAGACATAAGAATTGGTCTAGAGTGGTAGATATTAAAGTTAGAAAGGTCTGGGATAGTTAAGAGAACTGGCATTGAGTTCCACATTGAACCAATTCATTAGTTAATCCATTTTTTAAATAGACATTTATTGACTCATAGCCTACATCAAGCACTCATATTACAAAAACGATTATGATGTGGTGCTTGCCTTCCAGACTTTACCACAGTCTGGTAGCCCATGCCTTAAGTGGCCTCCTAAATCCACAAGACAGTTTCTTATACACCATCACTCTCAACACAAAGTATTTTAGTTAATATCCAAAGACCACATAGAAATAATGCTGTAAAGACATATGATGCTGTGGCATAGGCCTCCTGATTTAGCATGCTCTTAGGCAAAAAAAGAAATAAATATTTATCATTATTAATAAAAATAGATGAGCGATACGAGGGAGAGTAGCCAAGTTAAATAGGTTTCTCTGGAGAGACTGGTAGGTAGATTGCCTTCATAGAACATTATTTGGGAGCAATGGTGTATGTGTAGGACCCTTGGATTCAGCTGAAGTTGTTTAGAGGCCTTGAGAAAACAGTGGCTATAATTCATGTTGCTGGACCAGAATTTTTTGACGGATCCAAAAAGACTCCCAGGGGGGATGTGAGATTTTCTGTTTAAGAAACATTGCCTTGCCGTTGCTCAGTGTGCATATTATAGCTGTATTCTAAAGAGAAGGCACACTTCTGAGTACAAGAGCAGAGATACGGATATAGACAATGATAGAAGCAACTACAATAGAAACAGAGTCAGATAATGATGCCTGAGGCAGAGGCAATGAAGGAAAAGAATTGCAAATTGTTTGCCCAAGGTTGAGTTAGCCGAGGTCAATCCTTAGAGTTGATCTGATTGGAGGGTAAGTTGGTTGAAAAAGTAGCATTTGGGGCTAATTTGGCCATTTAAAAAATTGATTTGACTGTTTTTAGCTGTTAAATCATACTGGGCCACAAAGAAAGCCTACACAGAAAAGGAAGAGGGCCCTTGTACAGGTGGTAGAGAAAAGTGGAGACCATATTAAGGCCTGCTTTTCTTTGCTTGCCTTGGATCTTAGCCTACAGTCAGGCTGAACATCAGGGAGAAATGTTCTAATGGAAGGACAGGATTTATAAGGAAAGGGATGCATCATCTCTTCCTCCTCTCATCCCCCTTTGGCGTCAACCAACGCACCTTCCTAAAACATTGCTTTCATTACACTTTTCTCTTGCCCAATGGCCTCTACTAATTCTTGTTTGCAGAAGCAAACATCCTCCTTAGTTTTGCATTCCAGCCTATCAAGCTGGTCCAACTATTCAGTTTTCAAATTTGCTAGCACCCAACCCCAGCAGAATGGTTCTCTGGTTATCTGCCTTGGTAGTTTTTCACCACCTAAAACATGCTCTCTCCTTTTCTTCTGATTCCAGATGATTCTTCAGAGTCTTCCTGAACAATGAAGCTTCCTGCATCACTCAAGATGACTCCCTCTCTTCTTGTTTACATGTTCATTTGTTTAGGAATTCATTTATTCATGTGTTTATCTATTTGATGAATTAATATTCATTTGCTGAGCGTACGTATGTATGTATGTATATATGTATTTAATGTGGGACTTGAGCTCACAGCCCTGGGATTGAGACCTGAGCTGAAGTCAAGAGTAAGACCCTTAACTGATTGAGCCATCCAAACCCCCCTGGATGCATCTATTTGCTGAGCACTAGGCATATTGATTTAAGACACATTCTCTACCCTAACAGAATTTGGATGTGAAAGGAAGAATTTTCAATTATTATGGTACCCACTTCGAGGCAGTATCATATTGGCCTACATTGCTAGTCGTATTTTCTGTGGATCTTTTTCTTTTATAATCTGTGAAATATTTTCCTTAAAGGCAGATGACCTGTCTTGAAGTTCTTTTTAGCCCCCAAAGAGCTTTGCCCATATTAAACTCCCTAAAAATGTAAAGAATTTGAGAGCATCCCAGAGCAGTGGCCTGGTAGCAACAAATGTGTGAGTCTGGATCTGATCATCAACTGGAGAAAAGATGAACATAGGAGACTTGATGATCTCAAAAGGAAATAAATTACTTTGTGTTATTACTGAGGCCTAAAATCAGAGAAAGATCAGTACTTCTCCCATTTAAAATCAACGTGCACCAATGAGGAAACCCTCTGTCGATCTCTAATTTGTGTGTTCTCACCATATTCCAAAGTTCCAGGAACATGAGAACTTTCTTTCCAAAACAAAAAAGAAAGTCATTGGGAGTGGTCAAGTCTTTTGACAGCCTGTTGTTGGAGTACCCAGTCAAGAGTGAGGGTACCCAAGCTGCTCACCTCCCAGGAAGAGTCCTGAACAGGCAGTAGAGTTAAATTTGAAGGGTCATGGTGACTAAAGCTCCATTCTGTATCTTTGCTGGTGGGTTTCAGAGATTCTGTCTTGCCTGCTCCATCTCCCTCTGGAAAATTTTAATGTAGGGTCACCCAAACAAGGTGCATGATCTGGAGAATGCATGGCTCAGTTGGAAAACCCAGTGAACCAAGAGTCAAGAAAGAGAGTTGTAACTGGCTTTAGCGCTAATGCCTTGTGTTCCTGGAGGCAATTACTGGAGGCCTTAGACTTCCCATCTAAAAAACAAAGGAGCTGAAATAGTTCAGTCATTTTGTTAAACTTTTTTTTTAGTCAAACTCTTTCATCAAAAATATCATAATGCAGAAGTTCAGAGTGTAGAGCACACAGAAACAGAGCTGAATTACCTAATGAGGCTCAGAGAGGATTAAGTAGACCCCTCACTTGCTCAAGATACCCTCCCTCTTTATATTGCCCCTCCTCAGCCCCAGCACATATTTTGAAAGCGCCGGGACCAGAAGGGTGGACTCTATATTTCTTACTGATCATGGTGCATAACCAAAACTAATTTTAAGAGACTCATACCTAATATATACATCTTGATAAGTTGTGCACCTTTGTTCCAGTCAGTTTTTGTGTTAGCTCTTAATAAAGTTATTTATTTTTTGAGGACAAAGGAAATATAGCTGGGATGCTCAACAATTTCTTCCCACACCCTCAACTGATTGTCTTGCTCAATTCCTGAAGTGCATGCACTGCAGTTTGGAGACCACTGGTCTCCAGGGATCCTCAGGTTCTTTCCAGCCCTGCTGTTCTAGAAGACTATGCCTGGAGCACAGAAACAGTGCTAGTGATCATTAGCCCTGTTTATTTCTCACAGAAGAAAGGATTTTCTGGATACTTGGGAGAGTGAAAGCATAGTGACCATTGTAGGGGGAGGAGACATACTCCATTAAAAACTCAAGGCCCTGGGCCATGTCTCCATTGGCCAGATCCACTCAGCTGGCCAGGCATCAGCCCGGGCCCCTCCTGCCCTCTCACCTGCAGAGTCTGTACGGCCTCAGGGTGAGATTACCCAGGGCATGCCTGGCATGTGCCTCTTCTCAAGTCATGAACTAGTAGCCCTAAGCCAGGCTGTGCCAGGAGATTTTCTCCACAATCTGCTTATGAACAAAGAACAGCAGCTTAAAAACACTCCACTGCTGTTTAAGAAGTTTTGTGCGGAGCAGGGAGCTTAGGGGGAGGTGTGTGATACCCTCTCCTCTCTCCTCATACTGTGGCTGAGTGGCTGTTCTATTCCTGGAAAAGAAAGGGGGTTTGAGGGGAATTGCTGGGCCACTTTCTTGGGAGGACTATGGGGCTCAGGGGAGAGGCAGCAAGGCACAATTCCCGGCCCCCATCCACTCATAACTCATTTGAGAGATATGCAAAGCTGGCAGAACTGCCAAGGGCCTTCTTGCCAAGGCAGGCTTCCCTCCAAGTGGGCTTCTATATTTATGTGAAACAGAAATAAAACACAGCACTAAAAGGCAACAGACACACTAGCCAGCAACCCCCATGAGTGCATGTTTAACGAAAGGCAAGACAGTGGGAGGAAGGGTTCAGGGGGTCACTCAGGGCAGAATGAAGGCTTCGTGGCCTCAGAGACCTTGACCTAGGGGCAATCAAAAAGATGTCCACAGACAAAGGCCAGGCACGTCTTAACGCTCCTTTGTGGGCCTTGTATGACTAACACTGAGGCATTGTATCCTATATTAGTTTCTAGGACTGCCATAACAAAGCACCATGAACTAGGTGGCTTAAAATAATGAATACTTAGGGGCACGTGGGTGGCTCAGTCGGTTAAGCGTCCAGCTTCGGCTCAGGTCACGATCTCATGGTTCGTGGGTTCGAGTCCCGCATCGGGCTCTGTGCTGACAGCTAGCTCAAAACCTGGAGCCTGTTTCAGATTCTGTGTCTCCCTTTCTCTCTGCCCCTCCCCTGCTCCTTCTCTCTTTCTCTCTCTCAAAAATAAATAAACATTGGATCTTGATGAGGTTCCAATAGCCAACAGACACATGAAATGATGCTCAGCATCCCTCCTCATCAGAGAAATGCAAATCAAAGCCACACTGAGATACCACCTCACACCAGTCAGAGTGGCTAAAATGAGCAAATCAGAGGACTCGAGATGCTGGCGAGGATGTGGAAAAATGGGCACCCTCCTACACTGTTGGTGGGAATGTAAACTGGTACAGCCCCTCTGGAAAACAGTGTGGAGGTTCCTCAAAAAACTAACAATAGAACTCCCCTAGGACCCAGCAATAGCACTGCTAGGAATTTACCCAAGGGATACAGGAGTGCTGATGCATAGGAGCACATGTACCCCAATGTTCATAGCAGCACTCTCCACAATAGCTAAAACATGGAAAGAGCCTAAGTGTCCATCAACAGATGAATGGATCAAGAAGATGTGGTTTATCTATACCATGGAATACTACATGGCAATGAGAAAGAATGAAATCTGGCCATGTGTAGCAACATGGATGGACCTTGAGGGTGTTATGCTGAGTGAAATAAGTCAGGCAGAGAAGGACAACTACCATATGTTTGCACGTATAGGAGGATTAGGAGGAACTTAAAGGAGGACCGTGGGGGATAAGAAGGGGGGAAAAATAGTGGGGGAGAGGAAGGGAGGCAAACCATGAGAGACTTTTGAATGCTGAGAACAAACTGAGGACTGATGGGGTGGGGGGAGGGGAAGAGAGGTGATGGGCATGGGGGAGGGCACTTGTGGGGATGAGCACTGGGTGTTATATGGAAACCAAGTTGACAATAAACTATTAAAAAAATAAATAAACATTAAAAAATTTTTAAAAACCCCAATAGATATTCATTTTCTCACAGTTCTGGAGGCCAGAAGTCTGAAATAAAGTTGTTGACAGGGCCATGCACTCTCTTAACAGGGCAGCAAAGCTCTTGTCTCTTGTATCTTCCGGGGGTTGCTGGCATCCTCGGGGTTTCTTGGCTTATGGATGCAGCACTCCAATCCCTGTCTCTCCCTTCACATGGCTTTTCCTTTTGTGTCTGTGTCTTTTTGTCTGAATTTTTCTCTTATAAGGACACCAGTCATATTGGGCTTGAGGCCCACCCTAATCTGCCTTAATGATTACATCTACAAAGATCCCATTTCCAAATAAGGCCACCTTCACAGGTTCTGGGTGGACCCAAATATTTGGGTGGGGGCACTATTTAATCCAGTATGGACCCTAAATGCACCTTTGGCAGGGAAGAATGGGGGCCAGAGAAAAACAACTTGCTTTGCTTTGCTCTCTTAAACTCAGAACATCATACCCATTCTCCAGTTTAACAAGTGGGAAGTGCCTTCCTTAGGCAAGTGGGAAACTTGATGGTCTTGAACTCTCTCTTTAAGCTTTTCTCACTGGCAGATCCCAGAAGTCACAATGTTTAAGTCCTCTTGCAGTAGTTCCCAGGCAAATGCAGAACTGATCACTTCTTAAGGGTTTCCAGAAAAGGGTACTCACAACACACAACCTTAGTGGATAAGAGAAAGTCCAAATTTCAAATTCCATTGATCAAATGAAAACCTTGTCTGATCTGTGTAAACCCAACAAACAGGGTGCAGGGACACCTATTCTGAATTTCAGCTTTGAAGGTAAACTCGTAAGCTTAATTTTACTTTTTGGTTGGGTTTTCTTTAATTTTTACTTTCTAAAAATTAAAAAAAATTTTAATTGCTTCTTTCTACTCTTTCTCTTGGCTGATCTGTTGAATTGCTGGCTGAGGGGATCTCAGCTTGTCTTGTGCCCTCACCCACTCATCCCTTTGTTGTCTAACTGGCCCACTTAGTCTATGCAGATGGGTCTAAGGATAAAAGAGGGGATTTGAAAAGAGTAGGGGACACGGAGGGAAAAACAATGCCTCAGAGGAAACAGCAGAAAGTGCCAGGAAATTACTGAAACCCAAGCACGGAGCCCATCCAAGACCAATAGCAGAAAAGGTGGGAGTGAAAATGGAGTCATGAAAACCCAAGAAGACAGTCTTGGGCTGCATGTATTAAAAGGGCAGAGAAAATAATCTGAAAAATTATGGGAAAAACTTGTAGAGAAAAGACAGTCAAGCCACAGAGAAAGGCCTGACAAGCAGCAAGAAATGGACTGGAGAGCTGGCTGGGGACAGGTGTTGGGTTAAGCCTGAAGCTTACAGTGTTGGAGTCCTCAAAAAAAAAATCTCTCAATCTGCTCTATTAAATCCTTGGCTTTCAGTTCCATGTTGCTGGAATGGGAAACATTGATTTTCCCACCTTTTAAGTTTCCCATAGGACAACACTCAGGCCAGGGATCTTCTTGACTCCCTCAGGCATCCAGAAAATGGTAGATGTTTCCACATTGTCTAGACCAAAGCTGGTGAGTTTCTCCAGAAAATGGTAGACTTCCCCATGCTATCCAGACTAGATCTAGTGAGGTTCTCCAGAAAATGGTAGAATTTCCCATACTGTCTGGAGTAGAGCTGGTAGGCTTCCCCAGGAGTCATGGCTGATTTAGAGTCAGCAAATGATAAGAGAAAAATTTTGAAAGCCATGTTTTTCTGCTGGAATATGCTGTCCCTTTTTCAGCACCCCATCTTCTCTTTTCCAGGGATCCACAGACCCATCCTCCTTTGTGACTCCAAAACTCCGGACTGCCCTCTCACTCTTCTCTCAGATCAAGTGTATCTCCATGAACACCATGCAGAAAATACTTGCTGCCTGTTATCTACTTCCCAGTTGCATCCAGCCCACTCAGTCAACAGGTAATGATAATTCGCCTAAGAACTCCTGGGTACCCTGAGCCTTACCCAAGTAAATAGATGTAAAGAAATCCAGCCAAGAGTCAGCTGGTGAGGGAGAAGTATTTAGGCCAAACCACTTAGGCTTGACAGTATGTTATCAAAATTATTCTTGAAAATTCCTTAGGAAGATAACATTTTGCAGGCCTGTTATTTCACATATTTTAGCTGAAGAAACTGTGGTCTGCTCCAATGCTAAAGAAAAGCTGATCTTTAGAGCTGATTGAATCTGTTATTTTGGTCTGAGTTTGGGATCACATGGAGGAAAAAAAAATCTCAGCCAGATTCAGTTTGGAAGAGGGGCAATCCTGAGCTGTATGAAGGAAGCGTGGATTTGCATTTCATTCTTCCCAAGCTGTAGCTTACAGAGTCAAAGGATGGACAGTTATTTATCTTTTCCCCTTTGCTGAGGACACATGCCCAAATGTATACAAGTTAACATGAACTTGCTGGACTCCTGCTCGTCAATGTGAGCTTCTTGGTGAGTGTGCAGTAGGGAGAAAGGGCTGGGCTTCTTTCCCGAGCACAAAGGGCTGGCTTAGCAGCAGGTGGGCCAACGTCTTCTCTCCTCCACATAAGCATGCACGGAGGTGAGAGTGATTCTGGAAATTAAAATATATATACATATATACACATATACATATATATACACATATGTGTATATATCCCACTTTGTGTTTTTGAGTTTTTTTAAGCCATCAAACTGAATTTTACTCAAATGAGAGCTTCCAAAAGTGAGTCAGTGCTTTCTGACAGGGGCGCAGCCCCTTGCCGGGCCCCTGGCAGAGACAGTGGGTGGGGACGGAGAATGGGGCAGCAGAGGGGAAGGTGAGAGCTGCAGCTGGGCAAACAGAGCCTGCATTGTTCCCCTGCCGCATCGGGGCTGCAGCCTGGGACCCTGCCTCCCTTAGATCGCGGCCAACAAGCACATGGCGACTCGCCGTTCTATTTACACAGGTGTCTTCCCTCCCCAGGGAAGCGGGGGCTTTGCAAACAAGCGTGACCACATGCTTCCATAAGATGGATGCTCACATCTGCATGCTGCCAAAGGGAGAAACTGAGGCCCAGCAAACCAATGATGGAAGCCGGAAGGTCGGGCAGGTGTTCCAACTCTCCCTGGCTTCTCTGGTTACCAGGCTGCCTTTGTCTTGTCAGACATGCCCCCGACAGGGAGAAAGCCTTTGGGCTTTTCACTTCAGATTACAGCAGCCTTCCCACCTACCACGCCAAGCCCAAGCCGAAGTTGATGCTCCCCGGCAGTTCAGGGTGGGGGCTGGGGTGGTGACCCCCCAGCCACACCTGTCAGTACAGCCCTGCACACACCTACCCCCCCCTCCCCCCGGAAGGGCAGGGATAAGGGGGCTCGGGGACTTGGACATTTCACATACTTAAGAAATGTCCCCTGGCCCTGAGAATACCCGCTCCACTCTTACCCACCCCAACATCTCCTGCAATACGAACTTCAAGGAAGGGCAAAGGAGAAGCCCAGTGAATTCATTTATTTGCCTGTCTTTTTTTAAAGTGCTCATTTTCAGACCCTCAGCTCAAATGCCCCAGATTCTTCAGCAGATGAGTTGTAAGGAAATGAAAGGGGTGAAGGAGAAGCCATAGGTGAAAAGAGACGAAAAAGACGCATTACATTTAAAAAAATGGTCAAGATCAAACCGAGGTATCTGGGAATGCTAACCTGGCGCTAACACTATAAAAAGATACAAAGAAGCAATTACTCTAAAAGCAGGAAGAATAGCGACTTTCAGGGATGGGGGACGGTGGAGACTGAGCTAGAACACATGGAGAGGGTCTATTCTTACCCCAGTGTCGGCTACAGCACAGTGCACTGTGTGGTAGCCCATTAGGTTATACATTAGCCTTGTGTGCTGCTTTATTTTCTAAGAAAAGGGTTAAAATAATTTGTCAGTTTCCCTGGAACCTGGACATCTGGATCCTTTAGGGTGCGACACAATCGTGTGCCTCTTTCCAGTTGACATAACCATGTCATTGTAGCAGCTCTTAAGGGGGCACCAGTCTCTTGAACTTAACCTTGGGGAAGGGGGGGTAACGCTTTGAGGAGGGGGACAGTGGCATGGTAGAACAGAGGCGAAATGAGACTATCCAACATCCCTTTGGACTGGAAAGTGACTCCAGTGAGTTTTCTTCTTTGTGTGAAGTGAATCAAAAGCCTTTAGAGTGTTCTCTGTCAGGTAGCTGACAGGTAACTTATCTGCACAAGGGAGCTCATGATCTCCACCAGATCAATGCTGGTGCCTGCCTTCCTCTCATGAATCCCTCTGTGGCTGTCCCTACCCACCTATCATTGAGATGGAGACATGCCCTTCCTCTGTCTCTCGAGGGACTAAGATGGTCACGGGGAATGCCTGACATGCATCTCTGACTAACACAAATTCTAGGAACTAACTCTTCCAAGTAAATGATCCGTTGGTCCCGGCAAGACCATCAGAGACACTCAAATATTACCCAGTGTCTCCAAGTGCGTGCGTACAACTGTGTGCATGACTGTTTAGAGTAAGAAAGCAGGTTGCTAGGCAATGCGTTTCCAGAAAGGAGAGTGTGAAGGAAAAAAATAATAAATAAACAGATGATGGGGATGCGATCCAGCGCCTGCTCAGAGAAGAGTGTTTGAGTCCAGTTCATTTTGGTTTGATGGGAGTGTCATGGGGACGTCAGGGCTCGCTCAGATCCGGCATGAGTTTCCAATCTTGCCTTCCAACTCCTCACCCTTGGTCTTATGTGGTGGGGAAAGCTGAGATGAAATATGGCCCTCTGGAGGGCCATGCCTTTGTGAAAGGCTATTACAGCTGTAACAAAACTTTTGTAATCTGTACCATATCCCATTACATCTCCAGGCTCCTTGGGTCCCTTCCCAGCCTCAAGGAAAATACACACACCCTTTCTGTTTCTTTCTTTCCTTCCTTCCTTCCTTCCTTCTTTCTTTCTTTCTTTCTTTCTTTCTTTCTTTCTTTCTTTCTTTCTTTCTTTCTTTCTTTCTTTCTTTCTTTCTTTCCTTTCCTTTCCTTTCTTTCTTTTTCTTTTCCTTCCTTCCTTCCTTCCTTCCTTCCTTCCTTCCTTCCTTCCTTCCTTCCTTCCTTCCTTCCCTTCTTTCCTTCTTTCTTGTTTCTCTTTTGCTCTTTCTCCCTGGTTTCTACTCTTTTAAAGGTCGTCGCACTTGTTCTTTTCACATAGGCTCTTCTCTAACCTTTGAGGTAAATTGGCTTGAGATACGTAGAAAGGCTGGGTGATACTCAGTGCCCTAAGAGTTATCAAATCATCGAAGGGGATGCACAGAGCACAGGATGTAGACATGAGCACAGAAGGTCAGAATTAGGCTTCTCAGAGGCTTTTATCCTGGGATGATGGCTTGCTGCCTCCTGCCTCTCTTAACAACAATGATGAGAGCTAACTCTCATTGAGCCCAAGGGTTGTCTCTCATCCCCCTGATTTTCTTTATGCTTACTTTTGGGGGACCAATTTGGCTCTGTCGTGAAGGAACTGAGTTAAAGGCCAACCACCTGGATTCCTGTCTGAACTCCAGTAGTCCCTAATTGTGTGACCTTAGCAAATGTATTTAATCTCTCAATTTCCTCATCTGCAAAACAGAGGTGCTGATATTTACCCTGTAATGTAAAGTTCAAGGAGATGACCCATGTCAAGTGCTGGAGACAGTGCGTGGCATGGCAGATACACCCAACAGTAGTCCCCTCCTTTTTTATTTTGCTGTGTTCTGAATTCTTTGGTGACATGGCAGGCTCTAGAACCTTCATCCCCACATGCTCAGGGGAACCAGGCTGAGCTCTGGGATGCAGCTAGAGGAAAATGGAAGTGACTTCTGTTTTGGAGGAGGTGAAAAAGCAGGAAGCGAAAGAAATGACATAGAAGGTTCTTACAGTGGTAAGAATCTGCAGCTGCTCTAGTCATGAAGGGATCGAGTCCCCTGTTTGTGTCAAAAAGAGATAGAATTGTTTGGGCAGAACTGATGATTCCAAACTTTGGGTTTGCCACTGTCCATTATCCTGAGATATTCAAAATATTCATTAGCTAGAATGTTTCGCATGGAGGCTCTGTGACCCAAAAGCCAGAGTCATGAATCCAGAAAGATCTGAGCTCCACCTGCTCTATTGCCATTACCTATGCAAACGAGGCTCACTTCCCAAACTCTCTGGGCCCTAGTTTAATCATTTATAGAAGGGAATTGTGGCTAGCTCATGGGATTGTTCTGGGAATTAACTGCAATAATGTGCTTCAACGTCTCTAATGTAACACGTAGCTCATAGCAGCACTCAACACACTTGTTGAGTGAGTGATGGAAAGAATGAATAGTAAGCTTTCCATGGATGATCTCATTCTTCACTTTTGAATTGATTTTCCTTTTCTTTGCATTTCCTCTTTCTTTTCTCCCCATTGCCTTCATTTCCCCTTCCTCACATTTTATTTGTTTTTTTTTTTGTTTGTTTTGTTTTTATTTCTAGGAGAGAGAGAGAGAGACAGCGTGAGCAGGGGAGCAGCAGAGAGAGGGAGTCACAGACTGAAACAGGCTCCAGGCTCTGAGCTGGCAGTCAGCACAGAGCCCGACGCGGGGCTCGAACCCACGAACCGCGAGATCATGACCTAAGCGAAAGTCGGACGCTCAACCGACTAAGCCCCCCAGGCGCCCCCCCCTTCCTCACATTTTAAATATCCAGGATTGTCCTCCCTGTGTCATGGTAGCTTTTACCTGTCCTTGATATGTCATTCCTTAGTCAGTACCTCTAGGTGTTAGCCATGGAGGGCCTTACACCTTGCCCATCAGCACAGAAAATATATCATTATAAATTGAGGAGGAGGAGGGTGTCCTGATCCACACATGCTTCTTTGGACAAATTTCCAGGGGCAGCTCTGACTCTTGGTACATTTTCTTCACTTCTTTGCTAGCTCTTGGCTGTGGTGCTCATATGATAGAAGGTGGAGAGATAAAGTAGTGAAGAAAAGGGACCAGGAGAAAAGAACAACAATAGACATATCTACTCCAGCCCACGTGGCACTTTATAGAATGAACAGAATTGACCACAAAATATTGTCACATAATTCTTAGCAGGTGGCCAAGTCTCCATCCACTAAATCATAGTTGTTTGCCAACCTAAGGATGGAGGAGGCACTTGAAGGAAATAGAAAAGTAGGACATAATGTTCTATTGTACAGTGTCAGAGAGACCATGGGAGGAAAGGAAAATGTCAGGCTTGTGCCAGTGGATGCAACAAGGGAAGGCTCCAAGCACCTGGGGAACCTTCACTACCAACATAACCTATCACCTGCCCTTGTCGATCCATGTTAATGGAGTTGGGTTGGAAGATGATAGGACATCATGCACAGATGATTCAAAAAGCCTTTTCTTGATGTGGTTTATCTATACCATGGAATACTACATGGCAATGAGAAACAATGAAATCTGGCCATGTGTAGCAACATGGATGGACCTTGAGGGTGTTATGCTGAGCGAAATAAGTCAGGCAGAGAAGGACAAATATCATATGTGTGCACGTATAGGAGGATTAGGAGGAACTTGACTGAGGACCAAGGGGGAGAAGAAGGGCGGAAATGGTGGGGGAAAGGGAGAGAGGCAAACCATGAGAGACTCTTGAATGCTGACAAAAACTGAGGACTGATGGATGTGGGGGGGAGGGGGGGATGGGCATGAAGGAGGGCACTTGTGGGGATGAGCACTGAGTGTTATGTGGAAACTAATTTGACAATAAACTATTTGTAAAAAAAAAAAAAAAAAAGAAAAGCCTTTTCTTTTGGATTTGCAATGAAATGTGTGGGTTTTGTGTTTTTGGGGTACAGACCACAAATATACCTTACTCATCATATTTAATTGCAGCTCAAATAAAAATTTGAGGATTGAGGAATCTTCAAGACAGATCAATTGCTTCATGGCCATAAGACAGAGGGCTGAGAGAGCCTTACCAAGGTCTTTTCCTCATATTTCTGTTTTCAGGAAGTATCGTACAAATATGAGGCTAGAATGCCCATTGCTATGATCCCTAGAGAAGACAATGATTGGCCTGCAAACCAAATTTTTTTCCTTTGAAAAATTATCAGGGTAATGACTGTATAATGTGCAAACAAAACAGGGGTACTGTATCACCCAGCATAATAGGTGTTTCTTCTGTTTATTCTACATTCAGGGCCACATCGTTCTGATAAAGCCGAGGGGGTAAAAAGGGGGACATACTCTTGTTCTGACACTTTGTAGCTTCTCTGGTAGCATCCCTGTCCCCCAGCTGGTTTTCAAGATACAATCTCTCTCTCTCTCTCTCTCTCTCACACACACACACACACACACACACACACGTTCTTTATGCCCAGCTAAAACTGATTATCAACTGATTATTAAGGTTTGGGAAATTTGGGGGATAAAATATACACAGTTGTGAAATAACATCCAAGTTTTTATTTTCTTATTGGTCCCCTGGGGCAAGTGGAGCCCTCAGCCAAGCTGCTGAGATGCAGAAGTACAGCACACACTCTAAACTGCCTGACTGCCCCATGTTTTCATCCATCTCTCTTCCTTTGTCAGATCCATGTTCATCTGTCTTTTCCAACACCCTGTACCTTCACCAATTTTGTGTTTTGGATAAAGTTTGTTCCTCTCATTTGTCTTAGGATCCACTTTTTTGGCTTTCAGTTGAGCTGGTACCATTTTGGGCAGTTGTCTGCTATGCACTTGACCTACTTCTGGGTTCAGTCCTAAGAAATCTTGGATATATCAGCTCTTTCCTCACATTCAACAGCAAAGATGGGCTAAGAAGGCACAGTGCTGGGCTGGTCACACCCTCTGCCTTTTGCCTGCCTTTGGCTCTCCCATCTGGTTTCCCCTAGCCCTCATGTCCTGGACCCACCACATTAGAAACTCCGAACCTAGGCTCTCTTCTCTTTGAACTTCCCATCTATTTCTGTTTTGAGGGGTTCTCACCATCTCACCCACTATTCGCTTCTCTCTCACAATTCCCCAGATGCTGAATCTCTGTACCCTCCCACAGCTTTGCCCTGCTGTAAATTTTCATCTTCTGGATTTAAGTATCCCAGATATTGTTGCAAATCTTTACTGTGCCTCCTTTGCGACCATGCAACATTCAGCTGCTTTTTGAGCCCCGCTCCTCGCTGGCCTTCACCACATAGAAAAGTTTGTAGTGCTTCACATTTTGTTTTGGATGCAGGCCGGCCTTAGCCCCTTGTCAGGTGCCTCTCCCTGGGACCTCTCCTACACCAACAATGACATTTCGAAGAGCAGGCTGTTTCATCACCATAAGCACACATCTTCATCATTGTTATCATCATAACAACCACAACGGTGATAATGATGTTAATAATGAAGCCAGCTAAGATTTGAGCATTAACTATGTGCCGAGCACTGTGCTGAGAGCTTTCTCTTGCTATCTCATTTATTCCTCACAACAACCCTATGAAGCAGGTGTTATTACAGAGGAGAAACTGAAGATAACAGACATCCAATATGCTGTTTGGGGCTGCCCAGCAAGTGGGAGAACCTGGATGTGAATGAACACCAGCCGTTGTTCTCAGCCCATATTCTTCACCACCATGTAGGGACACCCAGAGCACATCAGACTTCTCACACCTGGACAGAGGACAGGCAGGCAGCCAGGGACAAGGCAAAGAACCAGAGGCAGCTCGTGTTGGAAACGTTCATGGATTATTTGTTAGTTTTTACAGAAAAAGCTAAGAAGACCTGGGATACAGATAGCAAGGTAGCTGAGAACACCAATCAAGCTCAGCAGAGTCACTTTCTGTGCTGGGTCAATTGTCTTCTACTTGACCTTGGTGCTTGATGGAGTTTCTGTCACCATCATAGATGTCTCCTGCTCTGAAGTACAAGGTCACCATTAGCAGTCCATCAGGCTGTGGTTACGTTGGCTGCCCTCTTCAAGCAAGGGGCTGTGCTGGAAGCGAAGAATTATTTCCACAGCAGTGGCTTGGGAGTCAATGATGAGAACCTTCTTTTGGAACCCTTTTGATGTGCATAAGGCAGAAAGGAAGCTCTCATTTAGCAGGGTTTGCAAATAGGACAAAGGAGCTGTGGTCAGAGGCTCTGACCCTGTGTGTGGTCATTCAGCTTTGCTCTGTTCTGCGGCTATAGCCCGTGCACTAAATCCTGGCCAGAGGTCTTATGATGCATATGGCACACTATCATGGTCTCCACGGGGATGGGGGAACAAGGTGTGGATGAATCAGTTCAGTTCCAAATTCTTCATCAGACGAGCAGCTCAGAACACATAGCCAGAAGACAGTAGAATAAGTATAAATCAAACCTGGCAGCATCATTGGCTTGCAGGGTACTTCAATTCAGGAGCACATTTCCTTAAAGAACGTCATCAAGTTCTCTGTAGACTTTAAACATAGTTGGCTTTCTTCATTACAAAGTGAAATTGAGGTCCATGCAGATTAAATGACTAAGCTTTGCAGTAAATATGAGACTTTTGAGTTGTATTTAGACAGAACTCCATCTATTCCACAACAAGTTCAGAGACAGATGTCATCCCTATGACAAATTATCTTTAAATGTCTGTTGAAAGCCATCAGACCATGAATGTGGGGTCTGTTTCTGGACTCAATATTTCACTGATCCACTCGTCTATCTTGGTAGCAATGCTTTATTCTCTTTATTACTGGAGCTTGATAATACATCTTAAAATAAGGTAGTAGAAGTCCTCCAGCTTTGTTTGTTTGTTTGCTAAGTTGTTTTGGCTATTCTAAGTCCTTTGTGCTTACATATGAAATGTAGAATCATCTTGTCAATTTCTACCCAAAAAAGCCTGCTTTGGGTTTTGACTAGGATGATATTGAATCCATAGATCACTTTGAGGTTGATTCATTTCTCTGGGTTTTGGACTGGTTTTTATACTATGGATTAGTGTCCTGGGATGGAGTTTCAGAATCCATAGCACAAACACAGAGATATTCAGGTCAATTAATTTTTTTTCTGATTTAAAGTTAATAAGGATAAATATTTACATTGAATCCAAGCCATCTGAAAGCAGAGTTATGAGGGCTTCACTCATAATACGATTCTTTACATGAAGGGGAACTTTGACTGTTTTGAGCACCTAGGATATTTGTAAAATGTTTAATTCCCACAAGAAGACTTTGAGGAGGGCAGTACCTGCTCTACTTTACAAATGGGGAAACTAAGGTATGCAAAGGTTAAGCAACTACGCTGAGGTCATACAGGAAATTAAGCGATAAGTTGACCTTTAAAGGCTGGCCTAATCTTACTGTGATATTCCTCTACCTCAACAGTCTTCATACTATGTCTGGAATACCCCCAGGAGGCTGCCAGTGTCCCAGGGCCCACGTGCGTGTGCATGTGCGTGTGTAAGTGTAGCGGTGGGGGCAGGGGAGGAAAAGAGGGGGCTGGTTCTTGGTGCTCCAGACTACTTCAGCATGATTTTCTTTTGGCCTGTCTTATGAATCGGAGTTTTGCTTAAAAAATAAAAACAGAAACAACAACTATAACAAAATATTGGCGCCATTCAAGTAAGTTTGAAAATCACTTTACACCGCCTTTAAAGATGACGATTCCTCTCCTTTTCTCACAAAGTTCCTGAAAGCTTTGGGCCAGTGGTGAGCCATGATACAGCTGTCCAGGGTCCAAGGCACTACAGTGAGGCCATTTTTCTATCAAAATCCGAATTTGTGGTCTTTCAGCCTCCAGGACAGGTTGTCTGACCAGCTCATGGGGTCACTAATGAACCCAAAAGCTGCTCCCTCACTCTAGTGGCTGTTCTGACAGCTGAGTCTCAGCCTAGGTCAACTAACCCCGCTGTGGGTAAGGCTAGTCTTCTCTGTGTCCGCTGAAGCTCTGGACTGTTCCAGCTCTCACTCCGCCTGAGTTTTGGTGACCTTCCTGCTTTTCACAGGCTGCAAGGGCTCCTCCTTTCTCTGTTCTTCATCAGTCTTGCCCTCGGCAGCCACCCCAAGAAATTCAGCCTTTTTCATCTTCTCTCTCTCAGAAATTGGAAAAGGTTTTTTTTTCTTTTTTCTTTCTGAATTCCTGATGCGCCTGTCTTTGCCAAAACCCCAAATCCCAGATCTGCCATGTGCCAATAAATGCCGGGAGAGGTTGTTTGGATGAATTTAGAAATGACCTTGAACCTTTGCTCAACATTCAGATGACAGGTTCTCTCCTTCCCAACCACACCCCAACACACATGCTTCTTGTCGGATAAGGAGATGTTTTATTGCTTTTTTTTTTCCTTTTCACTTTCTCTTCCACCCCTTTTTCATGAGTGCTTCCCCCTTATCCTATCACCTCCCTTCTGGAAAATTAATCAGAGAGCTAAACCCCCAGGACAGAAAGGGGGCTTGGGAGGGCATTTAATCTGGACTTTTGCTTCTAGAGAGCAGTCATACTTGACCAATAAAGGACTCTCCCTTCTGTCTTTAGATTTTTATCAGCTCCCACACCTTCTCATTTAAGGATCTCTGGGTTTTGCTTCTTGGGTCTTATTTATTAATTTCATTTTTTAAAGTGGCTCCTCTCTTCCATTCAGGGTTGTTTCATTGGGATCCAGATAATGTATATAAGGCATGTTCATGATAGATGCTATCATGATTTGGCCAAAAACATTGAGCTTTTTCCAAGCAGAATGTATGTCTCCAAACCCTTTTCCTGGGGCAACCATGGTTTCTAGGGAGTCAGAAAAGATCATGGACTTCCATGGGTAAAGACTGAATGCTGCCTGCTGTGGTCCAGCTGTGTATGTAGTTGACTGATCTGGGGGAATTTTTTTGGCTACAGTCAGAGGCCAAGAGTAAGCATAACAAGTCTATGATGGGGGCTACCCAGATGCAAAATGCTTTATAGGCTTGTAACCAATACCATGGTGATTCAGCTCTAAGTCCAGCTTGTTGTAGAACAAAATGATTTATATTGATTGTCTGATTGACTGATTTTGACTTCAAGAGTACAGATTGGCTCTGTGCATTGGCCAGTTGAATAACTCTCTGCTGTGCTGAAGACAGATTTCCCAGGGCAGGCATGTGAAATTCCACACTCTTCTTTTCCAGGGACTGAAGTGGACAGAAGAGTCAAACCCTCTGTTTTCCTTGACTTGAGTATCTTTTTGAACATGCCTTCTTCTTTCCTTTCATTTACCATTTTACACCCTGTCCATCTACCTTTTCTCCTCACTTCAGAGTCCTAGACCTATCCTCCAACTGCTTTTAGTCTATTTTGAGAAAGGATTTCCCAGCCTCTAAAGGACAGGGGACCCCTCCACGACCCCAACAGAGTTCTTCTGCAAGAACACGTCTTTCAAACCGTAGCCTGTCTCTTTTGTCATCTGCTGAAAGATCGGGGCTGTCCTGCACACCAGACCCCACTGTGGACTCCTCAGGAGTTAGTCCAGGCTTAAGCTGGGGTGGGGCAATTGGGTGCACCCAGGGTGTCCAGGGATTTGTCGTTGTCTCAGGAAGATGGCTGGGAAGTTGGAGTCTTTGTGATAAAGCAGAATTACCCTCACATGTGGTGAAAGAAGACGACATAAAATCACCCCACAGAGAGGAATCCTGGCCCTGAGTAGGAAGAGAGAAGAGTGAAACAGGTGGGGGGCTTTAAGAGGTGGAAGGGGAATTAGGAGAAGTTCAGAGGCTCTCATGATTCCAAACAATGCTTTCTTTTCTGATGTCACCCTCCAAGAAAAGAAGGTCTAGTGTGTAAAAGGGAGCACCCAGTCAAAGTTTGACAAGGTAAATCCTTGGCTGATGAAATTGTTTCTCTGGTAACATTGCAACCTGACAATGGAAAAATATCTCCAAAAGGGATCATTGGAGTAATCACCTAGAGACAGCATCCCCTGGCTTGATGGCCCAGAGAGGCACCCCTTTCCCTCCTTCCTTTAACCCCAAAGCCAGAGGCACTGGCTGGTCCTCTGGTAGGTGAGGCCTGTGGGAAGACAAGCAGGATAGGAAGAGGGAAGTCCTTTCCCGGGGGAATAGGTTAGATGTTGTGGAAGTGCGGCCAGAGCAAATAGCCTGTTTCCTTCTTGGGCTGTCACTTTTCTGTGTGAAAGCTGCTTTGCTTTTCCTCATTTGTGCAGCTCATTTCCCATCAACCTCTGCTGGGTGTGGACAGGAAGCTGGGCACTGACGCCACCTCTTGAGATTCCACGAAATTTCACTTTCTATTTCTCAAGTCCCCACCCACATTCCGCAGCCTCACAGGACGTGCACAGGCGCCTTGGAAACCACACGGGTGACCTGTTCTCTGTAGGTGCCATGCATGGTGGATAGGATCCCAGAGAACTTCCTTTCTAGAGTCTCAGTGCCTGTGACTCTAGTGCCTAACTTCACTTCTACCCCAGTAGGAATGAAGGTCATTGCCATTAGCAGCGTTCCCTGCTCCCAAAGTCCTGGAGGTAATTACCCTGAAACATGAAAGAAAGAGCGACATCTGAAGGTTTTGTGCTGTTTTTTCGGCCTGTACCTCTGAGGATCTCAAGACCAAGAGTGGGTACTGCTTTGCCATGGTAGAAACTCAGGAATCACCTTAGACTATTGAAGTCAAGACACAAATTGACTTGCTAAAGTCCATCTGCTCAGTAGCATGGTCAGGTCATAAATACGACTCTTTTAACTCCCAGGTAAATTGTCTGTCTTTTCCCCAAACTGCCCATCTAACCCCTCTTTCTTCTTGTTATAATGAATACCATTTTCTGTTGCATAGCTGTCTATGTTGATAGCAAACAATGCAACATTCTCCTTATGGAAACCCTATGTGGATTGGAAGACAATTATTAATCTATTTTTCCTCTACCTCTACCTCAATTAGCAACTATCTCAAGTTATTACTACTCCAAACCATTTGACCATTTCATTCTTCTCCTTGTGTCTATTCAAAGGGGCCTAGCAAGGACTTGTGAGGGGGTGTGAGGCATGGCACATCATTGGGCAGTGGGATTTGGAGTATGAGTCCCTCACTCTTGGTGCTCTTGGAACCTGTTGCATTTTATCCCCACCTGTTGAGCCATTAACCTACTATCTTGTATAAGTTTAGCAGAAAGAGTCCCCAAGCACCTATGAGAAGTACACATAGCTTCTCCAAGCTATGCTGTGGCAATCATGAAAATATGCAGTATTCATGTCTGGAAGTCATTTGACAGCTCACTTCCAGAATCATTTGCTTCTTATAACTTACCTCAAGAAGCATATATTAGAATGATGATCTGGTATTTTGGGTGAGAGAACTGAATAGTCTCCTAAGGAAGGAGGCACAGGTGAGTTAATTCTCATCTTGTTTTGTACTTGTACTTGGCTCTCTGTCTTGTCCCTTACTCCTGGCTTTGCTGCGGCTCTTGCACCAACCTGGGACTTTATGACCATCAGCATGGAGTAGAGTGTCAAGGGTTCTCAGTGAGCCAGACTAATCTGGCCCTAGTCCTTCTGATGTCTATCTCAAGAGGTGGTCTAGATGTGGATGAATGTAAAGGAAATGTGCAAATAGTAGACTTTTGAAATATCAGACATCAAATTCTACAAGATTGGAAAGATTCAGTATACATAGAAGGCTTGAGCCAAAATGATACAATGTCAACATTTGGTAAGTGAAATTATTTCTCTGGCAGAATATATACTTGCTAATATTGAAATGGGTCTTGAAAGCAGAGAATCCGGGTAATTATCCAGACACAGATCAAGGCAGGATGCTTTTAAGCAATCACCCACATCTCTAAAGTCTTAAATCCAAGAGCATGGGGAGGGACCATTCTATAAGCAAAGCCTTAGCTATGAAAACAGCTTTTGAAATTAAGATTCAAAAGATAAGGTCAACAACAGGTGTTCTTTGCTTTCTGTAGTAGGTGTGTTCTTGAAAAGTTGAGTGTCAATATTTTTTCCCCATTAATCTAATCATTGTCTAAATATAAGAGGAAGGCTGGATGTTTAAAGAAACCATGTAGTTGATCTCATTGCAAAGTCTTTTTAGAGTTTTAAAAATCACTTTCTTTTCAGAGCTTGGGTTTTGTTAGATTATAATTTCTTAGAAGTAGGGACATATCAGGTTGATGCATATTGCCTACAAATAAAGGATGGGTTAGCCACAGAGTGCTGGAGCTTTGGGACTTTTGTAGGTATCAAATACTTTGTATGTATTTTTACTTGGAAGATGGGACAATAGAGTCCTCTGGGAACAGAAAGATCTTTTATTTCTCTCTTCCTAGGCCATGCAACCTTAACCTCTTCTTTTTGGTATTTCCCATACCTGCCCCCATCACAAGGCAACTGATCATTCTTCCTTACTCTTCTGACCTTTTCCCAAACACTGGTGTCTCTGTGCTGAAATAACCTGGTGCTTTGAGCTATAGTATTGAATATTCTCCTCAGGATGGAGGTGGGTGGTCAAATGACTCAGGAATCAGGTCTCTGTCTAAGGCTGTCCAATATGAGCTGTAGCTATTGAGTACTTGAAATGTGGTGAATGAAACTAAGGAATAAACTTTTAATTCAATTTAATTTTTTAAAATGTTCATTTATTTTTGAGAGAGAGGTAGAGAGAGAGAGAGAGGCAGAGAGAGGAGGGAGAGAGAGAGAATCCCAAGTAGCCTGAAGAGGGGCTTAATCCCATGAACCATGAGATCATGACCTGAGCCGAAATCAAGAGTCAGATGCTCAACTGATTGAGCCATCTAGGCATTCCTAATTCAATTTTTAATTTAAAAATTGATATGCATTTCAGTTATTGGAAAACTTTTAAAAAATGTTTATTTTAGAGAGAAAGAAAGCATGTGCATGAATTGGAGAGGGTAGAGAGAGAGGGGGGCAGAGGATCCGAAGCAGGCTCTGCACTGAGAGTGGTGAGCCCTATGTGGGGCTCAAACTCATAAACCATGAGACCATGACCTGAGCCAAAGTCAGACACTTAGCCAACTGAGCCATCCAGGTGCTCCAGAACATTAAAAAAAAAAAAAGTTTATTTATTTTGAGAGAGAGAGAGAGAGAGAGAGAGAATCCCAAGCAGGCTCCATGTTTTCAATGAGTTGCCCAACACAGGGTTCGATCCCATGAACCATGAGATCATGACCTGAGCCAAAATCAAGAGCCAGACACTTAACTGACTGAGCCACACAGCCTCCCCTGGAGAACTTTTATGTATATTTGAAACCACTTGATCACATTTAAGCTGTAAGTTTTATGGAGTTCTACATATAGATCAAGTATTTCTACAAAGATTTTAGCTTTTGAATTGAGATGTACTCTAGGTATAAAATACAATATCAGACTTTGAAGATTAGTAGGAAGAAGTAATGTAAAATATTTGCTTAATAATTTCTATTTTGTTTACATGCTGAAATGATAATGTTTTGGATATATTGAGTGAAATAAAATATATTATTAAAATTAATTTCATCTACTTTTTAGTTTTTTACATGGCTACTAAAACATTGAAAATGGTAAATGTGGTTCATATTCTGTTTCTATTGATCAAACCTGATATAAAATATACTATTGCCTTACTTCATGACCACTCCTTGCTTCTAGCAAAATGCCATCAGCTGTTCCTATGAAAAGGTTCAAGGTTTTAATTTGAATGCTCCTCAGCTGAACAAAATGCATCAACCTCTAGCTTTATTCTTTGAGGCAGCTTCTGAGTCTACATTTGTAGGACCACTGCTTTGGGGCATCTTTGAGTTTTCTTACACGTCTTACTGTTCTATGCACTCCGCATAGTTTATGCTTTTAAAAAAATAGCAAGACTTTCAGAAAATGCTTAAAGTAGAAATTCAGATTTGGAAAGAATATGCAAAATTATCACTTTGAATTTATTTCCTATGAGAAGAAAACCTGCCCAAATATACTCTGCTCTGCAGCAGCACGGCCAGACCACTGCTGGTCCGGACCCTCTCTGTAACTCCACACCAGAAGTGACTGGGGCCAAGGAACAGCCATGGACACGATGACACATCATTACAAAACACCACACTAGCTGCTTATTAATGAAAACCAGATGATGGACCGTGAGCCACATCGTTCAGAACGTCGACTAGCTGGAACGGAACATGCAGAGTTCAAGCGTGGCGGGAGCCTGCGTTAGAAGCACGGAGGCTGGGACACACATCCATGCTCTGCTGTGAATCTGCTGTGAGTCACTGGGCAGGTTATTGTCACACCCCCTTTGCTCATCTATCAAATGAAAGGGTCGTGGCAGAAGGTCTCTGGTTCCGCTCCCTCCGCATCTGACCCAGTCTATAACGGAAGCACCACCTCCAGCTGTGAGCACACCAGGCAGGACTAGGCGGGTTTGAGAATGCCCAAGGTGCAGCCCAGCAGTGTTGTCCTGCAGGGAGTGAGAGGCAGGGCCAGCACAGCCAGCAGGTTCTGTGACACTGCTGTGACCTCACCCCGGATCAATGACCTCCTTTTAGTAGCATACGTTCCATCACGCACAACTTTGCTGGGTCAAGTGCATCTACGCTTTAGAGCCATTGGAAGCATTTATCAAACTAACCTCCAGAAGGCATACGTTCAGCTTTCACTCTCACCACCAGGTAGGAGAATACCTGCTTAGGGAGTAAAAAGCAAACCTTTGTTATTTCAATTTGCTGCTTTGCAATTATAAGTGACCTTGAACTTCCCCCATATGGTAATTGGTGACTTACATTTCATCTCACACAATCCACTGCATCTTTTGCCCTGTTTTCTGGAGCATTTTTTGTCTTATGATTGATAAGAGCTCTTTGCGTTTAAATGTTAACCCTTTCCTGTTACATGTATGCAACACTTTCTTGCAAATATTTTTCCAGTTCATGACTTACTTTTTAATTTCATACGTAAGTAACTTTGAACTTATAGATATTAACATTTTTAAATGGTCATGTTTATCAATCTTAAAAAACCCCCAAGCCTCCTCTGTACTTTTATACTTTTAAACCACCTTCTGTATTCCTAATCAGATATTTTTTACCTATAACAGTGATCTATTTTTTTTCTTTTTTAATTTTTATTTGTTTTAATTTAATTTTATTTTTTACATTTATTTATTTATTTTTATTATTTTTAAAATTTTAAATAGTTTATTGTCAAGTTGGTTTCCATATAACACCCAGTGCTCATCCCACAAGTGCCCTCCTCCATGCCTATCACCCCCTTCCCTTCCATCCACCAGCCCTCAGTTTGTTCTCAGCATTCAAGAGTCTCTCATGGTTTGCCTCCCTCCCTCTCCCCAACTATTTTCCCCCTTCTTCTCCCCCATGATCCTCCATTAAGTTTCTCCTAATCCTCCTATACGTGTAAACATATGGTAGTTGTCCATCTCTGCCTGACTTATTTCGCTCAGCATAACACCCTCAAGGTCCATCCACGTTTCTACACATGGCCAGATTTCATTGTTTCTCATTGCCATGTAGTATTCCATGGTATAGATAAACCACATCTTCTTGATCCATTTGGCCATTGATGGACACTTAAGCTCTTTCCATGTTTTGGCTATGGTTGAGAGTGCTGCTATGAACATTGGGGTACATGTGCCCCTATGTATCAGCACTCCTGTATCCCTTGGGTATTTATTTTTGAGAGACAAAGAGAGACAGAGCACGAAGGAGATACAGAATCCCAAGCAGGCTCCAGGCTCTGAGCAAGCTGTCAGCACAGAGCCCGGTGCAGGGCTCAAACCCCCAGCAACCGTGAAATCATGACCTGAGCTGAAGTCAGATGCTCAACCAACTGAGCCCCTTATTTTTCTTTTTAATCTGTAGTGATGTGTTTTGGTGTCTGGTGTGAAGAAGCTACATTCTTTTTCTGTGTATAATCACACAGGAAGGATCTCTCACACTGTTTACTAAATAAACTATCTTGTTCCTTCCAGTTTCCACACCCATTTAATCTAGTCCATTGTTGACACCATCAGAGAAAATTTCTCATCAGAAAATTTGAACAGCACAATGATACTGTGTCAATCCAGCTTGAGTTATGTATGATTGTTAGGCTGGGCGGAAGTTATGAAATGGGGTGGAAGTAACATGAATTATCATTGATATACTTAATGCCACAAATTTATTGCAGACCAAAGAATTTGGCTAAATTACAGAACATGGCATATATTCCATTGGAAATTTGGTTGAGTCCAGTTCCCTGGGCTTTTTTTTTTTTTTTAAATAAACGTTTACCTTAAAACATCTAGGATCTAGAGCAGGGTACATGGAGGTGGTAAGTAAGACATCATCTTGGGGATGGAGAGGACTTCTCCATGGTGACCAGATGTTTATCACTGCATGGGCAGATGGCCCACGGAGTCTGGTTGTGGTTCGGGTTATTTTTTCCTGGTGCAGATGCAGTTGCTTTTCTTCTGGGTGGGCACTGTGGGGACCAAGTAGTCTTGGTGGGTGCACAGCGTCCAGCAAGGAAACCATTCTGCTGGCTCGCCGGATCAACCACATTCTTGACAGAGTGGGATGCCAGCCGCTGCTCTAACCGAAGTAAAAGTCCTCTCTGGGGCCACATGGTAACTGTGGGGCACTATAGGCCTTCTTAGGCTCTTCCTTCTCTAAGAGGTAGGGCTCAGAATGACATCTGGTCATGGAAAAAGAATTTCAAGTCAGCCGGGTTCCTCTTGTCTGAACCATGGAGAGTTTACCCTGTGTTCTTTTGAGGTTAGAATTTGCTTTAATGAAGGAAATAAAATGAAATCTGACACACCCTGCTCATGCCACACATGTTCTGAGGGGCTGCAGGAACACCCCAATGTTGTTAGGACAGAGAGTCACCAGAGACTTCTCGGATGACTTGGTTAGTGTCAATTGGCCACCCTGCTGTTTCCGTCCCTGAGAACATCTATCCCTTTTCAGAGACTGTTAATTTTGTGCTCAACATGCTCAAGTGTGTTGATATCAGTCTTGAGTCCAGTTTGCATTTCGTTCCCTCGCTGCTGAGGGGAGCAGGAAACTGGGGATTATGGGAGTCGGGGATGGTGGTGAAAGGGCTCTAGACCACCAAGCTGTGAGTTCAGAAAATGCATGTGACTTAGCCGGCTCTGTGCGTATGTCCCCTGCTTGCCTCCACCCTCCCTGTCACTGTCCCTCCCTTCCCTAAAGACAGTTCAAAATGCTCCCCAAGTTAACACCAAACCAGAGAATGTTCCATTTGTCTTTCTCATGCTCACGCCCTGCCTAGCCCAACATTGTATGTGAAAATCTAGAGGAATTGTGTCTGTTTTGAAGAGTGACTTACACTTTTGTTATTTTTCTCTATATATACTCCTTGGCTCCAGGGTGACATATAATCACCACATTCAAACACGCTTTGTAGTGCCTGGGTCTGATATATATTTATTTATATTTATATTTACATTATTTATATTTATATTTGGAAGTGCTTTAATTAAAAAAATAGCAAAGAGTCCCATCTGTTTGAGTAGGTTTAGTTATACATTCATGTAAACTCAGAAACTGATTTAGAAGACTTTCTCAGGATGAAGGAGGCTCTGAAACATTTGATGGTGAGGATTAGAAGGGTTGGAAGGAGCTAAGGCTGTTCTGGTGGGGGCTCCATTCTCTGATCCATCATCTTCTCCCCTAGGATTTAATTGTGGAAAATAAACATTGCCTGGATTCATTGGGTTGCAAGTGATAGATGCCCAGCTCAAACTAGCTTAAGCAATATTGGATATTTAATGGCCACCAAAACTGAAAAGTCCAGTAATGCAACTGGTTGGGGCACAGATGACTATTTTCTCCACATTCTTTCTCTCTGCTTTGCCTTCCTCTGTGTTGGCTCCATTCTCAGGCAGGCTTGATTCAAGTGAAGGCAAGGGTATCCTATAGCTTAGAAAACCCTAAGCAAAAAAAGAATGTCTCCCAGCCAAAGTCTTGGGCTGGGCTCTCAGTGGCCCATCCCAGCCCATGGAGCCTCTTCTGAAACAATTAGTGGTCAGTAGAATATGTTCTTTTGATTTTCCCAGACTCATCAAGGTGTCCGACCCTGAAACCAGGGATGAAGAACAACCTTTCCCAAACCGCATGATGGCCCACCTAAGAGAAACTAGACTGCTATTCTCAGGAGAGGGGAAGCTGTAGGCAGAACAATCGATGCCCACTTCAACAGATGGCAGGTGGACCATGTGAGGAGAATTCTCATTCTGCTCAGTGGATCTGGGCTCACCTTTCCCCTCTGCAACATACAAATGATGCTGGTGTGGCACCAAAGCTCTTGGGCTCTGGAAGTAAATTGTCACATGGGGATGTAATTTGGCCAGAATTTGGTCCTCTTCTCCATAACACTGTCCTTCTGCTGTCTATATCTAGGTTATATCAGCCCTCCCTATTGTACTTGGGGACTGCTGTGCAGCACACACTCAAACCCAGTGGAATGCAGTTGAAGCATTTGGGGTCCGTGTCCTGCCTAATGGCCTGTCTCTCCCCACCACATTCCCCTGGGCAGCAGCACATGTTACATTCCCCAAGTTTGCCATGTTTTCTAACACTCTCTTAATGGATGCCCAGGTGGTGGCCCATGGGAGAGGCATGGTTGGCCCACTTACCCAGCTCCCTCTGATTCATAGGGCTACTCTGCCTCATGCCCTTCAGCATGAGAGTCAGGATGCAATGAAAGACCACTGCACTGAGGAGTTAAATATTTGGGTTCTCATTCTGGCTCAGAAATGAACCAGATGGGTGATTTTTGGACTGTCTGTGGGCCAGTTTCTTCCTCTATATTTGATTATATCTTCTTCAAACTAACCCGTCTGTAAGGTCCCTTCATTATCTAGTGCTCTTCTAGTCGGAGCATCTGCTACATTAGCTTCAAGTTTTTCCTCTGAAAATTCAGGACAAGAATGCTATGCCCTAAAATGATTTCCTGAGACTAGACATAAAGAGATAGAAAAATTTGAAACCCAGCTCCTCTGCTGAGTAGGCATGTGATTCAGGGCAAGTTATTAACATCTCTATGACTCACTTTTCCTTGTCTTTAAAATGGAACTACAAGATGTCATGAAGATTAAGTGAGTTAATGCTTGAAGAGCGCCTAGGGCAAAGTTCACATCAGCTATTGCTGTTGCTGCTGCTATATAGCATAATGCGTAAAATAAAAGAAATGTGTTATATTTTAGAAGTGCATATCTGTCAAGTACTTGCCAGTTAGAGGAACTCATGTCTCATGAAGCAGCAGGTCTCATTTTTGGTAGTTCCAATTATTACTGTTACGTAATTGTTACTGCCCTTGAAATATTTGAAGATACCATCAGCCACATTCTTGCACATTTCTGTATTCTTCGATTTCTTTCTATTGCTCTGGCCACAAGACTGGCCCCCTTGTATGGATATGTTCAAGTTTGTTAATGCCCTCCTCTATGCTGTGTGCCTCTAACTTAACACTAGACAGGATGTAAACAGTGCTAAACCTATCACTTCTCTCCAACATATAATTGCACTTTTACTAGTGCTGCCGGGGACTGGATTTCCTTTCCAGCAGCCAAGTCAGGTTTTGGGCTCATATCTAGCTTGTAGTTAAGAAAGCCCTGAGTTGTTTTCATATAAACCAGTGGAAATTCATTTGAGATTTCAAGTCCTCTGTCTTACCTAATCAATGTTACCTTCTGGGATAAATATAGAAAATCTTTTAAGTACAGAATGAGGAAATCCTGATGCTAGGCATTTGATGTCAGTTAAGCATATCACATTTTATTTATGTATATTTTGAAAAAGAAGTGAGAAGGAACAAAAGACCCTGAGCATCAGGCTAGAACAGAAGAGTTACACTGTGACCTGAGACTCTGGCCTGGTCGTAGGATAGAGAGTCATTGAACAGCACCTACCAGGCTTTTAGCCTGTGAGGCTGAGAACAATCACTTCCACACAATAATTTTCAAATCTGAGCTTATGTCTGTTCAGGATTTCTTGGTGTTTGTTACTTGTCATTGTTGTGTTTGTGGGAAATGAAAACTGCCACCGAATAGTCTTAGTAACCCCCTCCCAACCCCCCAAATAATGCCTGGAATAAGTCAATGAGTTTTCATCTGGACATATTGCTTTTCCATAAATGAATCTTTGCTTCTCACCTAGGACATAATATAGGTGCTTGGTAGTAATGAACCAAATACTGTGTCCTTGTGGCCAACTATGTTAATTCAAAATTGGATTTCTATCATTCAGTTAAAAAGGGAGAGATCTCCGAGTTCAGGTATTTCTCCCTTCCTATGGGAACTGAAGTATAGAGTCAAATATTAACCATTCTTTAGAGACACATAAAAACATACCGAAGGATATTTATTTAGTCCATTTGTCTTCTTTGTATCCAGGACAATACAATGAAAAATATAGGTATCCACACACAGAGATTAAAAGTATCTACAATATAGGGGTGCTGGATGGCTCAGTCAGTTGAGTCTCCAACTCTTGGTTTCTCCTCAGGTCATGATCTCACGGTTTATGGGTTCAGGCCCTGCCTCAGACTCTGCACTGATAGCGCGAAGCCTGCTTGGGACTCTCTCTCTCTCTCTCTCTCTCTCTCCCTCTCCCTCTCTCTTTGTCCCTCCCCTGCCCTGTCTCTCTCGCAAGATAAATAAATAAACTTAAAAAGAAATATCTATAGTATATATGTGTACATAGGCATATGTATATCAACACATCTATGTTAGTTTGTGAAAAAATTCATTACCCCATGTTGACGGCATTCTTTTACTCTTGTAATTTATTAAAACAAATGTACTGGTCTGACTCGGATTCTCTCAGGAGGTGCTACCGGCTCCCACTAATTATTTTTATAAAGGCTCATCAAGAGATTGTTTAGTGTCAGGAAAATAAATTCAAAATATACATGGTTCATGTCAAGCTTCTACCTTTTGATTTCTAGCATCAACTTTTATTTTTATTTTAAAAATTGATAAAATATTCCTCTCTTTTGATTCTTTGGGCGTTTCTCTCATTCTCCACAGCTTTTCAAAGACCTTTAATCATGGGAGAAAAGCGTCTATTTGGGCTCTCTTTTTTTTAGCAAAGCTTGTCAGTGAGTCCTGGGGCCCCCTCTTCCCTGGTTCTGTCCTGTTCCCAGGGCACTGAGTGCTGAGGTTGCTGTGTTCACTGTGTACCCAACCCAACAGAAGCCCCGTTGCTTCTGGGCCACACTTTCCATGAGTCCTGTAGACCTTCTGGCACATACAGTCCTTCCTGCCTCAAGCTCCTATCCCAGCCTCTTCTCCAGTCAGCCTCGCTAGACTCCATCACCTGTTGCTTCATTGTGGCAATGGTGGTCGGCTACCCCGTGCTGCCTGGTCTTCCCTCCACTGCTTTCTTTTCTTTTTTTTTTTTTTTTTTGGGGNACTGCTTTCTAATTGTAGTGATAAGAGAGAGGAGACAAAGGAGGACCAGTGTGGGTCGCTTTCCTCTAAACCTTGACCCCGCAAATATTCTCAGTCACCTTGGTACCCTTCCCAACATCACCATCCCTCCTGCTATGTCCATCTGAGGGCACCTGGGCCAGGAGCCATGGGGTGCTGACCAGCTATGGCCAGGGCACAGACCCTTACAATCTGGCAAGGAAGTATATGTTTCTCTCTTAGTCATTGGAGACTGAATGAATGAAAATTTGCACTGATAATTATTTTTGCTTCCAGAATCAGGAATATTCAGATGGACATAAGTTCTTTGGTGTCTAGTTTTTCATCTACCCTAAAATCACTAGCTCACATCCTCAAAAACAGTTTGCTAATTTCAACGCTAAGGGGATATGATTGATTAAAACCATAAATGAGAAACAGAGGCAGCAACAAAGACAACAAAAAATCAAGATCCTTTCAAATGAATTAATTAAAATGCCATGAATCAAGTGTTCCTGGTGTTCCCTCAGAAGCATTCAGTCATTGTGAATTCAGAGGGGTAGGTGAGCGCTTTCAGCACCTATGATTTAAACAGCTAGTTTTGCATGGTGATGGGTTGCTGGAAGGGATGATACAGAGGAACATGAGAAAGAATATGAGTAGGAAAGACGGATAAGAGAAGACAAGGAGGAAGACAATGCCATAAGATAAATAAGGAGGGGGCAAGAAAAGAGAAGTGGTTATAATTTCACACTCCAAGGAACACACTAGTAAAGAGGAATCTAATGATGTGGCAAAGGGGCTCTTTCCCATTTGTTTAGGCCTGTGGTCGGACATTGCTTTGGCTTTCATTGTATACATGGACCCAGGCAAGTTTTCCAGACCAGTCACACTTCTTGCTGACTTGCTGGAATGTCTCTCTTGGATGTCACGAAAGAAGCATCCCCGAGAGATGGGTCAGAGATTGGCTTTTACATCCCTGGCTGAATGGGTCAAAGTATGAAAAACCCACAGATATACTGCTGATATATATCTGATTCTGCTGGGGATAGAAAAGAAGATAAGTGAAGTCTTTTCTCCTCACAGGGCTTATTAGCCAGATGAAGAGATTAAACCAATGGGAAAAGATAAACAGAACTTTCTGGCTGTATGTAGTAAGTGCCCAGAGGTGCCTGTAAAAATAAGAGCCCAGCCATGCAAACGAGCAGGGGCCATGGTGGGGCTTTTTATGCAGGGGATGAAGAGGAAAGAACACAGGAGTGGAGGTTGGGGTCAAATCACGATCCTGCCACTTACCTGTTTTGTGACCTCAGCCATATTGTTTTGCCCCACAAAGGCTCAGTTTTTAGGTACATAAAAGGGCACCTATAATGTGTACTTTCAAACACATTACCTGTATTAATTTTCTTCACAATTCTGTAAAGTATTGTAAATTGTAAATTGTAAATTTGTAAATTGTAAAATTCTGGAAAGCATTGTACTAAGTTGCTTTCCTTACCATTGTAATGGAACTTTGCTGGAGAATGTTCTCAGAAGAGAATCCTCAGGGAGACAATTCTTCCTTGCCTTGTATCCAGAGGAAGTTGTTGATACAGATGGAGTCACTGTTTCCATCAGACTGGGGAGAGGCAAGAAAGGTCACCAGAAGTCTAGATTCTTCTGGAGTCTCTTGGCATCTTGTCTCACTTTGGCTCTTTCCTGAGCTCCCTAGCTGTACAGATATGCAGATGTAAAGTCTGGGGAGACGAATCAAGGTGAATCTAAGGCTGAGCAGATCAGTGGCTCAGCCTATGAGAAGCATTCTCCCCCGGCAAAAATGGTCTCTAATAGGAATTTTCTTTCACTCATTCACCCGAATGTCTTGACATTGGTATGAGGAGTGTAACTCAGAGAGTTCCAGGCCTGGGTCCAACTTCCTTGGTGTAGAAAACTCTAAAGGTAGCTATTACAAGTGCACATGGAAGAACTTCATAAGGAAAACTATGGTTTTGCCCCTAGAAAGAAGGGGATAATATACTCCTCACTTTTTAACAAAATGTTATCTCCTATACCTTTTCTTTCATACCTGATTGGTTTTTCCTTCTTTATTGTCCTTTCCAGGTAATGCAAGTTCACTGTCTGCCATGTCTCCACTCTCCAGTCCCAGGCTCCCTCAGAACTTGAGCAAATTGAGGCACAGAACAAATTGTGACTGCATTGTTTTGGACATCCAAGGGCAGAATGAAATGAAGAAACTTCCTGTTTGATGGAATGGGTAAAAGGGAGTCTGGAGTTCAGGTAAGGTTTGTAGGAAGTGGATCTATCTTTATCCTTATAATCATCTCAGTCATTTCAATGATTACAATATTAACAATGATGTTGACAGTACAGTAATAACATGGATATGAGCTAAAGCCTTTTGAGTGTTTCTGAGGTGCAAGGCATTGCACTAAGTACTGCACATGGAAAATATTAATGCTCATGGCATTTGAAATAGGTTAAATTATGATTGGCTTTTTATAAATGGGCTGATGTTCAGAAAGGTGAAGTCATGAGCCAAAAGTCAAAAAGCAAGCAATAGCAGAGCTAGAATCAAAACCCAGGCAGTTACACACCAAAGTTCAAGATCTTAATTATTGTATTTGGGGCCCTCTGAGTGATGGATCCTCTCCCACCATTTTTCCCATTCACTGTTTCCAGAGAACATCCTACTCATTTATATACCAGATCTTTTCCTACTTGTGTGGATGGACTTTTGATGTGAAGGACAAAGAAACCAGGAGGTTGATCTTTCCCCAGCCTTCAAGAAAGCCCACACACGATTCTCTAAAAATGATCAGCAGAAATGGAAGACAGGATATGTGAAAACAGCAGAAGAGAGGGCTTGGATCCCTCATGCTCCAGCCATGGGCCCTGTGCCATTTTGCTTCCCCTCACTAATCCCGAAGCTCTCTCAAGCTACAGCTTCTGCTCCCCATTTCACTCTCTCTACACTAACACTGCTAGCCTTGATTTTTTTTCTTGTCTCACTAGCTTTCCCACTCCCATGATGGCTGTTAGGTACAGGGCACTTCCCAGTCACCATAAAGTATGTTGTGAGAATATTCTGGTTATGGGATTGCACCAGAATGGGGCTGGAGATGAAACACATCAACAGCCCGAAGAGAAGGGTTAAATAAAGGGACTGTTTACAAAGTCGCGGGAGGTTTACACATATACACGTACACCCAAGCATGCACTCGTCAATGACAGTTTGTACACTTAAAATGAGTTCGTTTAGTTGAATTAGACTACTCACATAGTCTAAAAATGGGGTCTTCTTATTAAGAAAGGAATTCCTTGGGGCACCTGGGTGGCTTAGTCAGTTAAGCATCCGAGACTCAGGTCAGGTCATGATCTCATGGTTTCTGAGTTCAAATCCTACATCAGGCTCCCTGCTGATAGTGCAAAGCCTCCTTGGGATTCTCTCTCTCTCTCTTCCTCTCTCTCTGCCCCTCCCTCACTCATTCTCTCCCTTTTAAAGCAAACAAACAAACAAACTTTAAAAAATTTAAAAAAAGAAAGGAACTCCTAGTTGAAGATATTTCTAGGGTTAACATGTCTGACTAGAATTAGACCATCTTCTGAATGTACAATGTGTGATTTTTATACATTTGCTTGTGTTTTGCATCATTTCTCTTACTGAAACTCTCCTCTCTTTTCTCCAAATGTTTGGGCTAGGAGTATGCATTCCTCCCAGACACATCGTGTGCTGCTGTGTTCTCATTTTGCTGGGCAACCCGTGTGGTCGGTCAGGGTATCAGGAAATGAACAGCCTGGCTTCACGTAGCTGCTCTCAAACGTTAATGCATCACTTGCTATGGGCCTGGAGCTCTGCTAGGTGCTAGGGAATCCAGGACGCACAAGAATCCCTGCAGATAATGCATCATAGTGTCAAAACAGACGGCTCTGTGAAATGCCATGCACTTAGCACTATGCAAGAAGCAGACTAAAGGGCCCTGAGGAAGTAGCAAGTATCTCTCTGCTGAGGGTTATACTGACATCTTCACAGTTTGGGGAGAGTTGAGCTAGATCTCAAGGATAAGAAGTCCTAGTGTGGGGAAAGCATGGTGCTGGGGGGAGGACATTCCAGGTGGAGTGAACCATGGGTGTAGACCCAGAGCCTAGCCAACAAAGGGCATGTTGTGTGACCTATGGCAAGAGTGGAATTGGCGGGGTAGGGTAGTGGGAGATGGTGCTAGAAAGCAAAGGTGGACTCAGATTGCACAGGACAAGAACAAAGAGTTGAAAATCACATGAGGAATGGATGTGATGTGATCACATGAGGAAGGAAGTGACTAACACCATCCCCCATCCTGCCCTGCAGAGGAAGTGCTCCAGAAACAGTAGCCATGATCATGGTTTTATTATGTTGTTACTTTTTATTTATTTATTTATTTTTGAGAGAGAGAGAGAGAGAGAGAGAGAGAAGGAGAGTGAGAGTATGAATGGGGAGGGAACAGAGAGGCAGAGCGGGAGACACAGAACCTGAAGCAGGCTCTGGGCTCTGAGCTGTCAGCACAGAACCCAACGAGGGGCTTGAATTCATGACCTGCAAGATCATGACCTGAGCCCAAGTTGGATGCTCAACCAACTGAGCCACCCAGGTGCTCCTATTGTGTTGTTACTATTAACAGAGATGTTTGAGGGGGCACCTGGGTGGCTCAGTCAGTCAAGTGTCCGATTCTTGATTCTGGCTCAGGTCCTGATCTCACGGTTTGCTGGTTTGTGAGATTGAGCCCCATGTCTGGCTCTGCCTCTGCGCTAATAGCGTGGAGCCTGCTTGGAATTCTCTCCCTCTCTCTCTGCCCCTTCCCCACTTGCATCCTCTCTCTCTCAAAATAAATAAATAAACTTGAAAGTTTGAAGCCCATTTTGGCTCCTGTGTGGTTTGAAGGAAAGATAAAACCTTTTCTCTGCGCCTTTTGAGCAGAGGAGCCGCAAGCTCCAGACAGAAGGAGGGAAGCCCTTCTGTGTTGAGTCAGGTGCAGGCCTGGGACTATGAAGGGTCCTGCAGAGAACAATAATCACATCATGCATGTGAATGATGACTGGGTCCAGCCTCAGAAGATTCCATGTTGCCACATCCACCTGTGCAGGCTTTCCCCTACTTCACACTGACTATTGTTTCCAAAAGTATTGAGCCCCTCGGAGCCATGTGTTTGTCCCTTTCTTGGAAAGAAAGATGGGCACTATGAGCCAGGCAGGGACAGGGATGGCTCTTTCTTCTGGGCTCCCCCTTTTTCCTTTCTTTCCACATAGGCGGCAGGATGTGAAGACCATGAACTCCATAAGGAGCCAGTGGGTTCCTCCAGGAACAGGGTGGGAAATAGCAAAGGGACCCATTTGCTATCTTTAGCAGCAGGAAGAAGCTGCAGAATGTCCCTTTCTGATATGAGTGTTTGAAGAGAGAAGGAAATTTTCTTATTCATTGCAAATGGTCTGTAAGTTTAGCAGATGCCATCTGGGGGTCAGAGAAGCACCCTCTGTCCTCCAAACTCTCCATACACAGGAGGCAGCTTTTCAGGAAGCTTGTATGCTTTCTGCAATAAGCACAGACCCTTGAAGCCCAGCCCCCACCCTGGATAGGAGGAAGATGAACAAGGACAGGGACCTTAGGAGGGAGGAGTGGGGAAACACATTTGTTGACTTGGTGCGTGTGCGTGCGTTTATTATATATTTTAAATTAGACTTTTAATTTCAGGTGATGTACATTTACATGCAATGATAAAAACTAATACAGAGGGAGCATTTACACCCTTTCCTCAGTTTACCCCAGTGGTGCCACCTTATGACACTATAGTGCAGTATCCCACAGCCAGAATATTAGTGCCATAGGTGTAGTCCTGACACTGAACATCCCCTCCCCATGGAGATCCCTCTCCTTGCCCTTGTATAACCACACCTTCTTCCCTCCTGCCATTTTCACTCCAGAAACTGGAAAAGACCCAGATGTCCTTCCACTGTGAATAGTTAAACAAACTGGGTCACCTTTAAAGAGATGTGATCTACAGCTACATGAGGAGGATCTCCAGGGCTCTGAGGCAACTGTAGGAAGTTCAAAGTCATTGTTCCTAACCATGAGTCCACCAGAGTGTGGAAGGCTACTGTGAGGAGCAGCACAGCAGGTATGACAGAACAGACAGGCTAGATTTACCTGTGGTGGCCTGTTCCCCAAGGCCTGGCCCACCTTCTGGTCACCACTGCTTACTCCTTCACGGTCTTCTAGAAAGACATTTGGGCCTTATCTCATGAGATGAATTAACATTTATTGTATATTTGAATGATGCAGTCACCCACCAACCATTTTACATGGGAATGTCTTTAGTTCCCCACTCCTCCTGGGAGGTAGACACTATTATTATTCCTGGAGTCTCAGAAAAGATAAGTTACTTACCCAAGGAGACACAGCTATTAAGTCAGGCTAGGTTTTGAAACCAGGGCTACTAAATCAAAGACCTCTTTCCATTATACTGTGTGGCCTCCAATTATAGCATCACCACCAAAAGAAAGCCACTCAAGTGCTCCAATAAGTTGACAGCCAATGAGGAGAGAGAAAGGGGATGCTGCTAAATTATGGGCTTTTGCTCTTGAGGGACCATGATACAGAGTCAACTGCCTGGGAAGGAGGACCTATGAGCCACTGAGTTTCTAATGGTATAATCAAGAGTCAACACATGGGCACAAAAGAGGTTCTTTTTGAAGTTCATTATTGTCAGAAACTTTTCCAGCTCCAAGTCACTCTTCCACTCTAAGAAGTGTTTTTATTTCTTCCCTCTTCTCGGCATATTTGGGTTGGCTCCTGTGCCCACATCTCTCACTCTCAACTAAAGACAGGGGGTCCGATGCAGGAGGCAGACACACTTGGGCTCCCACCCAATGCCACCTGCTGTATGAGTTTTGGCAAGTTGTTTCATTGCTTAATTTCTGGAGGTGGTATTATATCACGTGACATTATGTTATATTGTGTTATATTACAGTCTTCTTCTTGGTGTTCTTCTGAAGATTGAGAAGATAATGCATGTCAGATTTCTAACATGTTTCCTGGCATATTTCAAACACCTGTGGACTATGTGTATACTGTATGCAATCTTCTTGAACTCAGAGACTCTGGTCTCTTCTGCCTCCTATGGTGCCATAATTCTATTCTTCCTGAAATGTTACTTATGGCCCATTTTTTCCAGAAATTTTTGCCAGAGGAGTCAACTCTATTAAACAAGTGGCCAAGGTTTTTTTTTTTTTCTTTTAAACCAAAATCTCTTTTCAGCATGCTCTACTGATTGTATGATTGTATGATTGTATGATGTCAACTACTTGATGCTCATCTTTTCCCCTATCTACAAGTGGGGAGAGGAATACTGAGCTAATGATGAGAAGGATGTGGCTTCTACTCATCTTTTGCTGTGCTGCTGTGGGTAAATTGATTTCACTTTTTTGCACTTTCTATCCTTAGTTATAAAACAGAAAATGTAAGACCTCTTGTAGCTCCTTCACAGGGTTATCATAAAGGCCCAATAAAATACACTGGGCAGAATATTTAGACAACTTCAGAATATTATAAGAATATAAGGCATTGCCATTCAGCTATAGGGCTTCTCAGCTTTAATTTGTAGCTCTGTGATCAGTTAGGCTCTGATGTGGAGCAAACAACCACAAATTCTCAGTGGCTTGCAACAATAAACATTTATTTCTCACACATCTGTGGAGTTCAGCTGATGCAGGCTGAACTCACTCCTACATCTGGGGGGGTGGCTGGAGTTTGGCTGACCATGCTGGGCCTGGCTGAGTAATTTGGTTCCACATGTTTCTCATCCTCTTCCCAGGGCTAGTGGACTAGCCCAAGCATGTCTTTCTCAGGCTGATGGCGGAAGCATGAGAAAGCAAATGAAAACATACAAGCCTTCCCAAATCCTGAGCTTCAAATTGGCACATCCTCACTTCTATTAGCCAAGCAAGTGATGTGGCTGAGCTCAGGGGTAGGGGCTAGGCATTAACCACTGTAGGAGGGTTTTTCAAAATGTCATGAGAAAGAACATACATAAAAGAGAAGAATGACCACTGGGGATATTAATACAAATCTGTCACACTGTGTTTCTTACCCAGCCTTTGGACAGGATTCTCTGGAGGCCCAGAACCCAGAAGAAACTCAAGATTTTAGTTTTAAGTAGGCTTCACACCCAGTGCAGAGCCCAGTGTGGGGCTTGAACTCACTACCCTGAAATCAAGATCAGAGCTGAGATCAAAAGTCTGATGCTTAACTGACTGAGCCACCCAAGCACACTGAGGCTCAATGCTCTTGATAAGAAGGATGTTGGCTCAAATAAGGAGACAGAGTTTATCACCTCTGTCCTGGCTGCTTGGTTTTAAGATCTAAGGGTAAAACTTTTTAGATTTAGGTAGTGAAAAACATGAAGTGACCATATCATGAAGTTTGGTCTCTGCTTCTAGTCCTACCCATTGCTAAATTGTAGGAACTTTCTTTTTATTGTAGGAATATCTATCTATCTATCTATCTATCTATCTATCTATCTATCTATCTATCTATCATCTATCTATTATCTATCTATCTATCATCTATCTATCTATCTATCTATCTATCTATCTATCTATCTATCTATCTATCTATCATCTATCTATCTTCATAGAAACATATCTTTTTCTCTCCAAGATTATTGCTTTTACAACAGTGGGAAAATATTTGATATTCTTCCACACACCGCCCCCCCCACCTTCCTAGGATCCCTTTATATTTCTGTGAGTTCCTAAGGAACCAGAAAAGCAATACATACAACATGAGACTACGGAGCTCCTGTCTGAGACCACCTCCAATCTTGGGTCACTTTCAGTCCCACAAAAGTTTTCTTCAGAGCCAGTTTTATTCCTGGGGATACAAGCAACCCCATAAACAGATGACTGGAGTCATCATTGGTTCCCAGCACTGAGAGTTTGCCTGGTGGGTTTATTTGTAAATGATTTCAGAGAACTGAGTAAGATGTCTCAGAGCCAGAAATTCTGGGTTAGAAATTTTCAAACCAGAACAGCCGCTTCAAAAGAAAATGAGATGAGAGAGAGAGAGAGACAGAGAGAGAGAGAGAGAAAGAGAGCGTTAGCTTCATAGGCCATCTCCAGGGCTCCAGATGTTCCTTCAAAAGGAATCTCCCAAATTATCTGAGCTCAAGTTACACAGTGAGTGAGAAAAAAAAATGTCTATAGCATCTTTGGTTGGGACCACATGAATTTATTGAAAGTGGCTGTCAGGGAGAATTGAGTGGTGGAGGAGCTCATGCATATGTATAAACACACACACACACACACACACACACACACACACACACAGACACACACCTCTCAGTGTTTGGTATTGTCAAATGCTTTTCTTCTTGTCCAAGAAAGCATCCGTAGTCTGCCTTTTAGTATCTGCTTCTTCTTTTTCAAAAATTAAAACAACTACTTTTTCAAGTTGTGCAGCTACTGACTTGCACTGGACTTAAAAATTCTCAGGAAGAACTTGTTGAGAGCCGTGGGTCTGGGATTTCAGAAATGTTGCAATAAGCTCATGTTAGAATTGCCTGCAGTACCTGAAAGTGTGCTCAAAGCTTTGACCAGCTCTTAGTTTTCCTAGGAGTTCTAAATTTGGAAAAACAACTTTGCCAACTCTTTAATGCTTTCTTTCCCACCCAGAATCATCCATTCATTTGATACATATTTAGTGTACATGTAAAACCTATTAGGCACTGTGGATCTGGGATACTGTGGTTAGAGGTGAAAGACCTGGCCTCTGTCCTCCTGGAATTTATTGTTTAGTGGAGGGGGAAAATTAATTAATTAAATTTAACTTGATATAAATGCCATGAAAGAAACAAGCAAAATTCAGAGACAGAGAATAGCAGAGACCTCTTCATACAAGGTGATCAGAGAAGACTTCTCTGAGAAGATGGCATTTCAGCTAAATATGGGGAGACCTAACAGTTGAGAAGAGCTAGTCATATAAGCACCAGGGGATGTGGGCTGCAGTGATGTGCTAGGCAGAGAGAGTCATATTCAAACAGTGATACAATATGATTTATTCCCCAGCCTATTCTCTAGACAACACTCAGAGAAACCTTTGAAAAATTTTAATGTAAAAGTAGAAAGCAAAGAATCTAGTAGCATGGTAATAATATAATGACTCAGGTGGTAGCTAGGGAAATTGAGAGAATAAAATGATTTTTGGACATTAATTTTGGTTGTAGAGTCAGTAGTACCCGATACGGGATGGAATAAGCAGTTGAATCAGGGGAGTAGCGGTACCACTGGGAAAAGAGTGGGAGAAATTGAAAAAAAAAAATCCAAAGTTTCTGACTTGAGACTTTGAGCGGCTGGTTTATTATCTTCCATTGTAAGAATTTGCTCATTTGTTGGAAAGCTGAATTAAGAAGTCAAGGGTTCTGTATAAACATCTGGACTTTGAATATTTTTACATCATAACTCTGACCCTGAGGGTCCCAGAAATTTCCATTTCTCCCTCTGAAGTGGAGGAGGTTTTGGCTTGCAATAGAGAAGACTAAGAGATGATTTAATCAAGATTTTAAGAGTGTTAGTTAGCTCTCTCAGCTGTGCTGGAAGTGGGTAATGGAGCTTAATACATTCTTAATACACATGCTCCAGGAAATGTCCATGACTACTTCTGATTTTAATGGCAGGGTCAGTTGAATCAGCTTGGTCGCATAACTACAGTTGTTTTCCATCTCTCTTGATGAGCATAGAAGAGGGTTTGAATCAACACAAGCTGGAAGTTCACTTAAATACCAGAAGAACTTCCAAGCCATGCATGTTATGGACTCTTACTCTACATGAGATAAAGGTAAGTTTGAATAAAAGAATTGAAGAATAGGCTTAGATGAAGATGAGAAAATGACAAAGGTGACTTGTTATACAGTGTAGTAAACAAAATATAACACCACAAAAAAATGTATTATATGTAACCAAGTGGGTGTTATTGCAAGAATGAGCCTTTTGTTCAGTTTTAGGAAATACATTAAGATAATACAATACAGTAACATACCTAAGGAGAAAAATAGTGATTATTGCACAAATGCTAAAAAAAGCCTTTGAAAATAATTCAGCAACAATTTCTGGAAAAAGCATTTAAGAGTTTAGGAATTGATAGCTACTTCCTTAATAAGATAAAAATAATTAGTTAGGTTTTGAAGTCAGTATCTTCTTTAATGAGACAATGTTAGAGGCAGATCCATTAACATCAGGTATAAAATAAGAATATTCATTATCTCCCCTTTATTTAGCATTGTACTGGAGATATCAGCCAATGCAATTAGATAAGATAGGTCAATTAGAGGCATAAGAATTAGAAACAAAGAAGTAAAACTATCACTATTTGCAGATAATAGTCTACATGGAAAACTCAATCATGTATACTCAAACTCAAAATAAACTCAAACAGAAGATTTTACTAAATTTAGGAAAAATAGCAGACTTTAAAAATAACATTCAGAAATGAGTAGTTCTTACATACACAAACAATAACAGAGGACATAATGATAGAGAAAACTTCATTTAAAATATGAACAAAGAAAATAAAATACTCAGGAACAAGTTCAATTAGAATGTGCAAAATCCAAAGGAAGGAATTTGAAACTTTCCTTAAAAACACAAAAGTAGACTTAGACAGATGGAAAGACAGCCTTTGTTTTTGCTTACAGTTTCTCAGTATCACAGAGATGTCATTTCTCTCTTGGTTCATTTATTCACAGAATATAATCCTAATAAAGCATCACATTCAAAATTTTTATAGAGGAATTGATATTAAGTTTATGTAGAGATGATAGGAAAAACAATTAGGAAAATGTTACAGGAATAAATTCAAATGTATTAGATATAAGAAACAAAAATAAAATCTTACAAGTATGAGATTATTGTTAGAAAAGAACATGAGTAAATTAACTTCTAATTTAGATCTGGTCTAGGTCTGTCTATTACCTGAAATACTGCAATGTTGGTAACAATAATAATAAGAAGAAAAAGGACAGCAACAATAATCTTGACCACATAAAATTTTAAAGCAACAACTTTGCATGGTCAAAAAACCATAAGCAGCACATTCAAAAGCCATGTTACAAACTTGGGGAAAGCTATTCTTATGTGTAGCACAAATAAAGAGCTAATATTCTCAAAGTATAAAGAAATGTAAACAGAGGAAAACAAGGAAAACCAAAAACTGTTTTAAAAATAAAGGAAAATATATGTCCAAATATTTCCTCCACATTTCTGTAATTTTATTGTTGAATTATGTAAATAAGCATATCTTTCATAACATTTGGTGCTTATAGTTTTAAATACAACACTATCTGTAGAGAAAAAATGTAAATTGTAACTTTTTGAAATGTAGCATTTTTGTATATTCTAAATACTTACTAGCATTAATAAGAATTCACTTTATTCATCTAATTAGCAATTATGCACCTGTGTCCTCTCTGAATGTTGGACATGTAATTTCTACAAAGACTTGTGGATTATCTTCCATCTTATTGATGGACTATGCCTGAAATATATTAAACAAAAAGGATGGTGTGCAGCATTATGATCTTATTTCAGAACAATTTTTAATAATACTTAACCACTATAGTACAAAAAATGAGAAAAAGAAAGATAAAAAACCCCAATACCCAGTCATTTTTGAAAAAACAGAAGTTGAATGTGAGGTAGTATCTCCTTAATATACTACGTCCTTATTTATTCACTATTATTTTATTTTATTTTCTCATCAGGATAGGTGTACTTTTAATCTCCATTACTTATTTCCCCCATTCTCTCTACGACCTCCCCTCTTGTAACCATCAGTTTGTTCTCTATAGTTAAGAGTCTATTTCTTGGTTTGTCTCTTTTTCTCAATCTCTCTCTTCCTCTTTTTCCTTTGTTTATCTGTTTGTTTCTTAAATTCCACATATGAGTGAGATTGTATAGTATTTGTCTTTGACTGACTTATTTAGTTTAGCATTATACTCTCTAGCTCCATCCACATTGTTGCAAATGGCAGGATTTCACTTTTTTATAGCTGAAAAATATCACATGATCTTTGTCCATTCATCTATCAATGGGCTGCTTCTGAGGTTTGGATATTGTGCAATAATGCTCTAATTGAAAGAGGTGCATGTATCCCTTTGAATTAGTGCTTTTGTATTTTTGGGTAAATACTCTGTAGCGCAGTTACTGGACCGTGGGGTAGTTCTATGTATCCAAAAATTTTTTGAAAAGTCTTTAGGGGTTCCTGGGTGGCTTAGTCGGTTAAGTGTCCAACTCTTGATTTTGGTTCAGGTCACAGTCTCACAGTTCATGGCATAGAAGCCTGCATAGGGCTCTGTGCTGACAGTGCAGAGCCTGCTTGGGAATCTTTCTCCCTCCCTCTGTCTCTGCCCCTCGCCTGCTCTCATGTGTATGCACTCTCTCTCTATCTCTCTCAAAATAAATAAATAAATAGTTTTAAAGTCTTTAAATACATAAAAGGATGTCCAACATTTCTCAAAATAACAGAATGAAAATTAATCTAAAATGAGATACTAGTTTTCACCTACCAGAAATAGGGAAACATGCCTCTCATTTTCTACCGACAAAGCTCTGAGGAAACTAACACCCTCGCTGCTAGTGGGAATGAAAAATGATACAACTCTTTGGAGGGTAGTTAACAGTATCTAACTGTTTATTTCTTGATCTAACAATGTCCCTTTCAGAAATTTACTCTGAAGATATACCTTCAACAATATGAAAATACATATCCACAAAGTGCTTCCTTGCAGCATTGTTCATAATTGCAAAATACTGGAAACAACCTAAGTTTCCACACATGGTAGACTGAGTTGATTATGACACATCCGCTCAGTGGAGTACTATGTAGCTATAGAACAAAGGAGAAAGATCTCTATGTCTGATATAGAGTGACTTCCAGGATATTTTTTTAGATGAAAAAAGCAAAGAGCATAGATATAATGCATATAATGCTACCTCTTGGATAAGAAAGAAGGGGAAAGAAGAGCATATGCATAAGGTATCTGCTTAATCTTCTTTTGCCAAAAGAAACACGAGAAGGATAAACCCAAAATGAATACAATGTGTGGCTTGTAGGGGATGTGAAGAGATGGAGCAGGAAAGATGGGTAGTGATGTTGGGGAAATGGCACTTTTCTGAGTGTATATTTTTTACTTTTGGAACCATGTTAATTTTACATACTAAAAAAAAATCTAACCAAGTTCTAACTAAATAACATTACCACAGTGGGTAATGAAAACATGAGTGTATGTCCTTTGGCTCAGTCATTGGTTTTATTCAGATTGCAGAGACTTTTCCCTCCCAAAGGAAAGGGCTATGTTCTTGGCATTCTTTGAAATTATAAAGCTACCAAAAATTGATATGGTCGAATTTTAAAGAAATGTATAGTCTAATAGAGAACTACAACTCAAGCAGAAACATTAATAAAATGAATAAAATAAAATTTGTCTTAGTGCCACAGATATGACCAATGGGAAAAGCATATGCTTTCAGCACCACAGAGGAGAAAGAGGGGAGTGTGGATAAAATATCTGGTCAGCAAAGTGCTGGAAATGACTTAGTGACTGGAATCATTGAGGGCTCTTGGAATGCTTCAAGAAGGCAGCATGTGGGTCTGGGGTTTGAAAGAAGTCAGCACTGTGATTGGCAGAGAACCTGGAATATGATTGGCAGAGAAGAGTGGGAAGGGAATTCTTGGAATAGAACCAGAGCATGCAATAACTTGGAAATAATTAAGTCATCATGTAAGGAGTTACCTAGACTGAGGCCAAAAGTATTGAAAAGGACTAAAAAGCCTTAAGTATCTTAGGACAGTAATCAAATTGAAGATTGTTATTAGAAGGGAACTTTGGTGAAATAAACTTGAATTGAACAATACAAGAGCTGAGCACACAATGAGAGTTTAACTAAAGAGACATTTATTGAACGGAGATGAGCTGTATAATTTCCAAGTGTTTATCGAGTGCCCGCTGTGCGTAACCATTGCATATATGTGTAGGCACTAGAGATCCAAAACGTTAGAAGCAGAGTGGCTAAACATGGAATCAGAAGGCATTGGTCCAACCCTTTCATTTACAGCTGGGAAAACAGAGACCCACCATGAGATTCGCCTGGCCCCCGTGTTATACAGTCGGTCCATGGCACAGAGAAGACAAATGCCAAACACCTGGCTGGGCACTGAGGTTTGGCATTTTGATGCACTGTCCCCCATTTTCACCAAAGATGGAGGAAGAATTGTACTACAAAGAGACAGGATATAAGAAGGACTCCGGAATTGTTGCTACTGTAGACAAGTCCAGCACAGTCTTGAAAGGTGTGGATTCTACCACCGGGCTATTTTGGCATGAGCTCAAAGAATCCAACCAGAAGCAGACAGGTTTGAAGCAAGAGGTTTGTTAACCTCTTGATATCAAAATGCAATTTACCAAACTTTTAAAAGAACTCAGTGCTATGCCAGACATTGTCTGTGTTGGTCTCTGCATCTGCAGAGCCTGAATTCTATGTTTGGTGTGTGATGACTAAAGTTGTATTTATTCAATTCTTAACATTCTTTTGGTGAATATTGTTGGAGTTGTACACTGCTGGGACCTCCTCTATAGATTTTGCACTAGCCCATCACATTTTTCAATGCTCCTATTCTTACCCCTCTTCAGTGAGTTTCTTGCAGCAGGCTGTGTTTGTGGGTGTGTTGTGTGTGTGAGTATGAACTTATGTCTGCACACCCAGTGATTGTGAAAAGTTTCTGTTTGAACAGTACCTGAACCTGGCTCAATCCTTCAAAATCTGGTTGTGGGATCTGTGTCCTCCACTACTCATCCATCTACCTCACCACAACCACAAGAACTCAACTCTGAGAGCACCTTCTGCACAAGCTCTCCAAGTACCTGAAATTCTTTTTCTTATTCCAGGGTTTCAAAGTGTAGTGAAAAGTGCATGAGTTTGGAGTCACGTAGATCTGATTTCCATTCCTAGATCTACTCTTTATTTCAATTTGGGACTGTTGTCAGTCAGGTTGAAGAACACATGAGGAGCTCCTGATTGCTGAGACCAGCAGAGAGAAGTGAGCAAGAAATGTGAGTTCCTTATTTATACCACTTCCTCTGGTCTAACTTGTCAGAGGTAAAGATCAGTGGATCAGAATTTAGACTACTTACCCCGCTACATGTAGGTACCACATACATACACACAGACATATACACTCTTCTTGAATGTCTTCAGATTGCCCTGTAGACCTATCCTGCACTTTTTGGATGTTGATTTCATGGTCTACATCAAAGGGCCTCTGTGTCCTCTGGTTTTTATTGGATTTTATTGGATTTATTGGATTTGCCAATGGGGATCCCTGGCAAATAATTGAAAGATGGGGAGAGGTTGTGGCATTTATTCCTGTGATACCCCCTCCCTGGGTCACCTTGGGCGTCTGTGTCCCATGGCATAAGGTCACCCCTCTTGTGGGGCAGCCCTTTCCACACGGTTCTCCCTGAGTGTTAGAACACATTGAGTGCTATAGATTGTTCAAAGTTCTTTAAGGAAAGCTTCCCAGAAGAATAATGGGAGATGTGCTCAGAAACAGGTGAGAGTTTGATTGACTTGGCTATTGTGAGCACTGTGGGAATACATTCTGGAACCTTCCATTTGCCTCCAACTCAGAATAAATGCTCAGTCAATAACATGTCTCCTATTAACATGATATATTTTAGGGACTGCAGATTTCTTTGGGAATTTTATGTGAACTATAAAGCCTCTCCATAAGAAAAATCTACCTATCTATCTATCTATCTATCTATCTACTCAATTCTGCATGCAATTTTAAGATCTCACAGGCTCTCAAAGACCATTCATGATCCACCAGAGTTAAAGATTTGTGTTCTAGGTAAAAAAAAAAAAAATGCAGCCTCTGGAATACTAGGCATCTCCCAAATAATGGCCCACAGCTTTGTTACTTCATGGTATTTGTTCCATTACCTTTACAGAGAACAGCCTCCACATCCCAGCATGTGGTTCTATGTTGCTTTCATTCCACTTGGATTTCCCACTCTTGAGCTTGGACTCTATGTATCAGAAGGGCACGTTTCTAGGATCATGTATGCACCTCCCAAACTCTGTCTTGCACTGAGGCTTTGAGGAGGACTATCAAAGTATAATGGAAGGGTCAGGAAGGTGTACCAGTAATTGGAGATCTTCCTAGGCCTTTTGCTACTGATAAAGATTTCTTACCTTATTATCCAAGAGGTCTGGATTTGCATTTCCAAACAACTGTGTGTTTGGGAAAATAATCATTCCCACTTTGTTCCTCTTTGGTGTCTCTCATTCTAAGTGACTTTCCAGGATCATCCAAAGTGAGCAAGAAGCTTAAAGGAACAAAACAAAGTACTACAGTGCCAGTATTAACACAGCTCTTAGATGGGGCACCTGGGTGTGTCTGACTTTAGCTCAGGTCATGGTCTCACAGTTTGTGGGTTCAAGCCTCATTTCAGGCTCCCTTTGGAACCTGTTTTGGATTCTGTGTTTCTCTCTCTCTCTACCCCTCCCCTGCTCACACTCTGTGTCTCTCTCTCAAAAATAAATAAACTTAAAAAAAATTTTTTTTTTAAAAGACAGCTCTCAAATACAAGGGGTATAGTTTAGGTAACATACAACTCCTTAACCAAACAGGGACATGGAATGACTAGGCAGAGCCCACATCTGCTTTTGTCATCCATTGTATCCCAACAGCTAGCAAGTGTGTGACACATGATTGCTACTCAATGCCATTTGTTGAGTGAACAAACAAATAAATGAATGGAGAGACTGAGCATCTGAACAAGCTTTGGAGGTGATCTAGACACAGTCTTTCCTCTGACTCTTCCTTGATCTCCATTCCCCAATCCAAAACATATTTAACGAATGCTTCCTCTTTCCAAGGATTCTGAAGATGATCAAAATGAAACATATTTGCAACATGCTGTCAAAAATGTATAATCTACAGAGAATAAGAAATACAAATAACTACAATGCTACAGAGAAAGTATAAAGAAAAGAGAAATGTCTGTACTCAGTGATGCATTTCAAAAATTTCAATTACAGGGATGCCTGCGTGGCTCCGTCAGTTAAGCGTCCAACTTTTGGTTTTGGCTCAGGTCATTATCTCGTTTGTTTGAGAGTGTGAGCCCAGTGTTGGGCTCTGCTTCTGACAGCATGGAGGCTGCTTGGGATTCTCTCTCTCCCTCTCTCTCCCTGCCCTTCCCTTGCTCATGCTCCCTCTCTCTCAAAATAAATAGAAAAACTTAAATTAAAAAAAAAAAATAAAGCAGCAAAAAGCAATTTATCCTAAAAAAAAAAAGAAAAATTTAAATCAATAAACAAGTAAATAAAAGTTTCAATTATAGGGAGCTAACTTCCACTACTAATAACAGTCAATAGGTGTTAAGTGCCTACAGCCCACTTAACACATTACATCATTTTTCAGGGAGGAAATTGGGGCTCAGAACGATGAAGCAACTTGTTCAAGATCACAGAGCTTGTAAGTGGCAGAACTAAAATTCTCACATTTTGACCCAGTCCACATATGAGCAGATTTATTGCCAGAACGATCTTGATGTTGCCCTAAAATCTGCGTCTCCTTACTTTCCTCTAGGAACTAATTACACTCTCCCAAGCCACAGAGACCAAGTCTTTCATTACTTGAAAAAACAATTAATGAGTTAAATTGCATCAAGTTAGTTTAATAACCAGCAATTCCCTATTGCAATTACAGTTCAGGCTGCTACCATTTTCGTCACAATTGTTGGTCCATGCTGAATTTCCTCTCTGGGTCATTGCCTTCTTTTCCCTGATTCTACCTCCCAGAGTTACTACACTGACTATCAACACTGTAGCAACCTGGCGATTTTTATGTTTTCTGACTCAGTGACCGTAAAGCCATAGTGCATCTGATGCCTTTGGGTTCATGGCCCTTTTCTCTTTGGTTCCGTCACTGAGTATCTGGTTGTTGCTTTGTGCACGCAATCACTTAATCAGTATTTGCTATGACTGTCAAACCCACTGGTGAGCAGACCAGTGTAATGGGTATGCCGAAAGCAAGGGAGGATGTGATGCCTTCCTTCCAAAAGATTACAGTCTAGTTGGGAAGCCAGACATGTAAATATGTTTTTATAATACAATAAAAGATAATTTTAATGAAGCAATGTGCTACGTAACATGTGGGTGCTACAAAAGGGCCTCCTTGAAGCGTGTCCAAGGAATGCCAGGAAAGCCTTCACAGAAGAGATTGCATTTGGGCTTAGAGCTGATGGAGGGCTGCAGGCTTCTAGGTGACGGAGGTAGAGAGGGAGGGAGAGGGGGCAGCATGCATGAAGCCCTTATGGGTGAGACAGCATGTGGTGGGGCAGGGTGGGTTCAGGCCCTTGGGGAGGGCTGTGGGAGGAGCTCAGAGTGGCTGTGAGAAGCTGGGGTCTAGCCCGGAGAGGTGGCAGGCCCAGCTTGCAAACGGCCTCTTCCGCCATGCTTGCAGGGCTCATTTGATTCTGAAGAGCCTACTGTCAGGATAAGCTTTATATTTTAGAAAGTTCACTCTTTGGGCCCCAGAGTGAGGATGGAATAAAGGCAATGAGAGTGAGGGCATGGGACCAGGCTTCATGACTGTTCCTGTAATCCCAATGACAACACGTAGGAAGTCAAGAGTGAGCTGAGAAATAGAGATGATGCTGGGCAAGGAAACAATATGAGAGACGTTTAAGAGTATCAGTCCAACCTATTACAACAGATTACCACAGACTCGTGGCTTTAACAACAAACGTTTATCCCTCATGGTTTTGGAGGCCAGGGAGGCAAGGCAGCTGCAGGAGCAGTGTCTGCTGAGAGTCCGCTTTCTGGTTTGCAGATGGCTGCCTTCCCACTGCATCCTCTCATGGAGGAGAGAGAGAAGGCCGGCTTTCTTCTTCGCCTTAGAAGGGCACTAATGTCATCATGAGGGCTCCACCTCCCTGACCTAATGACCCGTAGCCCGAGTGGTGGGAGGGGAATCAGGTCCAGAAGCACCACTAGAACCAACAAAGGAGAGTTTCTGTGCTGGGCTTCTAAGAGCAGCTTGTGCTGCAGGGAGGAGGTCACAGGGCAAAGACGCAAAACACTCTGATTTTGACAAGAAGGTCATTAGGGCCTGTGTTAGTCTGCTGAGGCCCATAACAAAGCACCACAGACTGGGTGGAAATCTGGAGGCTGGAGATCCAAGACCAGAGTGCCGGCACCTTAGGTTCTCCTGAGGCTTCTCTTCTTGGCTGGCAGACGGCCGTCTTCTGGATGTGCCCTCACATAACCTTATGCACTCCTGACCTCTCTTCCCTTTCTTATAAGGACTAGTCTTGTTGGATTAGGGCCCCACTTCTGGGACCTCATTTTAATGTAATCTCTTCTTGAAAGTCCTACCTCCAAATACAGTCACATTCTGAGGTGACAAACAACAAAATTTTGTATGCAGGGACACAATTCAGTCCCCAACCATGACTGGGGCGGGACTCCTTTCAGTCAGAGGTGGAGAACAAACACTGGGTTACTATGGATTGAAGAGGGAAGATAGGTACCAGTAGGGCATCGGGGTGGAGATTGCTCTGGAAGCCTAGCTAAAGAGTGGAGGAGGGTGTGTAGCAGCCAAGCAAGGATGCAGGTCCCTGAAGATTCCTCTCTCCCTCCCTCTTCTTTTTCTTCTTCCTTTCTCTGTTTTGCTTTTTCTTTCTTCTCTCTTTCCTTTTTCTGCCTTCTTTTAAGAACAAGTCTTAAAGAATATGTATACGCAGAGGGAAGGAGTGGAAAATAGTGACGGAAGGCCAGGGACAAAGGAGAAGATTTTCTAGTGTGAAATTCCCAGGGAGGCAGAAGGGCCCAAGATAAGAGAGGGGGGATTAGGTGGGGAGATGCTTCTCTCCATCGCTGTCTTTATCTACCTTCGTCTTCTGAATCGGCTCTCCTATCCTCTTCTTCCACTTTGTTTCTTCTCTCACATTTCTGTACAAGATAGTGCGCCAATAAGGGCTGGAGCGGGCGCACCCTCACCACGTGTGTGCGCGCATGTGTGCACGCAGGTGTCCATGGTGTGCACGTAGCCTCTCACTCTGACAGGACTCAAATAATTTCATTCAAATCACCTTGTTCCAGGGGCACCTGGGGGGCTCAGTCGCATCCGAATTCCCCTCAGGTCATGATCTCATGGTCTGTGGGTTCAAGCTGCATGCTGGGCTCTGTGCTGACAGCTCAGAGCCTGGAGCCTTCTTCAGCTTCTGTGTCTTTCTCTCTGACCCTTCCTCTTGCTCGTGCTCTGTCTGTCTGTCTGTCTCTCAAAGATAAATAAATATTTAAAAATATCACATTGTTCCAACATCCGGGTTGAAAATTTGGTGAGGGGCACACAAGACACTCTTGTAGGTAGGAGTCTGACCTAAGGGGGAATGATGGGGGCCCCCACTTCACAACCAGTGATGTCTGCTCCCACCTGGGGATGTGTGATACCAATAGATCCTCTGCCTCCTTGCTGCCTGAAACAAGAGAACAGGTTTGGCCAGGTGTGCATCAGCTCCCTAACCTCGTAGGTGTGTACATTGAAGGGGGGGACTTTACATCAGACAAAGAGAATCATGGCAGCTCNAAGAGAGAATAGCAATGGACTGCCGTCTGCCCACCATTCTCAGTGGGCACTGGAGAGCCACAGCGGGCTAGGGCTCTGACCCAGTTTCCACTTGGCTAGCCAACTGGAAATAGCTACTCAGTGGCCCACTGGGTTCTTTCCGAAGAACAGTGAAGAACAGTGGTTTGGGGTAGGTGAAGGCGGGGAGGAGGGACTGGTTGGGCAAGAAAGTCAGAGGCAAATGCAGGCCTTGTGGCCTAGTAGATTCTGTACCAAAGAAGCCCCTGTCTAGAGGCTTGAGGCAACCCACCCCAAATATGGGAAGAAGAAGCAGGAAATTAAAAAAAGACACAACCACTAAATAAACTGAAGCGCTCCTTAAAACCCCCTTAGATAAACAGATCATCTTCTTACAGAACAAGATGGAAATCTAGTCTGACCTTGCCCCAGCCAGTAAGAAATATGGAAGGTGCCTGGATTTTCAGGCCAGTGTTTGTGTGCTGTCAATATTTTGATGCCATCCCCCTTTCAGTGTGCTCTCCAAGAGGTCTGTTCTCTTTCTTCTCATCTTTAGAAGCCTCTCTCATTTGTTCCTTGGTTCTCAGGTCTAGTGGGGGTGGGCAACCCGAGGTCACATGGACAGCATCTTTCAGCAGCCTCAGCGCAGACCCAGAGATGTGGCAAAGTCTGAATCCATGCAGCCCCCTAGTCATGTTTTCCCACTTAGCATTCGGCAAGGTGTCCATAAAGTCTGGAAACATAATGTTATTTTATTTTGTTTTCACTGGTTGAAAATGTCCCTGGCAACAAAAAGTGTATTTGCCTACATTTCCAGAGTTTATGGATGGATGAGGGTGGTCGGTGAGAGTCATGTTGGGGAAGAGGTTATTTTTGCCTGACATTTATCTTTTCATTCATGCAACCAAGCAAACAGTATGCTGGAAGTCCTAGTATGCACTCCGTACCACAGAGGACACAGATATGCATAAGGTAACCTGCCCTGGAGGGGTAGTGAGCTCTGTAGGCATGGTGCTTATACTTTCATAAATAATATAAGACAGAATATGTGTGTCTCTTTGTACTTACCACAAAGTGTGGTGAATGTCTCGGTCAAGACTCCTTTAACATATCAATGGCAGAAACCCAACTCTGACTTAAGCAGAAAGGGAATTATTTATTAAAAACAAAATGGAATTATTTATCAAAAGCGAACAGGGAAAGATTTATTGCTTCACACAATAGGTAACTCTGAAGACAGAGCTGGCTTCAGATCCAGATGTATCCAAAGACTTGTGATGGTATCAGGACCCTGCCTGAGAGTGAAGCCAACACAAACAACAGAACTTGGAGCTCAAGGTGCCAAGAAAGAAGGAGCGCTTACCCAGCACACCTCCCCTCCAACACTGATCCGTCAAATCTCCTCAAAGACCCTGCTTACTCTAGCATGGTTTTTATCATCAAATATGGACCCATCACTCTGGCTTGGAGATGGATTAATTATGTTGGTCATGCCAGGTCAAGTGCCTACCATGAGAATAGAAGAAGGAAGAAGTGAAATCTCCAAATAAAGGGGCACTGGGCTAGCCGATCACAAATATCCTCTACTGTAAAACAGATCTGAAGAGATGGTTATTAGTTAATAGGTAAATAGTAGAAACGATGGGGTGGAGAATGATGTGGTTCCTACAAAAAGAAAGGAAAGGTGCACAAAGATGAAATTTGTGTAACAATGAGTCATGGGGATTGACTGTATCTTGGGGTCTAGGGAAAAAAAGCAGAATCGCGTGGCTGGAGGGCCAGATGGGGTGAGGTTTTATTTATTTTTTATTGGAATTATTTAATTAATTTTTAAAGAGAGGCAGAGAGAGAGAGAGAGAGAGAATCCCAAGCATGCTGAGCATGGAGCCTGACGTGGGGCTTCATCTCATGATCCTGAAACTAACCCCTGAGTCGAAACCAAGAGTTGGCTTGAACTGACCTGAGCCACCCAGACATCCAAGGCTTAGAGAGCCCCAGCTAAAGAGTTTGCTCTTTGATGGGAGATGAGGGACAATTAAAATGATTTAACAATGGATTTAAGTCAGGAAAGTAAGTGTGGTTTCAGAATGGTGATTGAGATGGAAGAAATGAAGGATCAGATGATGGAGGAGACTGTTCCAGTAATCCAGGGGAAAGGCAGTGAGGGAGGGTCTGAGCCGGGTGTAGCAATGGAAAGGGAGAGGAAAGACATGTGGCCACATGAAGAATGAGTGTGAGGAAGGAGTCAGAATGATATTAAGTTTCTAGCCTCGGTGACCAGTTGTGATCAGTATGATCAGGATGGCTCTTATGGGTAGAACTAGTGTCATCTCTCCCGGCTATGTTCTGCAACACTGCTTATTTCTAAAGACTGACTTTCTAATACTTTTGCCTCAGCCAAGTTCACTTGACCTTGAGCCACTGTCCCTGAGCAAGAGTGGTATTAACACAATACACCATGTAGTGTTTTCTCTTTCAGATGACTTCTGCATTCACCTTTCTGACTACCCTGGAGCAGATTTAAAGTCAAGGAGTTCTTTTTTTTTTTTTTTAATGTTTATTCATTTTTGAGGTGGAGAGGGGCAGAGAGAGAGGGGGACAGAGGATCCAAAGTGGGCTCTGTGCTGACAGCAACGAGCTCAAAGTGGTGCCCGAACTCACAAACCATGAGATCATGACCTGAGCTGAAGTCAGATGCCCAACCGACTGAGCCACCTAGGCAACCACAAGGGGTTGTTTCTAACATTGTCCCAATATTGAAAAAATGTCAGTGGACTGAGCCTAGTTCTTGATAATAAGGTTTCTTTTTACACCTAAAACAAAGAACTCAGGTGAGATTGTTGATAACTGAGTTTAAGGAATAGTCAAAGGTGACTGCCAAAATTTCTGCCAGACCACAACTAAAATAAAACAGGGATTGGATCTGAGCTGCCAGCCTTCAACTAACTAGAACATTGGGATGTCCAATTTGTGTTTCCCATGGGCCTGGGAGCCCAAAGCAAAGAACTACACATCCTCACTCCTGCAGGTGACACAGGATTCTGTCTTGGTGTTTCTAATATGGTGCTGTCGCCTTCTACAACTCTGTTGCCACGGTTTCTGTTGATCCTGGAGAAAATGTATGCATCTAGGCTAGGGAGGTGCTCTCACGTGTCTCCAGGGGAGTGTGGCGGGTTAGCTCGGGACTGGGAATGTGCTGACAGACAGGGAGAAAGTCAGAAGACGGCATGGCGTGTGGTTAAGGGGCTGGAGGGACTGGCTTGGAAAGAGAGGTGGAAGTGCTGACATGAGCGCGCTCTGCACCACCAACGCCCAGAGATGTGGCCTGATAAAAGGATGCCAGCCCGTGGTAGGGTGTGGGCTCTGGGGGAGGGGGTAGGCTGTCGCTGTGGCCCAGAGGGGCTGGCTCAGAGGAAAACACAGGCTGGGGAAAAGCTGCCTAATGAATAAACCAGCTAAGAGAGGATTGCCACTAAGGAAGGGTCATGAGCAGGGAAGCACGAGACAGGGATGAACCCTCAGCTCTAATCAGCATCCCGAGTAGGGGCAAGGCCACTGATGGTGGGGCAAGTGGCCCGGAAGTCTGTGTACACCCCCCTTTCATAATCTAAAGGGTTTGCCAAACTCCCCCCAGCTGCTACTTTTCCTATAGGTAAGGGTGGCGCCAAGCCCAAAAGGAGGCTGGTTGGGGTGTGGAAACACATCTAAAACTTTGCTTCCTATTAGTGTCACTTCAAGAACACAACACCTTGCTCAAACTGGGCTTCTCTCCCTGCTCCAACTTCTTGGCTTAGAACATCTTTTCGGAACCCAAAGTGCATGTCACCTTAGCCATGGGGACTTCCCTGATCATCCTAGGTCCGTACCGTCTCTCCCTTCACCGGGGTCCTTGCTTCTTTTTCTCTGTGGTGACTGAAATGAATCTGTGTACTTGTGTCCATGTCCATTGCTTAGTGTGACCAAACAATGCCCACCTGCTCCATGTTACCTAGCGCAGGGTTTAGTTACTATTCTAGTTGCTAGAATTTGAGTGTAGTAAGTGCATTTAATAAGTACTAAGTGGCATTGTTCCATTTATTGTTCACAAAAAATATTAAAAGATAGTTTCTATCATTTTTAAAATTTTTAGATAACATTGCATATGCATATGTATGCTTAATGGAATATATATATATATATACACACATATATATGTTGTTGTTATTTTTGTTGTTGCTATCAGATTGAAAGAATGCAATTGCTGTATCAGGGTTGAGGGGATGTTGAGTGCACCTTCGGCATTTTGATATTTCCTTCTGAGTGAACGGAAGAATTTGGAAGGGAAAGCATAGCCTGGTCCCCTCTTTGTGCTCTTTCTGAGCTCACCCGTGGGGAGCACGTGCTCTGTCTTGCCCCTCTAGGTCCTGAGATTTTATCAGGCAGAACCTGCCCTTCAGGGAAGCCTGCCCTAGCCCAGCAAGGTCTACAAACTGGTAGGGAATGCTGGGCGATTCTGGGGTATAGAATGTGAAAACCCACTTGTCCCCAGATTAAGCCACATTCATCAGCTTTCACAGCAACAAAGGTGATGCTTTGCTCTCCATCTGCTTTATTCCAGTGGGAACTCTGGTGGGAAAGGGGTGTCCCACTTTTTTTTTTAATGTTTGATTTATTTCTAGGAGAGAGAGACAGCGTGAGCAGGGGAGGATCAGAGAGAGAGAGGGAGTCACAGACTGAAACAAGCTCCAGGCTCTGAGCTGGCAGTCAGCACAGAGCCCGACGCGGGGCTCGAACCCACGAACCGCGAGATCATGACCTAAGCGAAAGTCGGAAAGTGGGATGCTTAACCAACTAAGCCACCCAGGCGCCCCAGGGGTGTCCCACTTTGAAGACTAGCTGGAAGAGGGGTGTTGGATTCTGCATATTGGGGTGGGGTAGGCTGGGGTGGAGGTGGGGAAATCTAGGAAGTTGCTGTGAAGGCTACATACCAAAGACCACCTTTACCAGTTTCTGGAAGGGCTGATATCCCTCTTAAGGATGAGCAAGATGAGGCCATGTTGAAAGTCTCTTAAAAGAAGCTCGGGAAGAGGGTCAACATCTCACGTTGCTGAGAACTGTCCCAGATCCTTGACATAGGCATCATTATTTTATTTTACAGATCTAAGCTAAGGTGAAAGAGGGCAATCAGTTCCAGGCCACAGAGTGAGCCGAAAAGGCAGTCTGGATTTGGATCTCACCCTGCCTGGCTGCAACACCCCGATCCTTCTCTCACCTTAGAGGAGGGGTGTGGATGGGGGGGGGCAATTAGAAGTCAAGGGCACCCATAGGGGAAGAATAAGGCACCACCATCTGGTCTCAGGCGTGTGAGCGGGCCTCCGTGCCTGCGTCCGGTGGGGGTGGCTTTCTGGAAGACTGGGGACAGACAAAGAGAGATGACTTCTGGCTGACCCCACCTCTGCGACCTCATTACAAGTCCCTCCACATCTGTCTTAAATCTTCCAAAACGTTGCAGGTATCTGTGCCGCACCGTGATTGTTCCAGTGACCTGAATTTTGGGATGGCAACAGCATTCCATTTCTCCTCTTTAAGAGCTGACTGCTGGCTCTGGGATCTGCCACCTCGCTCCTCATTTATCTGCACCCCCACCGCAACCCTGTGGCCCCTTCCTCAGAGGAGCTGGGCTCGGAGCAGGGATGGAAGCTTGTGCGCACACACGCCTGTGTCTTGAGTGTTGTGGAGCAGAGAAGGAACAGCAGCGGAAGGCTTGGCAGGCAGGGCGGCCCTGCGCAGGCTGATGATGGACCGGAAAGGAGCAGGGTCTTTCGTAGGTCTGCCCTGGCTCTGTGCAGAGGCGGAAGGCTGGCAAAGGACGGGCCTGGCTGAGCGGGCTGTGTCTGGAGAGCGGGTCTGGCTGAGTGGAGGGCTGCTCCTCATAACAGACTTGCAATAAGCTTTCTTGCTGACCCCGTGAGAGGTTCCCCCTCCTGCCTGTCAGATTCCTTTCCAGGCTACGGAGGGAGGGATGGGCGGCTCACCAAGGCAGCTGTGAGCTCATGGAAAGAGCCCTGGACTCAGAAGGAACTTGGGATCAAGTCCTGCTTGAGATTCTATTTGGGTTTGTTATTCTTTGAAGCCAGAAGCAAACGTAAACAAACAGTGGATAGATAGAAAAGCTGGTCTCTGGCTCAGTTTCCCCATCTCTCCAGTGAGCAAAACAGCACCCACCACACGGAGCTAGCAGGAATGAACCAGATTGGTACCTTGCACAAAAGCCAGGACCCTGCTTGGCTCCAAACAAACGCCAAACAAGGCACCGTGGCGCAGGCCAGACCCGTTGGAGTTGAATTGCCCAGGGCCTGTCTTTATTTGAAATCTTGACACAGTGTTCCCTGTGAAGTTTTTGTATTAATCTGGATTTTTAAGAAAATATTGCATCGAGGGGCAGCTGGGTGGCTCAGTAGGTTAAGCGTCCGACTTTGGCTCAGGTCATGATCTCGTGGTTCATGACTTTGAGCCCCGCCTTGGGCTCAGTGCTGACAGCTGAGAGCCTGGAGCCTGCTTCAGATTCTGTGTCTCCCTCTCTCTCTGCCCCTCCCCTACTCTCTCTTTCTCTCCCTCAAAAATAAATAAACATTAAAAAATGTTTAAAAAAGGGAAAATAATGTATCGGAATATTATTTATCTTAATTACTGAGTTTGTGGGTTACCCTTTTACATTTGGTGCCCAGGTCAGGTGACAGGGCCAGCACTACTGGCCTTGTCTCTTGTAATCAGATCTCTTAATTCCCTGTGCCTCAGGTTCCTCATCTGTAAAATGGGAGCAATAATGGCACCTGCCACACAGGTCAGGTCTGAGGCTGGAATGTGTTCATATGTGTGCTCCCTCTTCATTGTCAACAGTACCTGGAACCTACTAAGCACTCAGTGAATGTCAGCCATCATTCCCGGTGCTGCTGGGGTCCTGAGAATTATTAATTCTTCTGCCAGCCTGGGGAGAGACCGGGTGGGGGACTCGCTGTGGAGAGAGGGATGGGCTGCACTCTGGGGACAGAAGCAGGTCAGCTGAAGGTGCTCTGGGCCCCGAGCCAGGGCAGGGGGGCCCGGGGGCTTCCTCAGAGCCCTGGGAGAAGGGTGCAGGGGGCAGGCGACCTCGCCAAGCCCTCCCAGAAAATGCTGGCGGTGCAACTGCTCTCCGGAGACGCCACGAGTCGCCTCAACAGCTTTTCCTTTCGGGACTTGTTTAACATTTCAAACAAAAATAAAATAAATAACTGCACTGTTTATGGAAACCTAAGACAGAAATGAAGACGACTAAGGAGAAGGCTAAGTGGAAGCAGGCCAGGAGGGGGGTTTAGACAATCCCCCTTTCCTCCGAGTTAGCAGTTTTGTGCTTCGGTTTGTCAGCTCTTCTTACCGCACCCGCGCATTTCTTCCCCAGCAGCCCTCCATGGCCGTGCACACGTGCACATGTGTGTGTGCTCACGCCCATGTGCACTCGCCCCGACACACCCCTATTCACACGCACGCACACACGCACTCGCGCGCCCATCCCAGCAGGAGGCACACACAGACACCACCTCACACAAATCTCACAAATCTCTCTCTTTCTGGAAACACTTCCACTCACTTTCTCCTTTACGGCCTTGGCTTTTTTCTTTATGAACAAAGAGCCTCATTAACTAATCTGGCCAGATAGTGCACCTGTCTTTAACCCCTTCGGTCCCATGACGTGTTGTCCTGCTGCCCGTCACTCTCAGCAGGTCAAGCCAGACTTGCCTTTCTGTTGGTAGGACATCTCCAGTCCTAGCTTCCGGGAGCTGGGAGAGTGGGCAGAGGGAGCCCGTTCCCACAGGGCAGACTATTGCATAAGTCTTTGCCTCTCAATACCTTAAGTATATGCACATCATTGTACCCCACCTCATACCCCCACCTTTTTTTGGTTACATCTTCTTCTTCACCTACCCAGTCTCACTTCAGCAGACTCCATCACTGGAGAGAGGCTGTGCCAGAAGCAAGGAGACCATACTGGAAAGGGATGAAACTGATTCTCCCTTTCTCAGAAAGGGAGGATTCTCAGAAGTGCGTGCAAAATCTTCAGGCCATTCCCAGAAAGCACAGCTCCAAAAGCCCAGTCCTTTGCTCTCAATGCAAGTTGGGCCATTTCCAGGAATCCAAGCATCTGGAAGCATGGGACATCTCAGCCTCTTTGTCCCACCAGTGAAGGGACCCTTATGCAGGTGACAGCACAGATCCTAAAACCCTAGATTGTCTCCACATGTTCCTCTGTTCTGGGCCGGCGCTGTAAGCAGGGCTCACCGTCCACCCACAGCATCTCCCCCACGTGCAAGGCTCCAACCTGTAGATGCAGAGGAGTCTTCGTGCCTTGGCCCAGAGCTTCACTTTGTGACCCTTGGGAAACACCGAAGATCCACATGGTGGGATTTTGGAAACCGTGTGGGGCACCTGCAGACATCAGACTCCTTAATCATCTCGGCTTAGCCAGGTGACCAGTGACCTGAGGACACTGCTTCTCTTGAGTCCCGGCTCTTTCACCTGTAAATTGGAAGCGCCACCTCACAGGATCGTAAGCATTAAATTTAAACAAGGTATTTTTAGCAGAACTTACCAGGGGTCAATGCTGTGCAAGGTGCTTTTATTTCTGTGTATTTCCTCTCTTTTCCTTGCTCTTTCTCTCTTTGAATGACTTTTGCAGCAGCTGTAGAGAGAGGGATGCAGCAGACCAAGACCTTTAATGATTTCTAAACGATGTTCTATGAGGAATACTGTGGTAGTTTTACAGATCTCATAAAGTAAGAACATCATGCTGGTCAATGTACAAGGTGTGTCCTTCTAGATCCCCGGGGACTTCCATCAGCTTTCCTATTCCCAACTTTCCTGTTCCCTCCATCCCTCAAGACACCAGGCAGAGGATAACAGATCTTTCTTAGGAAAGTCAGAGCCATAAATTTGTCCTGGGTCCATCTTTTCCCTGGTTTGGCGCACGTGCCTATAGTCCCCTCACTATGTGGATGGACGGTCTAAGGGCTTCACGGCCAGGGGCTGACCTCCCTCCGCCACCCTGGCACCCTGGATCCATGCTTCTGTGCAAAACAAAGGAAGTGCTGGACACAGTCCTTTTCTTCAGCTTGCTTACGGAGATAAATGGCAGCCTTAGAGAAGCACAGAAATGCCTACAACACAAGGCTGATGAGGAGCCTGGGCTGCTCAGAGGACATTTCAAGGAGAATCGGACATTTACGATCAAGTTGGAAATGTGAGAAGCGTGTGGATATAGATGTGGACGGGTGTGTTTGAGGAAGCACTAGGCAGTGGGAAGAGCATGCAGCAGGGATGGCAGGCCAAGCTTGCCTAGACTCTCAGGTCCCTTGGGGAACCTTAGAGATAAGGTTGGAGGATTGTAGAGCTGCATGCTCTCCCTAAGGTCCTCTTGGTGGGCACGTGGCTCGTTCTCAGCCTGCAGTGTGCCCCAGATGCTGCCTGTGGGCTGCACTAATGGGCTCCCTCGCTCGCCGGCTCTTGTGCGGGGATGAGAGAGAAGGAGGCCAGGAGATACCTTCTCTGGGTATCGCCATGCCAGGCTGCAGGGACAGGACCCTTATGGCCCGCGTGCTCATGGCTGCTCCCTCCTCCTATCCCTGTGGGCCCACAGACAGCGCTGGATAGTAACAGAACAGGAGCATCACCACCACTCATTAATTTCCCTTAACCCTGCTCTACCTAGTAGATATCTCCATCCTTCAGTTCCCTGCCGTGTCCCAGCCTACACACCCTCTGCTCCCAGTGGGCTTGTGGTTGGTGCAGATACTTTAGGGTCACGCAGCGGAGGCTGCTAAATGACAGGGTGATGAGACCAGAGGCAACGCCTGGGGAGCCACTTCTCACAGCTCCTTGGCTAAGTTCTGGGCATGGTAATAGGTACTCAGCACATAGCTACTGACCAAGCCCAGGGAGAACTCACAACTCTGAGGGCTGACTTTTCAAAGAGGACTTTGAAGCCATCATCCCAGGGGAAATAATCTAGGTCAGGGAGACCGCTGTGGACAGGGCGCCAGGGAGCAGGAGTGGGAGCTCACAGAGCAGAAGGGGGTGCTCCTCCTGCCGCAAACAGCCTGGCCCAGCAGCGGGGGTGGTGGTGGGGGCTGGGCACAGCCCGGTGGAATTCCACCCTCTAACCACGCTGCTGGGAACCACAGAGCACTCCTCGTTAGCATTTATGAGCTCATTATAAGCTTCCGAGAAGAACACCAACAAAGGGTGCTAAGTTCCTCTAGAGCTGGCTTTTTCTTTGTGAAAAAGGAAAAAAAAAATCATCCTTCAAATAAAGCCCTGATTTATAGAATTCAGACATAGCCAGGCAGCTCCCCATTTTGCTGTTTCAACTCCCTTTGGAATAATTTTGGGAAGGAACAAGAAGTCACAGGGGCAGAAAATCCAGCCCACGCCCACACCTTTCCTGGCTGGGCCCCAGCGCTGGCTTCTCCCAGCAGCTCTGCGGAATGTGTTCGCAGGCTGAGCTAGAGGACCCGAGGCCTGCCGTGGTCCGCGGAAGGAGCCAAAGACACAGTATCTCAAGGTCTACGTTCAAATCCCAGCTCTCAGACTTTGAGGTAGGGGGTTTATTCCTCAGTCTCGCTGAGTTTGGGTTCCCTCGTCTATACAACGGGAATGAGGAGTGTACCTCACTGTTTTGTCACAATGGATGCATAAATGGTGTTTTAACCAGAACAGAAGGGAGAAGAAATGGAGGCCAGAGAAATCAAGGCTTTCCTTGTTGAACTGAATTTCCCTTCAACACAGTAGGAGATTTCCTTGTGAAAGGGATGCTGAGAATGCTCTCTGTGTGTTTTTAATCTACAGCAATATTATTGGTTATTTTGTGAAAAGTGAGTGCCTAGCACACAACCTCTCTCTGTGCCAGACCACCTGCCGTGCAGAGAATGAAGGCAGCCAGTGTTCTTAACGCTCATTGATATTTCAACCTGGCCATCTCCTTCCCAGATTCCACTGCTCCCCAGTTGTCTGTGTCCTCTCAGTAAAATCTGTTAAACAAACGTGTACCAGCTATGTGCCAAGACCTCCATGTGGCACTCCCATCATTTTCCAAAAGCTCTTAGAAGTAGACGTCGCTCCCCTCTTTACAGATCAAGATACTTAATATCATGTCAGGTAGAGATCACAGCACCACCACAACCAGCCACCAATCCCCAAGTGCGATCAGTACCAGATTTTTCTTCTCATATCATCAGAGTTCCCCCAACCGATCATAACACACAGATCAATTCACCAATC